>NW_022437037.1:3313645-3377419 GCF_009761245.1 Sapajus apella
TGCCTGTAATCCCAGCTACTCAGGAGGCTGAGGCAGGAGAATTGCCTGAACCCAGGAGGCGGAGGTTGCGGTGAGCCGAGATCGCGCCATTGCACTCCAGCCTGGGTAACATGAGTGAAACTCCGTCTCAAAAAAAAAAGGTATTTTTTTCTTAGAACTTTGCATTGCCAGGTGCAGTGGGAGTTTCCCTTGAGCCCAGAAGTTCAAGGCAGCAGCAAGTTATGATTGCTGGTGCCCATGCAACAGACCAAGATCTTGTCTCACAAAAAAAAAAAAAAGGAAAGAAAAAACAGCATTATGTGACAGCACTGGTGCCTGTGCAACAGACCGAGATCCTGTTTCACAAAACAAAAAAAAAGGAAAAAAAACTTAGTATTATGTGACATCTAAATCTAATAGAAGCAACAAAAGCTTTATGAGCAAAGTTTCAATAGAATGTGGAACAAGGATTTCATGATGTGGCTGGATTGATTTTAAGAAAATCCAGCCGGGCACGGTGGCACGTGCCTGTAGTCTCAGCTACTCGGGAGGCTGAGGCGGGAGGATCGCTTGAGCCAAGGAGTTCTGGACTGCAGTATGCTATGCCGATCGGGTGTCTGCACTAAGTTCGGCATCAATATGGTGACCTCCCGAGAGGAGGGGACCACCAGGCCTAAGGAGGGGTGAACCGGCCCAGGTCGGAAATGGAGCAGGTCAAAACTCCCGTGCTGATCGGTAGTGGGATCCTGCCTGTGAATAGCCACTGCACTCCAGCCTGGGCAACATAGCGAGACCCCGTCTCTTATTAAAAAAAAAAAAAAAAGAAAGAAAGAAAATCCAAAAGGACTTTAGACTTTCTATTTTTTTTTCCCCTCCAGCTTAGCTTTAGTGCATTAAGGTCTTTAGACTTTCTAGAAGAGATCTTAGAAGTTTAACAGCCATAAAATCTCTTTCCTTCTTTTTGTATTTTGGCCAAAATAATCCTTTGCTCTTAGAAGATCAAAGGGCTGGGCACAGTGGTGCATGCCCGTAATCCCAGCACTTTGGGAGGCCGAGGCAGGTGGATCATGAGGTCAAGAGATTGAGACCATCCTGGCCAACATGATGAAACCCCGTCTCTACTAAAAATACAAAAATTAAAAATTAATTGGGTATGGTGGTGTGTGCCTGTAGTCCTAGGCCTTGGAGGCTGTGGCAGGAGAATAGCTTGAACCCAGGAGGTGGAGTTTGCAGTGAGCTGAGATCACACCACTGCACTCCAGCCTGGCAACAGAGCAAGACTTGTGTCTCCAAAAAAAGAAAAAAAAAAGGAGAAGAAGATCGAAAGAATAGGACATTAATCTGAACACTTTGTTTCCTTTGGCAAGGCGTTCCTATTGAATGAAGACTTGGGAGATTCCTTAGATAGTGTGGAAGCACTCCTTAAGAAGCATGAAGACTTTGAGAAATCCCTCAGTGCCCAGGAGGAAAAGATTACAGTAAGGCCCCTACTTATCAACGCCTTCAGATGACCCTTACAGTAAGCCAGAATCTCTTTTTCTGGAAGGATTCTGAACAGATTTGATGAAAGATTCGTATGTAAAGCAATCCTGTGGGTGCTTAAACTTTCACAAGGTTGACATGCCATCTTGTTGGGGACATAACCCAACGTTATAGAATGAAATTATTTACTTAACGGAAACCTCCAAACTTCATTAAGTTTGTACCCTTCATTAAAAGTAGGTCGGGGTTAATATTAAGAGGTACTCTTCCCATTGAAAATACATCTTAAAAATCAGAATTTGGAAAGCTGTTAACCTGTATTTGACCCCCACCAGGAGATTGTGCCACACTAATGTCTCCAGTCTGGAAGGGTGGTGGCACAGTCTTTTGATACCTGACTGATAACATTAAGCAAAATCTCGAAATTGTGAGAAAAATGTCATCACCAAGCTTTGGGTGAAAATCTTGACCTATGTTAAAGTTTCGTGTGTTTTATGATCTGTTCAGCAGCTACTTTTCTCTAGAGGGCAAGCTAGGGACTAGTGTGTTTACCAATGAAGAATTTTTATCTTCCTAGGCATTAGATGAATTTGCAACCAAGCTAATTCAGAACAACCACTATGCAATGGAAGATGTGGCCACTCGCCGAGATGCTGTAAGTTTATAGGTTCTTCATGCTTCTCCTTTTTGGTACATGGATATCTTTTCTAAGATGTTGCAGTTAAATCTCTTCAACTTGACATCCCTTTGGGAGTAAACACTAGAGACTCACAGGGGATTCTTGTCTTTCAGCTGTTGAGCCGCCGCAATGCCCTTCATGAGAGAGCCATGCGTCGCCGGGCCCAGCTAGCCGATTCGTTCCACTTGCAGCAGTTTTTCCGTGATTCTGATGAGCTCAAAAGCTGGGTCAATGAGAAGATGAAAACTGCCACAGATGAAGCTTATAAAGTAATGTACTGGCAGTGTTGCCGGGTAGCACTTGATTAGTAAGCTAAACACAGCTCTCACAAATAAACTGTAGCTAAAGTAGGAAATAAGGGATTTCAAAAACCGCACTACTTTATGTAAGCCAACTGTTTTATACATTCCCCCATAAGTATGAAGGTAATGCAAGGGAACTTGACATACTCAAGTTCAAGATAGAAAGAATCCCCTTACTTCTATTGGCAGGATCCATCCAACCTACAGGGAAAAGTACAGAAGCATCAGGCTTTTGAGGCTGAGCTGTCAGCAAACCAGAGCCGAATTGATGCCTTGGAGAAAGCTGGGCAAAAGCTGATTGATGTCAACCACTATGCCAAGGATGAAGTAGCAGCTCGCATGAATGAGGTGATCAGTTTGTGGAAAAAACTGCTAGAGGCCACTGAACTGAAAGGTAAGAGATGTTCCATTGAATTGTGACATGCATGTTTGGGGAACTAAATACCCCTTTCTATTAAGTGTTTTAGGCACATCTATTAAGTCAGGTGAGGTGGATGACTTTGGCATTAGGGATAATTTCCTATGTCAGGTTACTTGGCTTAAGTTCTTGATACTAATTTGGTAAATGTGGTGGAGCATACTCATTGGCGAGGGAGTCTGAGTGAAGAGGAACTGAATCGGGCTTCATTGCTGAAAATTCAGAGTTCGGCTGAGAGCCAAGGGCATTTACTAATTCTCCAATGTTCTTATAT
The DNA here is from genome assembly GCF_009761245.1 of Sapajus apella. Classification (NCBI taxonomy): domain Eukaryota; kingdom Metazoa; phylum Chordata; class Mammalia; order Primates; family Cebidae; genus Sapajus; species Sapajus apella. Next base: position 3,316,780 of record NW_022437037.1, read on the forward strand.
CTCAAGGGAGTTAGAATGCTTCCAATTCAACCTTGAGAAGGTAGAGCAAAGGCTGCAATTCATGTTTTCTTTTCCTTTGTAACATAAGTGAAGGAGTAAACTTCTGACGCATAGTCCTTCACTAAGATACTACTGTTCATGAGCAAGGTTGGCAGAAGGGTAATGTGAAGCAATACAAAATTAAACTCGTTTCCTGCCATAGGAATAAAGCTTCGTGAAGCCAACCAGCAACAGCAATTTAATCGTAATGTTGAGGATATTGAATTGTGGCTGTATGAAGTAGAAGGTCACTTGGCTTCGGATGATTATGGCAAAGATCTTACCAACGTGCAGAACCTCCAGAAGAAACATGCCCTGCTAGAGGCAGATGTGGCTGCTCACCAGGTAGTGTGAATTTGGGGCTATGGTTGGGCAAGTGAATGCAGAAACCATAGGAGGGAGGAAAAGCCAGTAATTTCTGACTAAATGAGTGTGGGGAGGGATGAAACATGTTGACTTTTTTAGATAACTGTGTGCTGAATGTGCCTCTGCTCAAATATCATCCCTTAGAGCCTTCTGGGAGCCCTAAAGATAAAGAAAGGAGATGGCAGAATTAATACTCTCTCCGGGGTGGGAAAAAGACCTTATCAATTTTTTTTTTTTTTTTTTTTGAGACAAAGTTTTGCTCTTGTTGCCCAGGCTGGAGTGCAATGGCGTGATCTCAGCTCACCACAACCTCCACCTCCTAGGTTGAAGCGATTCTCCTGTGTCAGCCTTCTGAGTAGCTGGAATTACAGGCATCCGCCAACACACCCGGCTAATTTTGTATTTTTTACTAGAGACAGGGTTTCTCCATGTTGGTCAGGCTGGTCTCAAACTCCTGACCTCAGGTGATCCACCCACCTTGGCCTCCCAAAGTGCTGGAATTATAGGCATGATCACCATGCCCACCCTCAATTTTTCTTTGTACATGATAAAACCACACCCAGAGCAAATAAAGTCAGCTCTGTCCTTTCACATTCCCAGGACCGGATTGATGGCATCACCATTCAGGCCCGCCAGTTCCAAGATGCTGGCCATTTTGATGCAGAAAACATCAAGAAGAAACAGGAAGCCCTCGTGGCTCGCTATGAGGCGCTCAAGGAGCCCATGGTGGCCCGGAAGCAGAAGCTGGCTGATTCTCTGCGGTTGCAGCAGCTCTTCCGGGATGTTGAGGATGAAGAGACGTGGATTCGAGAGAAAGAGCCCATTGCTGCATCTACCAATAGAGGTCAGTCTGCTTCGCTCAGGTAGGAATCAGCTTGAGAAGAGCTGTGCTATTGTAGCATAAAGGGGATGTATGTCAGGATGGGCAAGGTTGAGTTTAAATTATTGAACTGGAACCTAAGAATGACAAATCAGTGCTGACTTTTCATGTTTGGGTAACTGGGGAGTGGTGTCTGCTTTCAGGTAAGGATTTGATTGGAGTCCAAAATCTGCTAAAGAAGCATCAAGCCTTACAAGCAGAAATTGCTGGACATGAACCTCGCATCAAAGCAGTTACACAGAAGGGGAATGCCATGGTGGAGGAAGGTGAGTGATTGGCATCAGTGACATGGCTTGGCACTGCTCCCCTTCTTGCCAAGGGCATGGCCATGTGGTCATAACAGACCAGGCTCTGGGGCTGAATACCATCCCCATTCTTTCCTGACTGTATGACCTGACCAGACCTTTACCCTTTGTGAGCCTAAATTTCTTTTTTTTTTTTTTTTTTTTGAGATGGAGTCTTGTTCTGTTGCCCAGGCTGGAGTGCAGTGCTGTGATCTCAGCTCACTGCAACCTCTACTTCCCGGGTTCAAGCAGTTCTTCTGTCTCAGCCTCCCACGTAGCTGGGACTATAGGCGCATGCCACCGTGCGTGGCTAATTTTTATTTTTTTAGTTGAGATAGGATTTCAACATATTGGTCAGACTGGTCTCAAACTCCTGACTTCAGGTAATCCACCTGCCTCAGCCCACCAAAGTGCTGGGATTATAGCCATGAGCTACCACACTTGGCCCTGGGCCTGAATTTCTTATCTGTGAAATGGCAATGACAACATCTGTCCTCATGCAGTAGTGAGGAGTAAGTGAAATCAAGTAGGGAAAGAGCTGATAGAGTACCTGCACATGTCAGTCTTAGTAACTGAGCACTACAGTGGTGCTATTTCTATGTCTTTATGATGCTGTCACTAATGCCAACTTGTGATACCTGCTTTTTAGAGTCTAGATAGAGGTCATGGTTTGAGGATGCAAAAAATGAAACAGTCCATTAAAGGGTTAGAACCTGAACCTCTCAAACACGTTGGAATTATGAAAGGGCTCAGCTCACCAAAACGTAGTAATGAAAGTGCTGTGAACACACAGAGAAAACTTTCTGTCCTCCTGTGATGTGTCAACATAGTTTTTGTTATCCTCTCTTTCCCTGGCCACCCTCCAGGCCATTTTGCTGCAGAGGATGTGAAGGCCAAGCTTCACGAGCTGAACCAAAAGTGGGAGGCACTGAAAGCCAAAGCCTCCCAGCGTCGGCAGGACCTGGAGGACTCTCTACAGGCCCAGCAGTACTTTGCTGATGCCAATGAGGCCGAATCTTGGATGCGGGAGAAGGAACCCATTGTGGGCAGCACTGACTACGGCAAGGACGAAGACTCTGCTGAGGTAAACTCAAGCATGGGAAGTGTCTCACCTGCCAAGGAAGTAGAACAGGGTTTGGACTAAGACACAAGTTAGAAGTAGTGACACATGGGAGCTGTACATCACAATGATTGTTTTTTTGTTGTTGTTGTTGTTTTTTTTTGTTTTTTGTTTTTTTTTGCGACGGAGTTTCACTCATGTTACCCAGGCTGGAGTGCAATGGCGCGATCTCGGCTCACCGCAACCTCCGCCTCCTGGGTTCAGGCAATTCTCCTGCCTCAGCCTCCTGAGTAGCTGGGATTACAGGCACGCGCCACCATGCCCAGCTAATTTTTTGTATTTTTAGTAGAGACGGGGTTTCACCATGTTGACCAGGATGGTCTTGATCTCTTGACCTCGTGATCCACCCGCCTCGGCCTCCCAAAGTGCTGGGATTACAGGCTTGAGCCACCAACAATGATTGTTTTTTAAAATATTTTGGAATCCATGAGATAGGGTCTCACTCTTGCCCAGGCTGGAATGCAGTGGTACAGTTGTAGCTCACTGTAGCCTCAGTCTCCTGGGCTCAAGTGATCCTCCTGACTTAGCCTCCCAAGTAGCTGGGACTGTAGGCAGGTACCACTAGTCCTAGCTATGCTTTTTAATTTTTATTTTATTTTTAGTAGAGACAAGGTCTTGCTATGTTGTCTCAGCTGGTTTCAAACTCCTGGCCTCAAATGATCCTCCTCCTAAGGCCTCCCAAAATGCTGGGATAATAGGAACAAACCACCACTCCTGGCCCATTTTTTACTTTTTATTATGAAAATTTAGTCATACCTAAAGGAGAGAGAAGATGACTTGTTACACACCTTCAACCGTTAACATATGCCACTCTTGTTTCATCTATGTGAAACCATATGTGTGCTTACATGCTAACATACCAACATGCACACATACATATATACATACCTAGAAACATACCAGCATACACGTGTACATACCAGTGTGCACATATATACATGCATACCAGCATGCACTTGGTTTTTTACTGGTTATCTGTTTTTTGACTAAAATTCTCAAATTTCATTCATAAAGGTCTAGGTATAGTCCCTGTACCTAGCTTTTCTCTTACCAGTCTTCACAAAAACTAGAATCAGTTGAATTTTTTTTTTTTTTTTTTGTGATGGAGTTCCACTCTGTTGCCCAGTTGGAGTGCAGTGGCACAATCTTGGCTCACTTCAACCTCCACCTCCAGGGCTCAAGCGATTCTCCTGTCTCAGCCTCCCAAGTAGCTGGAATTACAGGTGCCTGCCACCATACCTGGGTAATTTTTTTGTATATTTAGTAAAGACGGGGTTTCACCACATTGGCCAGGCTGGTCTTGAACTCCTCACCTCAGGTGATCTGCCCACCTCTGCCTCCCAAAGTGCCAGGATTACAGGTGTGAGCCACCGTGCCCAGCCAATTTCCCCCCCGCCTTTTTTTTTTTTTTTTTTTGAAACAGGGTCTCGCTCTGTCGCTATGTCTAGAGTGCAATGACACAATCACAACTCCCTACAGACTTGACCTCCTGTGCTTAGCAATCTTTCTGCCTCAGTCCCCTAAGTAGCTCAGATTACAGGCGTGCACCATCACATCTGGCTTAGTTTTGTATTTTTTGTAGAGATGAGGTTTCACTATGTTGTCCGGGCTGGTCTTGAACTCCTGGGCTCAAGTGATCTGCCTGCCTTAGCCTCCCAAAGTGCTGGGATTACAAGCATGAGCCACTGTGCCCAGACCAGGATGAGCAGGCTATAATCATCATATATATGATTGTCCCAAAAAAGGGGAAACCTGAAAAACTTTCAAAGTGGTATTAGTAGGAAACGGTAAAACACTGTAGAAAGGGCAATAGGTGATTACGTCATTGTGTAACTGAGAAAGGCTATTGAGGCAGGATGGCAGGTTGGCAAGACAGTGGAGGATGGGAGGCTTCAGCCCCTGTGCAGTGCTCCATGTGTGGTTTTGGTTTCAGGCTCTACTGAAGAAACACGAAGCTTTGATGTCAGATCTCAGTGCCTATGGCAGCAGCATCCAGGCTTTGCGAGAACAAGCACAGTCCTGCCGGGTAAACTTGTAATAGTTTATGGGTTACTAGAGGGAGGCCGTGGGGGCTGGAAAAGCCGAAGGGCCCAGAATCTGTCAACAGGTATTATTGTCATAGATAACATTCTTGTGATTCTGCTGTTAACTCTTGCAGCACAAAAGTTTACAGAGAGTTTCAAATGAGATATTTTTTTTTTGAGGCGTAGTCTCACTCTGTCACATAGGCTGGAGTGCAGTGGCACGACTTCAACTCACTGCAACCTTTGCCTCCTGGGTTCAAGTGATTCTCCTGACTCAGCCTCCTGAGTAGCTGTGATTACAGGTGTTTACCACCATGCTTAGCTAATTTAAAATGAGAGTTGTTTTGTTTTGTTTTGTTGGGACGGACTTTCAGTCTTGTTGCCCAGGCTGGAATGCAGTATCACAATCTCAGCTCACTGCAACGCCCACCTCCTAGGCTCAAGTGATTTTCCTGACTCAGCCTCCTGAGTAGCTAGGATTACAGGTGTTCACCATTGTGCCCACCTAATTTAAAATGAGAATTTTTTTTTTTGAGGTGCAGTTTCAGTCTTATTGCCCAGACTGGAGTGCAGTGGCACAATCTCAGCTCACTGCAACCTTTGCCTCCCTGGTTCAAGCAATTCTCCTGTCTCAGCCTCCTCAGTAGCTGGGATTACAGGCCACTACGCCTGGCTAATTTTTGGTATTTTTAGTAGAGATGGGGTTTCACCATTTTGACCAGGCTGGTCTTGAACTCCTTACCTCAGGTGACCTGCCCGCCTCAGCTTCCCAAAGTCCTGGGATTACAGGCATGAGCCACCCCACCCATCCTAAAATGATAATTTTTTAAAGAAACCAAAAATTTAAAGTTCTTGGATCAGATTTTATTGGTAGCTTCAGTGAAGAACTCATGAGTGTATATTTGGTACAACTGAGGATGTTTGAATCTGCTGTGTACTTAGATGACTCAGTGGGGAGGTCATCTTTTCACCGTGTTTGCCTTTCCTTTGGATTTAGCAACAAGTGGCCCCCATGGATGATGAGACTGGGAAGGAGCTGGTCTTGGCTCTCTATGACTATCAGGAGAAGAGTCCCCGAGAGGTCACCATGAAGAAGGGGGATATCCTTACCTTACTCAACAGCACCAACAAGGCAAGGCACAGAGAGTGGCTGCATGTTTGTTCCATGCTAGCATCACCATATATGCTCAGTTGGGCGTCTGTGGGTTGCATGTCTCCCTGAAATGAGAAGGCTTAGAATTCAAAGAGATAAATTTCCTCACCAGTCCCCCACGTGACATACATTTATGCAGTATTGTGTATCATCAAGATATTAATAAATCTGTCATCTTGAATACCTGCAAGAAGCATAGAGAATCACACTAGCAAGGATATCTTTTCACCATTGAGTGCCTCTAGGTGGAATTCTTGACCTGTTGAGCCAGTTTGCTTCTGTATAACTTGGAGCTGTTGGTTCTTATTCCAGACTATAAGATACATCTCAGCCCAGCAGATCATTGAAGATAGCTGTGACCTCACCCCACAGGCTTTGACTTTTCCAGGATAAATAATGATAATAATAAATCCATTCTGGTCCATCAACCTTTCTTCCCTAACACACTCTGATTTAACAGTGGCCTTGAAGCATCCACAGTTTATCTGACTGATCCTGAAAGAGGCCTGCCTGCTGTTTTGGTTATGGCTGGAAAAATGTTCTTGACCATTTTTTTTTTCTAGAGATGGAGTCTTGCTATGTTGCCCAGGCTGGAGTGCAGTGGCTATTCACAGGCATGATCCCACTACTGATCAGCACGGGAGTTTTGACCTGCTCCATTTCCAACCTGGGCCAGTTCACCCTTCCTTAGGCAACCTGGTGGTCCCCCGCTTCTGGGAGGTCACCATATTGATGCTGAACTTAGTGTGGACACCCAATCGGCATAGTGCACCACAGCCCAGAACTCCTGGGTTCAAGCAGTCCTCCCACCTCAGCCTCCCAAGTAGCTGGGACTACAGGCACATGCCACCGTGCCTGGCTATTGGCCATTTTTAAGAGGCAGTTTATTCCCATTTCCACACCTCGAGTATCCTTGTCATGAGAATTTGAGGAAACCTGTGATTCTTATCTTTCTGTTAATTCTAATTTAAACCTAAACCAACTTGTGGTCTAACTTTGGTTTATTCAACAGCAGCATTGCCCAGTAGAACTTTTCGTGATGGTGGAAATGTAAGGTATCTGTGCTGCCCCTGCAGTAACTACTAGCTACATGTGATAGTAAGCCCTTAAAATATGGCTAGTACAACTGGGTGTTTTATTTAATTGAATTATAACTCAATGAGGTCTGGCATGGTGGCTCACACCTGTAATCCCAGCACTTTGGGAAACCTAGATGGCAGGGTCACGTGAGCCCAGGACTTCGAGACCAACCTGGGCAACATAGCGAGACCCACCCTCTATTTATATTAGAAAAAAAAAGACCGGGCACAATAGTTCACACCTGTAATCCCAGTACTTAGGGAGGCTGAGGCAGGTGGATCATGAGGTCGAGATCGAGACCAACCTGGCTCACATCATGACACTCTGTCTCTACTAAAATACGAAAAATTAGCTGGGCATGGTGACGTGCGCCTGTAGTCCCAGCTATTTGGGAGGCTGAGTCGGGGAATCGCTTGAACCCTGGAGGCGGAAGTTGCAGTGAGCTGAGATTGCACTACTGCACTCCAGCCTAGTGATAGAGCAAGACTCCTTCTCAAAAAAATAAATAAATAAATTCTAGCTTGATGAAAGTTAAGTGGGCACATGTGGTTGGTGGCTACAGTGTTGGATAGCACAGCTCTGGAGCATCTAAGCAGAGAGAAGGCTCGCCTTGGTGGCAGGCAGCATTGCTGTTCTGCCTGTAACCCTCTGCAGTTGTGGGCAGGTGAGGAAGGGACTGAATTATCAGACGTTATGCAAAGTGACTTTAATATTGTTTTGCGCCTCTTAAAATGATTAACGCTGTTGTGTATGTGCACACACACGACCTCCGTGGATTCTCCCTCTCAGAGAAGGAAATTACTTTCAGCTCTTCCTCTTTTTTCCTTAGGATTGGTGGAAAGTGGAAGTGAACGATCGTCAGGGTTTTGTGCCGGCGGCTTACGTGAAGAAGTTGGACCCCGCCCAGTCAGCCTCAAGGGAGAATCTCCTGGAGGAGCAAGGCAGCATAGCACTGCGGCAGGAGCAGATTGACAATCAGTAAGGATGACACTGTGGGCCACAAGAGCCAGGCGTCCCGTAGACATACTCTATTCCACATGAGGCGAAGCTTAGTCGTGTCCTGAGGCTCCTGGAGCCCACCTGCACATCTGCTGTCTCCACCCCACTTTGAGCCCACAGGCCTCCCTGTTGGGGTCTCAAACCCCTTGACTGATAACTTATTTTTCTTTTTTTTTTTTCCAGCAGTGCTCATGCGTTTTTCCTAAACAGAATTTTCCTAATCATTGCCATTTTAACGTTTGTCTTTTGGTTCGAGATGGTTTTTGAAATTGGATTTTCAGATATCCTACACCCCTGCAGCTCTATCCCCTTTGAATGGCTGCTTTCAGAGCTTCTCTCTCTGCCATATCTTTGAGTTCTGAGAATGGAAATTTTTAATGAAATGGCTATGTCCTCTTTTCTGTAGCTGAGCTCCCATATTGCCCTGTGTCCCTCCTTTAGTGTATTTCTGACTTCACTAGTGGAATCAGCAGTTTTAGATGCTTGGGAAATATCCAGGAAATACACATTCCCACTAGAGTTTGGGTAGAATAGTGGAAGTTTTGGACCCCAGTGATCCTCAGTAAGATCAGAGTTAGTGTCCACTTATAGATTCTGTTACTATTGAGATAAGAATGGGAGGTTTTGGTTTGTATTCTTACCAGTGGTCTGAGTCATAAATATAAGAGGAAAAAGTAGATCAAATACATAGCTAAATTGCCTGTTAGCAATCAGTAAAATTTCTTTCTAAGGTTAGTCCATTCTGTTCCCTGACCTTGCTCTGTGAAGTTACCAGTGTTTTCAGTACAGGAAAATCTGCCTTAAGCATGGCAGACCTGTCAGGAAAATGAAGGTGAACTAACCCTCTAATTTTCCTGCTATTTCTTTACTGTCATTTCAGTCATAGCTTAGACTGCTCCTTAGAGCTGTTGAATGACTCCATAGTTTCCCAACATTAAGCATCCACCATCATGGCACCAGTTGGAGCTGCCGCCTTTCATCCCTGTGGATTAATCCCACTAATTTGTGCATGCTTTTGCTGTGCCCCCTCTGTGCAGGACACGCATAACTAAGGAGGCCGGCAGTGTATCTCTGCGTATGAAGCAGGTGGAAGAACTGTGAGTAGGCTGAGAGTCTTGCAGAGCACCAACGTCCACTGCTACCCTGTTCATTCTCCCTCTGCGGCTTCTCTTGAAGGCCTTTGTCCATCCAGAAAGATGAGGTGGTGGGAGGAACTGCCTGTCTTGTGCAGCAGCTTTGGCTCACAAGGGAAGAGGTCGCAGTGCAGCTGTGTCGGTCAATGACTGCTTATCTCTTTGGTTGCTTCCGTGTGCAGCTGTGTGTTCAGAGTGGTGTTGGTTCCCCCTCCTGCTGGTTTTTGTGGTGGACTAGCCACTATCAGCAGCAAACCTGAAGGCCTGTTCTATAGTTTTCCTTAGTAGAAAGGAAATCAAATGCTTCTCTCAAAGTGCTCTGATTCTTGGTAACTCATTGCTTTTTTATTTCAGTTTGGGACACTTAGATTTGATAGTGATTCTATTTTTTTTTAACTTTTAGTTTTTTATTGTTTGTTGTTTTCATGTTCAAAGATTTTCAGTTTTTTATTGTTTGTTGTTTTCGTGTTCAAAGATAGTATTTCAGCCTTTTGTATTTTAGTTCCTGAGGGTTAGAATATTCTTTGATTCTTAAGAAATCTTCCAAGTAGCAGAATGGCACAGATACTCGGTACTTTGCTTGATTTTCCTTCTGAACTTGCCAAAACTTTCTGAGAACTGAACGTGTCATTTTAGCAATGTCCTACTAGGCTGGGCGCAGTGGCTCACGCCTTTAATCCCAGCACTTTTGGAAGGCCGAGATGGGTGGATCATAAGGTCAGGAGTTTGAGACCAGCCTGGCCAACATAGTGAAACCCCGTCTCTACTAAAATACAAAAAATTAGCTGGGCATGGTGGCACATGCCTGTAGTCCCAGCTACTTGGGAGGCTGAGACAGGAGAATTACTTGAACCCAGGAGGTGGAGGTTATGGTGAGCCAAGATCATGCCACTGCACTCCAGCCTGGGCAACAGAGCGAGACTCTACCTAAAAAGAAAGAAAAGAAAAGAAATGTGCTACTAATATGGAGATAAAACATCCTATATGAGGCTATTTTAAAGTTCAGTGTACCCTCCCCCCACCTCACCCCCAGCGTAGGGGCTGTTCAGAGAATTATAAAAGACGAGAAAAAACCCTCTGTATACATTCTGCCCAGCAAATTCATCTCATCTCTCCACTGTAGTCGCATGAACCTGTGTTACTGTGCTAAGCGCTTGGTTTCAGTCATTTGTGGTTGTGTTGTTATCCCCAGGCCAATTCTGTACTTATTAGTGTGCCTGGCTGTTTAGCCACCTAGTTGTGAATAGTACAGTGTCTGCATATCACAGGCTGTGGTGTGGGTACTTGGGATCCTCTTCTTCATCTGATTAACTCTGTTACTAGGGCATCATCATTACAAACTCATAGCCTGGAATCCACATCTTGGAGATGCCTCATGGTTTCTCTTTATGTTAGCATCTATAGCTAACTGCCTTCTCTGTCCCTCTTGTCACTATCTTGAATTCCATCAGATATCATTCTCTGCTGGAACTGGGTGAGAAACGTAAAGGCATGTTGGAGAAGAGTTGCAAGAAGTTTATGTTGTTCCGTGAAGCGAATGAACTACAGCAGTGGATCAATGAGAAGGAAGCTGCTCTGACAAGTGAGGAGGTTGGCGCGGACTTGGAGCAGGTTGAGGTGCTCCAGAAGAAATTTGATGACTTTCAGAAGGTATGGGCAGTCTTAGAGCTCAGCTGAAATTTTGTTTAAATATTTGAATCTCTTGATTGATTGATTGATTTTTTGAGATGGAGTTTCGCTCTTGTTACCCAGGCCGGAGTGCAATGGCATGTGCTCACTGCAACCTCCGCCTCCTGGGTTCAAGCAATTCTCCTGCCTCAGCCTCCCGAGTAGCTGGGACTACAGGTGAATGCCTCCACGCCCAGCTAATTTTTGCATTTTTAGTAGAGACGGGGTTTCACCATGTTGACCAGGATGGTCTCGATCTCTTGACCTCATGATCCACCCGCCTCGGCCTCCCAAAGTGCTGGGATTATAGGCGTGAGCCACCACACCCGGCCGATTTTTTTATTTTGAAATGGAGTTTCACTGTCACCCAAGCTAGACTGCAGTGATGTGACTCCAAGCAATTCTCGTGCCTCAGCCTCTCAAGCAGCTGGGATTACAGGTGCCTGCCACCATGCCCGGCTAATTTTTGTATTTTTAGTAGAGAGGCTTTCGCCATGTTGGCCAGGCTGGCCTCAGAACTCCTAACCTCAGGTGATCTTCCTGCCTCAGCCTCCCAAAGTGATGGAATTACAGGCGTGAGCCACTGCATCCAGCCAGAGTTTCTTGATTTCTGACTGCAGATTACTGGAATGCAAATTACACAGATTATATTCCATCATCTATGTAGCTTTTTTTTTCCTCCAAATTCTTTTTCAATTTTTTTTTTGTTTTCTTGAGAGAGAGTCTCACTCACTCTGGGTCTCGCTCTGTCACCCAGGCTGGAGTGCAGTGGCTCAATCCCAGCTCACTGCAACTTCTGCCTCCTAGGCTCAGGTGATTCTCATGCCTCAGCCACCCGAGTATCTGGGATTACAGGTACACGTGACCACGTCTGGCAAATTTTTGTATTTTTAGTAGAGACGAGGTTTTGCTATGTTGGCCAGCCTGGTCTTGAACTCCTGGCCTCAAGTGATCCACCTGCCTCAGCTTCCCAGAGTGCTGGGATTACAGCCTGGCCTGTGTAGCTATTTTTAAATGACTTTAATTGAAACTTTTCTTGGATGAGTTTAGTATTAAGAAAATGTATGCCATTTTGTCTACATGTTGTTATAAGAACTTTTCTAAACCAAATTACAGTAGATGTGAAAGTTTTTTTTTTTTTAATTGGGGTATATTCACAAAGCTAACCATTTTAAAGTGTACAATTCAGTGGTATTTAGTACATTCAGTGTTGTGCAGCCATCACCTCTAGTTCCAAAACATTTTTATAGTTTCAAAACAAAACTACATATCGGTCAAGTAGTCATTTGCCATTCTCCCCAACCCCAGTGGCCCAAGCAGCCACTCATCTTCTGCTTACCTCTGTATTTACCTGTTCTGGACAATTCATATAAATAGAATCATGTTATATGATGTTTTGCAGCTGGCTTCTTTTGTTTATGTTTTCTTTCTTTTACTTTTTTATTTATTTATTTTGAGACAGTTTCACTCTTGTTGCCCAGGCTAGAGTGCAGTGGTGCGATCTCGGCTCAATGCAACCTCTGACTCCTGGGTTCAAGTGATTCTCCTGTCCCAGCCTCCTGAATAGCTGGGATTACAGGTGCAACCCACCATGCCCAGCTAATTTTGTATTTTTAGTAGAGATGAGGTTTCTGTTTTGGTCAGGCTGATCTCAAACTCCTGACCTCAGGTGATACACCCACTTTGGCCTCCCAAAGTGCTGGGATTACAGGCATGAGCCACCGTTCCCGGTCCTTATTTATTTATTCTTTTTGAGACAAGGTATCATTCTGTTGCCCAGGCTGGAGTGCAGTGGCCCAATCTCAGCTTACTGCAGTCTCTGCTTCCTGGGCTCAAGTGATCCTTCTGTCTCAGCCTTCTGAGTAGCTGGGACTATAGGTGCACACCACTGTGCTCAGCTAATTTTTGTATTTTTTGAGGAGACGGGGTTTTGCCATGTTGCCCAGCCTGGTCTCAAACTCCTGAGCTCAGGCCATCTGCTCACCTTACCCTCCCAAAGTTTTGGGATTACAGATGTGAGCCACCATGCCTGGTCCATAATGTTTTCAAGGTTCATCCTTTTTGTAGCATATATCAGTACTCCATTCTTTTTTATTGCTGAATAATACTTCACTGTTGGATGTACTAAATATTGTTTATCCATTCCACTGCTTAAAAGTATTCTTACAGCAAGCTGGGTGCAGTGGTTTACGCCTGTAATCCCAGCACTTTGGGAGGCCAAGGTGGGCGGATCACAAGATCAGGAGATCGAGACCATCCTGGCTAACATGGTGAAACCTTGTCTCTACTAAAAATACAAAAAATTAACCAGGCATGTTGGCACACGCCTGTAGTCCCAGCTACTTGGGAGGCTGAGGCAGGAGAATTGCTTGAACTTCGGAGGCAGAGGTTGCAGTGAGCCAAGATCGCTCCGCTGTATTCCAGGCTGGGTAACAGAGTGAGACTCTGTCTCAAAAAAGTATTCTTAGAACAGATTAAAATGAGGAGGGAGAGCTTCTTTCTCCTGTAGTAACTGCGCATTGAAATTTTATCTTGTTTTTATTTATATTTTAGAGACAGGATCTCACTCTTACGCATAGGCTAGAGTGCAGTGGCATAATCATAGCTCATTGTAACCTTGAACTCCTGTGCTCAAGTGATCCTCCCACCTCAGCCACCTGAGTAGCTGGGACTATGGACATAGATGGGAAAATCGAAAAAATTTTTCTGGGCAGGCCCAGTGGTACGCACCTGTAATTCTAGCACTTTGGGAGGCCAAGGTGGGTAGATCACCTGAGGTCAGGAGTTTGAAACCAGCCTGGCCACCATGGTGAAACCCCATCTCTAGTCAAAATACAAAAGTTAGCTGGGTGTGGTAGCGTCTACCTGTAGTCCCAGCTATTGGGGAGGCTGAGGCACAAAGGTCACTTGAACCCGGGAGGTGGAGGTTGCAGTGAGCCATGATTGCACCACTGCACTCCAGCCTGGGCAACAGAGTGAGACTCAGTCTCAAAAAATAAAAAAAGAAAAGAAATAAAAACAAAAAAAGAAATTTTTTTTCCTGTAGAGATGGGGTCTGGTTATGTTGCCTAAGCTGGTCTCGAACTCCTGGCCTTAAGCAATTCTCCTGGTTTGGCCTCCCTAAATCCTCGTATTAAAAGTGTGAGCCACCACACCTCGCCTCATCACATTTTTAAAACACTGTATTAAAACCAAAAAGAAGTTTTTAAAAAGTTTCTATTTGATTTTTTAAAAAAATTGCTGGGAATAGTGGTGTATATGCCTGTAGTCCCAGCTACTCAGAAGACTGAGGTAGGAGGATTGCTTGAGCCTGGGAGGAAGAGACTGCAGTGATCCATGATTGCAATATTCACTCCAGTCTGGGTACCAGCAAGACCCTGTCTCTAAAAAAAAAAAAAAAACCCAAAAAATGAAAAAACTACAGTTAATGAAGTAAATTTGAGTCAAACTTTTTTCAATAATTATCTGAGGAACAGGAAAACCAATCCACAGAGATACCTGTTGAGCAGATCCTTACAGTTCATTTTTTTAGCCCTTTTTTTTGGTAGGCCCTTGTAGAAGAATCCTTATAGTTTTAAGCCATAGTTTATGACTCTGTGTTGCTCTCTTCTCCTTTAACTTGTCATTTGGGGTTTTAGTTATTACGGCTTTTGCTTTAAAGGATCTGAAAGCCAATGAGTCACGGTTGAAGGATATTAACAAGGTAGCTGAAGACCTGGAGTCTGAAGGTCTCATGGCAGAGGAGGTGCAAGCTGTGCAACAACAGGTAGGTGTCTCCATCTTGGAGTGAGGCTCTGTTGCATAAGGATGCAACTTTGTTCCTATGTCTGTCACAGCCCAACAGGCAATGTTTCATAGCACAGAATCATGGCTTGGCTATAGGTGAGGTCCTCTATGTGACCAAAACCGTTTTTATTAACTTATTTATACCAATATCTCTCACCTTCATTTGGTGGCAGGGGTGGTGCTCCTCTCTTCTCCGTAAGCCCATTAAATATTTAATGTTTTAATAGCCATTAACTAATGGTAATTTGATGAGTTCCTCAAATAAAGAAAAGGTTTATGTATAAATACTTGAAGTTCTGGACATTTGGGCTGGCGTTTTCATGTCTTTTTGGAATTCTCTCCTGTGTTTCCAGGTTTGACCATAGCGAGTATTCTTGAAAGGTGTCTATTTCTTTTAATAATATAACTCGTTTCTCTCTCTCCTTGTAGGAAGTATATGGCATGATGCCCAGGGTAAGTGTCAGGTGCTGTATGTGGATCTTGAACATGAAAAGGATTTAAGGCCGGGCGCGGTGGCTCACGCCTGTAATCCCAGTACTTTGGGAGGCCGAGGTGGGTGGATCACAAGGTCAAGAGATCAAGACCATCCTGGTCAACATGGTGAAACCCCGTCTCTACTAAAAATACAAAAAAAAAAAAAAAAAAAATCAGCTGGGCATTGTGGCGCGTGCCTGTAATCCCAGCTACTCAGGAGGCTGAGGCAGGAGAATTGCCTGAACCCAGGACGCGGACCAAGATCGCGCCATTGCACCCCAGCCTGGGTAACGAGAGTGAAACTCCGTCTCAGAAAAAAAAAAAAAAAGAAAGAAAAGGATTTAAATCTTGGGAAGAATGTCAAATCAAGAACTTCTTCATCAGAATTGCTGTTCCTGAACCTCAAATGCCTTTTGTGTGTAAAGATTTGTGGAAAACACCAGAAATTTATTTATTTATTTTTTGAGACAGAGTCTTACTCTGTCACCCAGGCTAGAGTGCAGTGGTGCAATCTTGGCTCACTGCAACCTCCACCTCCCACGTTCAAGTGATTCTCCCACCTCAGCAATCCTGAGTAGCTGGAATTACATGTGTGTGCCACCACACCCAGCTACTTTTCATATTTTTTAGTAGAGATGGGGTTTTACCATGTTGTCCAGGCTGGTCTCAAACTTCCAGCCTCAGGTGATCCACCCACCTTGGCTTCCCAAAGTACTGGGATTACAGACGTGAGCCACTGCCCCCGGCCCATAAATTGATTTCTATTTGCCATTTTCCAAAAGACAAAAAAAATGGTTTTTTTCGTTATGTTTTTCTTTTTTGAGATAGAATCTTGCTGTGTTGCCCAGGCTGGAGGCCTCAAGCTGTCCTCCTACCTTAGCCTCCCAAGTATCTGGGACAACAGGCATGCAAAACAAAGCACAACTCTTAAAAAAAAAAAAGTCTTGGCCAGGAACGGTGGCTCATTCCTGTAATCCCAGCACTTTGGGAGGTCAAGATGGATGGATCATGAGGTCAGGAGATCGAGACCATGCCGGCTAACACAGTGAAACCCCATCTCTACTAAAAATACAAAAAATTAGCTGGGCGTGGTGGCACGCACCTGTAGTCCCAGCTACTCTGGAGGCTGAGGCTGCAGAATCATTTGAACTTGGGAGGCGGAGTTTGCAGTGAGCTGAGATTGTGCCACTGCTCTCCAGCCTGGGCGACAGACAGAGTGAGACTCCGTTTAAAAAAAAAAAAAAAGTCTTTATCTCTTCAGTTTTCTAAAATTTTTTCCATAGTTAGGTTTATTTATTACCCCTTTGCAAATAATCTTATGAGTATAACATAAAGAAAAGTTGGTGGTTTTCTTATTGAATTTCTTTATTCTCTCCATTTCTTCTACTGGATAAAAAATTGGAATTTTTCTGTCCTGTTTATTGGCTTAATATTTCTTAACTAGCCTTGTAGTTTGTTACCAGCCAAACTATGGAGGGAAAATGCTCTTTTGGTTAATGTATTAATAGCTGGGATCTCCCCTGGGGGAAACTAGAGTCATCAGCTGGAAAGGTCAGGTGCTTTGCTGTTTTATGCTCAATTGCATGGCTGCCTAAATTCCTCTTTCTTTGAATAGGATGAAACTGATTCCAAGACAGCCTCCCCATGGAAGGTAAGAACTCCTTTGCAAATTATTGTTTGCAAAAGTTTTACAAGAGCATGAAATATTTTACGTCCTTTTTTGGTATGCCTTTGTCTGACTATTCAGCTTGTCTTAAGTCTTTAGTCATTTCTGGACTCTTTTGGCTGGTTTCTTTCTGAATCTGTTATCTCTTAAAATGTGATAATTAGTATACAGAAGCAGAGTGTGTATATCAGATGCTCAGTAGTTAGGTTGCATTGATTACCCGCGTTAGTGCAGGATATGCTGCAGCACGGAGAACTGTGCTGTTGGCAGAGTCCCACTAGTAGGAGGCGGTCCAAAGGGAAATGACATGAACATGAGAACAACTGCCCATGTAAAGGAGAGCAGGCCTTTGTTCACCATCTGCCTGGCCTCTTTTTTATTTTATTTTATATTTTGAGATGGAACCTCACTGTGTCGCCAGGCTGTAGTGCAGTGGCTCAATCTTGGCTCACTGCAACCTCTGCCTCCTGGGTTCAAGCAATTCTCCTGCTTTAGTCTCCCGAGTAGCTGGGACTACAGGCCCGTGCTACCATGTCCAGCTAATTTTTGTATTTTTAGTAGAGACAGGGTTTCACCATGTTGGCCAGGGTCATCTTGAACTCTTGGCCTCAGGTGATCTGCCTGCCTTGGCCTCCCAAAGTGCTGGGATTACAGGTGTGAGCCACCATACCTGGCCAGGGAAAAGGTTTTTTATGTGATATATTTATAGCTGTGATTGTGTCACTGGTTGCCTGTGTTTCAGTTCTAGCATCTTCCCTCCTGACCCAGCTCTTCGGGAATACATCACTTGAGTTACAGGCAAGTTAGAGAGCAGATTTTGACTTTATAAAAGTAGATCTTTTGGCTGGGCATGGTAGCTCACACCTGTAATCCCAGCACTTTGGGCATAGTGGCTCCCACCTGCAATCTCAGCATTGTGGAAGGCTGAGATAAGTGGATGAGCCCAGGAGTTCAAGACCAGCCTGGGCAATATGGCAAAACCCCAGCTCTACCGAAAAAAAAAAAAAAAAGGTTTAAAAAGAAGAAAAAAAGTAGGTCTTCTCCTTATTAGTACAGTGGTGAGTTGACAAGCAAATAAAAACAAAAAGTAAAAATAAATTTTAAAATTGTGTCCTCAGAAATATGAAGAAAGCATGAAAACCTAAAAACAAAAACATCCCACCAACAATCCTTCTGTGTCCACCTTTGCACCTGCTCATTCAGCTTGTCTGACCTCTCCTGAGGACCTAGGCTGAAAGGGTCTGTGTCTTGCGTCCTCCCCCCACTGGCTCTGACTATTCTCATTAAGTAGGTTTCTAATTGGGCCAGACACTTTTCCTTCTATTCAACTTTCTCTCCTTTTTTCACTCTTCATTTTTCTTACATAGTAAAAGGTGATTGTTGATTATATGAATGGGCAACAGCCTTACTTACGCCCTCAGCAGAATGTTTCCGATAACTTAAGTATTCTTTCAGAAATGTATTTTAGATACCTTTATCATAGTACCAGATACCTCTTATTGGAAACAATGAGTCTACCTTCTGACCCCTATACACACTTATAGTGATTGAAAACGTTGCTTGGGGATACCATGAGGACATCTGCATCCAAGTTCAGCCCTCCTGCGCTCCTGTTCTGTTTTTTTTTTTTTTTTTTTTTTTTTTTTTTTTTTTTTTTTTTTTTTTGAGACAGTGTCTTGCTCTTTCACCCAGGCTGGAGTTCAGTGGTGTGATGTCAGCTTACTGCAGCCTCCACCTCCTGGCTTCAAGCAGTTCTTCCGCCTCAGCCTCCCATGTAACTGGAACTACAGGCGTGTGCTACCATGCCCGGCTAATTTTTGTGATTTTAGTAGAGACAGGGTTTCACCATGTTGGTCAGGCTGGTGTTCTCAAACTCCTGACATCAGGTGATCCACCCTCCTCAGGATTACAGGCATGAGCCACCCTGCCTGGCCCTAAGGGATTTTAGATTTTTAGAAGTTAACTACTATGTTAAAAGCTCCATTGTTGAAAGCTAATTCATTGCTTTAGTGGGTGCTGGGCTGAGAGAAAAAATTCACTGCTTTTTTTCCTCTGGTAAAGCTGTTGCCCTTCATTCAAGGGGATACTGTTAAAAAGAACAGCAACCCAATAACTATAATAGGAAGTGAAAGTAATTATTAGTGTTCCTGACTGTTAAACAATATCAGCTGCCAGCATTTGTTAAATTTATGTTTTTGTTTTTTTTTTTCTGGAATGTTCTCCTGTAGTATAGACAAGAAATGACACTAATCATTAGTCCTTTATGTATTTTTTCTGTCCAACTAGCTGCTAGAATTGTGGTTTTCACCATTCTCTTTTTACTCTTCATCAGATAAAATTAATTACTGACCTCGGTCTAATTGTGCATTTTTGGTATTTTCATGACTTCCTAGTAGTTGACACTTCTGTTGATGTCTCTGTTGAGAATGTTGCCAGTATCCATTTAACGTAATTTAGGTTGACCACAAGGACCTAGTCAGTGGCATTTGCAGCTCAGATCTCTAATTGTCAGACACTTGATTAGTTTTGCCTTCTGCTTTCCTCCCTACCTAGTCTGCCCGTCTGATGGTTCACACCGTGGCCACCTTTAATTCCATCAAGGTAAGAAGCAATGACCAGCTTCCCTGATCTCCATTATCTGCCTTCTCTGTCTACACTGGTTTTTCCACTGTCTTCCTTCCCTGTCTACAGCAGAGCTCTTGTTCTTGTCAGCTGGGTGAGCTGTGACATACCTCACTCTTCCGGGTCCAAGTATGTCCTAAGTAAACATCAGCACGCTCATGGCTGCTAGGTAGCTTGGTTGGCTTTCCTGGGCAAGAGCCTGCCAGTTCTCAACAGTGGAGCAGGCCTTCCCTCTGACTTCCAGCAGGGCAAGGAGCTGGAAGGAGTATATTCTCAGGAAAGTGCAAGGTCCTGCAGCATGCCGGCTCTTCCAGGCCTGCTGTGGCCTGAGAGTCTGCTGGGTGGGTGTTGGGAGGCAGCAAACTCGCTGGGATTTCTCCACGCAGCAGTGACTTAAGAAGCAGTTGCTACCTGCCAGGGCCCAGGCTAGGAGTTGAGAGTGAGGAAAAGTCAGCTGTGTCTCTCTCCCTGCATCAGAGGGGATGCCTAGGTCAGGTGTTTGTGGGTGTTAAAGCTGTCAAGCACAGCAAGTTTTGGCGTGACTCTGACTGGAGTTTTGTTGTTTATGTATACTAATTTATTCAGCTAGGAAGGTTAGAAACAGGAAATTATAATGTGCCTTAGCATCCCCTTCAAGCAAAGCCATTTTCCCAAAGTCTGACTGTCGGCATGACAGGAGAGGAGGTGCAGTGGAGCTGATGTTTTGCTGTCCTGCAGGAGCTGAATGAGCGCTGGCGGTCCCTACAGCAGCTGGCCGAGGAACGGAGCCAGCTCTTGGGCAGCGCCCATGAAGTACAGAGGTTCCACAGGTGAGGGGTCAGTCCTAGGCTGGGAGAGGAAGAAATGGGACTGCTGGTTTCCTGACAGCCCCAAGCTTGCTGACTCTGATCCTAGAGCAACGGCTGGCTCATATTACTGATGTTGTATCTGACACAGGGCGGATGCTCGGTAAATCCTGCTAAGTGAATTATTTTGATTTTTAGAGCTATTGGTGGTAGCCACAGACAAATGTACAAATGCCAGCTAAATAAATATTTTTAGGCCAGGCAAGTGGCTCATGCCTATAATCCCAGCATTTTGGGAGGCCAAGGTAGGCAGATCACCTTAGGTCAGGAGTTTGAGGCCAGCTTGGCCAGCGTGGTTAAACTCCGCCTCTACTAAAAATAAAAATATTAGGGCTGGGCACAGTGACTCACACCTGTAATCCCAGCACTTTGGGAGGCTGAGGCGGGTGAATCACGAAGTCAGGAGTTCAAGACCAGCCTGGCCAATGTGGTGAAACCCTGTCTCTACTAAAAATACAAAAGATTAGCCGGATGTGGTGGCATGCACGTGTAGTCCCAGCTGCTGGGGAGGCTGAGACAGGAGAATCACTTGAACCCAGGAGGTGGAGGTTGCAGTGAGCCGAGATCATGCCACTGCATTCCAGCCTGGATGACACAGTGAGACTCCATCTCAAGAAAAAAATAAAATTAAAAATAAATAAATAAATAAATAAATAAACTAGCTGGGCATAGTGATGGGCGCCTGTACTCGGGAGGCTGAGGCAGGAGAATCACTTGAACCCAGTGGATAGAGGTTGCAGTGAGCTGAGATTGTACATTGTGTTCCAGCCTGGGTAACAAGAACAAAACTCCATCTCAAAAAAATAAATAAATAAAATAAATTTTTTTAGTGTTTGTCTGATAATCAAGGCAACTGTACTCAGCATTTCTTAACCTGAATGTGTCTTGCTTCTAGAGATGCTGACGAAACCAAAGAATGGATTGAAGAGAAGAATCAAGCTCTAAACACAGACAATTATGGACATGATCTCGCCAGTGTCCAGGCCCTTCAACGCAAGCATGAGGGCTTCGAGAGGGACCTTGCAGCTCTCGGTGACAAGGTGAAAGGACCCAAAGTCATCTTCTGGCATTTTTGCCCCAGGCAGAGCAGATTCTCCCATTCTACAGAGCGCACCCCCTTACTGCAAGCTTACCTACCACTTTCTCCCCATAGGTAAACTCCCTTGGTGAAACAGCAGAGCGCCTAATCCAGTCCCATCCTGAGTCAGCAGAAGATCTGCAGGAAAAGTGCACAGAGTTAAACCAGGCCTGGAGCAGCCTGGGGAAACGTGCAGACCAGCGAAAGGCAAAGTTGGGCGACTCCCATGACCTTCAGCGCTTCCTAAGCGATTTCCGGTAGGGAGCCGTGTTCACTCAGACCTCTAGAACATAGTGCCTTCTTTACAGTGGTCATTTTTATTATGAAAGTAGTACATGCATCTACAGGCATACCACCCTGAACACGCCTGATCTCGTCTTATCTCAGAAGCTAAGCAGGGTTGGGCCTGGTTAGTACTTGGATGGAAGACTGCCTGGGAATACTGGGTGCTGTAGGCTTTTTTTTTTTTTAATATATATTAAAAAAAAAAAAAGAAAGAAAGAAAGAAAGTAGTACATGCTCAGCTGGGTACAATCGCTCAGACCTGTAATTCCAGCATTTTGGGAGGCTGAGGCAGGTGGATCGCTTGAACTCAGGAGTCAGATACCAACCTGGGCTACATGGCAAAACCCTATTATAAAATTTTAATTTAAAAATTAAACGCGGTGGCTCATGCCTGTAATCCCAACACTTTGGGAGGCCGAGGCGGGTGGATCTCAAGATTAATTGATCGAGACCATCCCGGTCAACATGGTGAAACCCCGTCTCTACTAAAAAAAAATACAAAAATTAGCTGGGCATGGTGGCACACACCTGTAGTCCCAGCTACTCAGGAGGCTGAGGCAGGAGAATTTCTTGAACCCAGGAGGCGGAGGTTGCAGTGAGCCGAGATCGCGCCATTGCACTCCAGTCTGAGTAACAAGAGCGGAACTCCATCTCAAAAAAAAAAAAAAACAGCCAGGCATGGTGGCTGGCTCATGCCTATAATCATAGCACTTTGGGAGGCCAAGGCAGGTGGATCACAATGTCAAAAGATCAAGACCATCCTGGCCAACATGGTGAAACCGTCTCTACTAAAAATGAAAAAATTAGCTGGGTATGGTGGTGCATGCCTGTAGTCCCAGCTACCAGGGAGGCTCAGGGAGAAGAATCGCTTGAACCAGGGCAGTGGATGTTGCAGAGAGCTGAGATCAGGCCATTGCACTCCACCCTGGCAACAGAGTAAGGCTCCCTCTCAAAAAAAAAAAAAAAAAATTAAAAACAGAAAAAAAGTAGTACATATTTATTGTAAAATGGTCAAACTACTGAATGCCAGATTGTAAAAGTAAGTCTCCACAGCCGGGCATGGCGGCTTACACCTCAACACTTTTGGAAGCAGAGGCAGATGGATCACGAGGTCAGGAGTTTGAGACCAGCCTGGCCAATATGGTGAAACCCCATCTCTACTAAAAATACAAACATTAGGTGGACTTGGTGACACAGGTCTGTAAGTCTAGCTACTCAGGGGACTAAGGCAGGAAAATCACTTGAACCCAGGAGGCAAAGGCTGCAGTGAACCAAGATCCCACCACTGCACCCCAGCCTGCGTGATGGAACAAAACTCCATCGCAAAAAAAAAAAGTCTTCACTTTCCTATCCAAGTATGTGCGCACCCCCTCAAATCCCCCTGCCACATGACTTTATATTTTTTCTTAGATGTCTTTTGCACTTACTGTAGGTACAACTTAGTCTTTGCCACCAACTTTTGTGTTCATTGTCTTTTTTTTTCCCTCCTTTTTGTGGAGAATAGGGGGTCTTGCTATATTGCACAGGCAGGTCTCGAACTCCTGGGCCCAAGGTATCCTCCCGTCTCTGCCTGCCTAAGAGCTGGGATTACAGGCGTGAGCTATTGTACCTGGCTTTTTGGTGTGTTTTTTTTTTTCCCACTGACTTTTTTGATTTAGAGGAGTTTCAAGGCTGTAGAGAAGTTGAAATAATAACAGTGAGCATCCATGGCACCTTCACCTGTAATTACCACTTAACTTTTTTGACATTCGCTTTACCTCTAAATATGGTTCTTTGGTTTTCCTGAGCCATAGGAAAGTAGGTTGCAGATATGTGGCACTTGACTTCTAAACACCCTAGCATCTATTTCCCGAGAACAAGAATGTTCTCCTGCATAGTTACGTTTGTATTATCATACCCAAGAAAGCTAACACACAATAATGTTTAAGTCCATATTCAATTTTTTCCAGTTGACCATTTGATAACTAGGGCTTTTTTTTTTTTTTTTCCCATTTATTTATTTTTAATCCAGGGTCCAATTCAGGATTACTGTTAAACTGAGTAGCCTTGTCTTAATCTTCTTTGATCTAGAACAGTACCCCTCCCTCTCGGTTCTTTGTTTTTCCTGTTTTTTGAGACAGGGTCTCACTCTGTTGCCCAGCCTGGAGTGCAGTGGTGAGATCACAGCTCATTGTAGACTCGACCTCCTGGGCTCAAGCGATCCTCCCATTTCAGCCTTTCTAAGTAGCCCAGACTACAGGCACATACCACCATGTCTAATTTTTGTAGTTTTTGTAAAGACAGGGTTTCTCCATGTTCATGTTGCCCAGGCTGGTTGTTTGTTTGTTTGTTTTTTGAGACAGGATCTGGCTCTGTTGCCCAGGCTGGCTTACTATAGCCTCGACTTCCCAGGCTCAAGTGATCCTCCTGCCTCAGCCTCCCATGTAGCTGGGACTACAGGCATGTACCACCACACCTGGCTAATTTTAAAATTTTTAGTAGAGACTAAGTCTCACTGTGTTGCCCAGGCTGGTCTCAAATTCCTAGGCTCAAATGATCCTCCCGCTTCAGCCCCCCAAAGTGCTGAGATTACAAGCATGCACCACCTCACCTGGCCCTTTTTTTACCTGACATTCTTGTCATTAGGACGTTAGGCCAATTATCTTACAAAATGTTCCCCAATCTGATACCTCTGCCTTTTTAATGAATGCACAGCAATCCACTGAGTGGGTGATTGGTGACTTGTTTAATAGTAGCTATTGAGGACAGACATTTATTTTGTCTTTTTTTGTTTTTTGTGCTCTTTAACAATATTATTTTACACACACAGTTGCACACTTGTGCTTGTATCTGTTAACTGGGGTATCTCCCATGCTCCAGTGGGAGTAGGCAGATGCTGCTTCCTTTCACAGGCCTCTGGGAGGAGGTCCTAGTTTGCAATTCGTTTTCTTTTTCTTCTTCTTTTTTTTTTTCTTTATAGAGAAGGGGTTTCACCATTTGGCCAGGCTGGTCTTGAACTCCTGACCTCAGGTGATCCACCCACCTTGGCCTCCCAGAGCGCTAGGATTACAGGTGTGAACCACTGTGCCCAGCCTCTTTTTCTTCTTTTTATTGAGGTAAAGGCCACATAACATACAATTAACCACTTTAAAATGTGCAATTCGGTGACATTTAATGTATTCACAGTGTTGTACAGCCACCCCTCTCTAGTTTTGAAACATTTTCATTGCCCTGGAATAACATCCCTTAACTAATCACGTCCCTCATCCCCATCCACTAGGAATCCTTTATCTGCTTTCTGTCTTTATGGATGTGCCTCTTCTGGACATATCATATAAAAGGAATCATACCATATCTGACCTTACACATTCAATTTTGTGCTCTTGTGCTTGTACAGCTGTGAGAAACTGGATCAAATGGATGCACAGGCCTAGGGCTTCAAGGGTTAATCCAAAAGAAAGGCTTTTTCTTTTTTTAGAGACAGGGTTTCACTAAGTTGCCCAATCTGGTCTTGAATTCCTGAGCTCAAGTGATCCTCCTGCCTCCCAAAGCGCTGGGATTACCGGCATGAACCATCACACCCTGCCAAGAAAGGCTTTTTCATTTGAAGCTATCAAAGACTTAATTATAGCTAGAACTTGTTATTCTGTATGGCGAAAAGATCTTAATTATAAATTTACTGACTTTTCCTCTGAGAAATTCGGACTTTAAAAAAAAAAAACCTCAATAAGGCCGAGCGTGGTGGCTCACGCCTGTAATCCCAGCACTTTGGGAGGCCCAGGTGGGTGGATTATTGGCGATCTGGAGCTGGACACTAGCCTGACCAATGTGGTGAAACCTTGTCTCTACCAAAAGTACAAAAATTAGCTAGGCGTCATGGCACATGCCTATAATCTTAGCTTCTTGGGAGGCTAAGGCAGGAGACTCACTTGAACCTGGGAGGCTGAGGTTGTAGTCAGGGGAGATCACTCCAGCAAGCTGGAGATTGCGCCAGCTTGGGTGACAAAAGCAAAACTCTACCTCAAAATTAAAAAAAACTCAACAAGAAGAACAAGAGGTTTTGAAACACTTTGCCCAAAGACCTAGCTTCATTCAATAGATTAACTAGATTAACCAAAGATAACTTTCTGAAGCAAGAATTATATACATCTATCTTTTTCTGGGCAGAAGATTCTCTTTACCAGGTAATATAGCTATTTCTCTGGGGTTCTGGTTTCCAGGGACCTCATGTCTTGGATCAATGGAATACGGGGGTTGGTGTCCTCAGATGAGCTAGCCAAGGATGTCACCGGAGCTGAGGCGTTGCTGGAGCGACACCAGGTGGGTGGACCTGCCTGCTGAGTAGCAAAGATGTGGCTGCTCTGCTGGGCCCTGGAGGCCTCACTCAAACCCTTTGTGGTGAGTTGGTGGGGGTTGACATCAGAGTGGGCATCTGCTGCCAGTTACCTAATCCCTTCCCTCCTTTTGGCAGGAACACCGGACAGAAATCGATGCCAGGGCTGGCACTTTCCAGGCATTTGAGCAGTTTGGACAGCAGCTGTTGGCTCACGGACACTATGCGAGCCCTGAGATCAAGCAGAAACTTGATATTCTTGACCAGGAGCGTGCAGACCTGGAGAAGGCCTGGGTTCAGCGCAGGATGATGCTGGATCAGTGCCTTGAATTGCAGGTATGTGTGCTCTTGGTTTCTGACCAAATGTTTCCTTGCTGAAGGGCCTCATCTTCTCACCTGCCTCTTGCCCTCTTCAGCTGTTCCATCGGGACTGTGAGCAAGCTGAGAACTGGATGGCTGCCCGGGAGGCCTTCTTGAATACCGAAGACAAAGGAGACTCACTGGACAGCGTAGAGGCTCTGATCAAAAAACATGAAGACTTTGACAAAGCAATTAACGTTCAGGTGAGGCCTCTGTACCATGGGGTCTGAGTCTGGATTTTTCCTGATTGACATCTATTTCTTGGCTTATATAGTCACTGTTGTATCTCCAAGGAATTCCTGCATTGTCTAAGAAAAATATGCACATAAATAATTCTTTAAACCTTTAAATATAAATTCTGGTATTTCCAAGGTTTTAATAATGAGTTACCACAGGAAAAATATATTTTATTATGAAAGGGAGGAAAAACAAATGTGTCAGTAGGTAAGGGAATACATGAACATAAACAACAAGGAAGATGTAAAACTGTTTGATTTATAAATCACTTGGCTGTAAGTCTGACAGCCTTTTCCTATTATTAAGCTTAATTTTGTGTGTTCTGTTCTGATATTCTAACACCTGCCTCACCTGAATGACCTGGAGTCTTCTTGAGTTAAACTGTACTCTTAGTAATGACTGAAATCAAGCTTTCTTTTGGCGTTTTACACTCCTGCTTCTAAAGTGTCAGTGTATTCTGATCCTGCCACCAGCTAGTTCTCAGTCACCCAAAATAACTGTCCTTTTCTCAAGACCGGCAGTCTAGGCAGGGCCCATCCACAGGCCTACCTTGACCTCATGCCTTTCTTTGCCGACAGGAAGAGAAGATTGCCGCTCTGCAGGCCTTTGCTGACCAGCTCATCGCTGCTGGCCACTATGCCAAGGGAGACATTTCTAGCCGGCGCAATGAGGTCTTGGACAGGTGGGTGTCCCGTGACACTGATGTAGTCACCAGCACTGAGAGAATGCATCCCCTCATATGAAGGCCCAGGCCTGTTCCATCTTCCGGCTTCCTCCTCCACAGTAAGACATGTTCATGTTTGATCTCATGGTTTCACTCGTTCAGGTGGCGACGTCTGAAAGCCCAAATGATTGAGAAAAGGTCAAAGCTAGGAGAATCTCAAACCCTCCAACAGTTCAGCCGGGATGTGGATGAGATTGAAGCTTGGATCAGTGAAAAATTGCAGACAGCGAGTGATGAGTCATATAAGGATCCCACCAACATCCAGGTAAGCTGAAGTGACAGGGTGTTGGTCTTGATGTAGCCCTATGTTATTTGGTAGATTTTGCTAAATAAAGCATCTGTAAAACAACCTCCTTGCACCCATGGGAAGTCAGTTAAAAATATTTTAATAAGCTAAGCCAGTGGGAAAGCCCTACTCAAGTTTCAGAGCCGTTTAAAAGTCTCCTTCCTCATTTGTCTGTATTGAAACAATTTCCGCAGTAATAAAAGTCTGTAGAATCTCCCTTCTATCACTGTTCCCAAATGCTGAGCTTCCCAGGGGAAGTATGACAAAATGAGTTTCTATTTAATAGCTGATATGTGTGTCCACATCAGTGTACTGAACTCTTGTTCTTTTAATCTGTTTTTGTAGCTTTCCAAGCTGCTGGTAAGTTTTTAATTTTTTTAAGAGTTGTAGTTAAATGAGCTCCAGTATTTGTGTTCTGCGTAGATTATTTGTTATTGTGGTTACACAGTCTGCTGGTGTCTCTTCATCCATCCTTTTCATTTCTAATCATCCATTTTACTCCATTCAAGTGTCCCTGTGGGATGTGGCTTTCTCTGTTGTAATTAGCCTGCAATGTCTTACTCCCTCCTTTCTCCCCCAATTTATCACTTAGGCAAATTCTGTACAGTGTTTGATTTGCGGGGCAGTAGTTGACCACTTTCTTTCAAGGAGTGCTTCCTTTTGAAGATGGAACATCAGCTTCAGCTTTTTCTGTGTAGACATTAGCTCAGACTTGCTGTGAACTCATGGTATCTAGTGACCACGGTCAGGGAGGCCAGTCTGGTGTGAGGGTTTTGATGCATACCCAGTCTGGCATCCAGAGGTGCCAGTCAGGAGAGCAACAGCCAGAGAACTATAGAGAGACAGATGATCTATTAATACCTCCAAATCTTCAAGAAACACAAATGAGAAGTTAAGATAAAAGCAGACATCACTCAACAGGTAGTGAAAGGGGACCCAGTCAACATGTAGCTCAAAGTTGCTTAAGTGGGTGGAAGAAATGAAGATAGAGAAGATAGTAAATGGGATTTGAACTAAAAAGTGATCAGAACAAGGAACAGAATTCTAGGAGGGGAATGGGACTTCTGTCAGGATAAAAGGGTATTTGAGACCCTTTTTGTTGTTGCCTTTGGGGTTAGGCAGTGGGAGAATGTAACAAGCACATTTCATGTTAGTGATGAATTGAGCCAACTAGATGGCTCCATCCTTTGACAGTTGCTGCCTCTGAAATGAAACATTTGATGCAGAATTCCCCAACTCTACTGCCTTTTAGTTGTTTTTTTCCCCCTAAATAACACTCTCCCCTGAGACCCTGCATTTCTCACCCAGCCAATTGTTTTTCCCAGAATTGTGGCACAGATGCTATGTCCTTGCAGTTGTGTCTTGTAGCATTTCACTACCTTCTGTTTCTTTATGGATTCATAAAAACCATATCAGGCCCCCAGGATCAGGAGCTCATCCTTCTCCTAGCCCTTTCTTTTCCCAGCAAAATGAATTCTTTCCTGCAGTCAAGCCTGGGTTCTGACAGTATCCCACTGTTTTGATTAATGACAGCTACCAAATGATAAATCAACAAACAAAGACGATGTCTGTAGTAGCTGTAGATTTCTCCTTTGCCAACAGAGGGACAAGACGGACCATCAAATATTGTTTTGCTGGTTACTACAATTTATGTTATGAATTTTGCTAAATGGTGATTTCTGCCTTAGATGATGAAATGTCCATATGTATCTCATTCATTAGAGCCTGTCTCCAATAAGGAGAAAGCCATGGATGGAAATTGATGTACAAGTAGATTCAAAACTGAAGTTGTCCATTTCCATCTTCTGGAAAGTGTTAGAAAGTGTAGAATTCTAGGGCTTCACTCTTAAACAGCTAGCATAGCTACTTTAAAAAATGATTTTTGGCCAGGCTTGCTGGCTCATGCTTGTAATCTCAGAACTTTGGGAGGCTAAGGCAGTTTGACTGCTTGAGCTCAGGAGTTCAAGACCAGCCTGGGCAACATGGCAAAACCTCATCTCTACCAAAAAAAAAGGAAAAATTAGCCGGGTGTGGTGGCCCCAATGGTTCCAGCTATTCAGGAGGCTGAGGTAGGAGGATTGCTTGAGCCCAAGAGATTGAGTCTGCAGTGAGCTGAGATTGCACTACTGCACTCCAGCCTGGGCGACAGAGCAAGACCCTGTCTCAAAAAAAAAGGACTTCCAGTTCATCTACTGAGCTAGTAAATTTTTCTCCTTTGCTCATTCCCCAAGAGATTAACCCTAAAATATTTCATATAAATTCCAATTGCCTTCTGTAAAAAAACGTTGGCATTTGCCCCAGTTCTTTATGTTTGCTACCACTCCCTCCCTCTGAGAACCCCTTCCTCCTGAAAAGACATAACTTAGCAGGAACTGGTCTGGAAAAATTGTTTTTGGTATTTTTAGAGCAAGCACCAGAAGCACCAAGCTTTTGAAGCAGAGCTGCATGCCAATGCTGACCGGATCCGCGGGGTTATTGACATGGGCAACTCCCTCATTGAACGTGGAGCCTGTGCTGGAAGTGAGGATGCTGTCAAGGTATGGCCCACCAGCTCCTGGTGCCCTGGGAAGAACAGCAACGTCACTCTTAACCTGAAAGAATAACTTGGACATATAGTCTTAAGAAACTAAATGGACTAGAAGACTTTGGCCTGAGTTACAGATGGGGAATGCTAGTGAGAATGGCCCCTAAGAGTGTTTTCCATTCTCCTCTCTTAGAAGTTCTCAAATTGAGCTTTAGGAGAGGGAGGGTTCTTCATATATTTCACCTTCTTTTTGGCTCCCTTCTGTTCCCCAGGCCCGCCTGGCTGCCTTAGCTGACCAGTGGCAGTTCCTGGTGCAGAAGTCAGCTGAAAAGAGCCAGAAACTGAAAGAAGCCAACAAGCAGCAGAACTTCAACACAGGGATCAAGGACTTTGACTTCTGGCTGTCTGAGGTAACACTGAGTGGTTTCTCTTCCCACCAGTGGGGGATTTCTAGTCATTTGGTACAGTGGGTCCATCAGTGAGCCCAAAACCATGAAAAGGCAGGGCTCACCAGACACCCCTTTTGATAGAAATATTTATTATCACATGAGTTGCATGCTGTAAGGGCAAAGAGAGTGAATGTTTACAGAAGAGAGCTAACTTGTAGTGGGACTTGGACCACAGATCACTCATGTCCGTAGAGAATGCAAATAGGAAGGGATCATGGGGCTATATGGCAGGCAGCTCTAATAAACCTATGCCAGGATAGAAACCAAGATAGTAGCTTCTTGGAAGCCAGAGTCAGTCATGTATTCTTCATGGAGAATGTTTGGAAAGCACAGACTATAAAAACCTAGAGGTTTTGGCTGGGTGCAGTGGCTCACACCTGTAATCCCAGCACTTTGGGAGGCTGTGTGGGCGGATCACGAGGTCAAGAGATCTGAGACCATCCTGGTGAAATCATCTCTCTACGAAAAATACAAAAATTAGCTGGGTGTGGTAGTACACTGCTGTAGTCCCAGGCACTTGGGAGGCTGAGGCAGGAGAATTGCTTGAACCCAGAAGGCAGAGGTTGCAGTGAGCTGAGATCGCACCACTGCACTACAGCCTGGGAAACAGAGAGAGACTTTCTCTCAAAAAAAAAGAGGTTTTTAGAGACCATCACTTTTATTACAGTATTTCTTTCCAGTCTATACATATTTTTATGAATATGTGTATTGAGAATGTTATGTCACTACAAATTCTTCCTAAACATGCTGTACACAGTGGCTTACACCTGTAATCCTAACACTTTGTGAGGTCAAGTTGAGAGGATTGCTTGAGCTCAGGAGTTCACCACCAACCTGGGCAGCATAATGAGATCTTGTTTCTACTAAAACTTAAAAGAAAAATTTAGTTGGGCCTGGTGACGCAAACCTGCAGTCCTAGCTACTCAGGAGGCTCAGGTGGGAAGATCACTTGAGCCCAGGAGGTCAAGGCTACAGTGAGCCGTGTTTGTGCCATTGCACTCCAGCCTGAGAGACAAAGCAAGACCCTGTCTCAAAAAAAAAAAAAAAAAAAAAATTTGAATAATTGCATAAGTTTATCATGGAACCATGCCATAATTTAACCATTCCCATATTGTTGAACATTCAGGTGTTCCCAGCCTTTTGGTGTATATATTTTGCTGCAGTGAACATCTTTGAATATTAATCTTTGCCCACACTGTCAATTTTTTCCTAGGGGAGATTCCTTGAACTAGGATTGCTGTGCATTTTGCCTTTAGCTGTTGTATTTACTATGAATAGACTCTGGAGTCTAGGTTTGACTGACCAAATGGAGAGAATGTCTCAGGCCGGGCAGGCTGATCAAGCTGAGTGAGAATAATAGTAACACATTGTGATGGAGAAGTATTCAGCTTTCCAAACAAGGACCTGGAATAACCACTGGGCATTCTGAATTTTCCAGAATGCTGAGTATACAACACACAGTAGCATTTCCTTTTTGTGTTTTCACTGCCAGGTCGAGGCCCTGCTGGCATCTGAAGATTACGGCAAAGACTTGGCTTCTGTGAACAACCTGCTGAAAAAACATCAACTGCTGGAAGCAGATATATCTGCCCATGAGGTGAGCAAAGGGAGGCAGCCCAGGCCTGGGTGCCTGGGACTCGGCTGTGCCTGATTCCTAAGGAAAACAAGTATGTTTGAGAAAAGAGAGTGACGTCTGTTCACTTAAAGCAGCCATTCTCAAAGGTTATGGTCTCAGACCATTATATACTTTACAATTATTGAAGGCCCTTAAGAGATTTTCATTAGGACAGAAATTTAAAAATAGATTTTGATTATGTAGGTTTTATCTATCAGTATTCCTTATTATAAAAAATTATAAGGCCAGGCATGGTGGCTAACGCCTGTAATCCCAGCACTTTGGGAGGCCAAGGTGGGCAGATCACCTGATGTTGGGAATTCGAAACCAGCCTGACCAACATGGAGAAACCCCATCTCTACTAAAAATACAAAAAATTAGCCGATGTGGGAGTGCATGCTTGTAAGCTACTCAGGAGGCTGAGGCAGGAAAATCACTTGAACCTAGGAGGTGGAGGTTGCAGTGAGCTGAGATTGCACCATTGTACTCCAACCTGGGCAACAAGAGCAAAACTTTGTCTCAAACAAGCAAAAAAAAATTAATTAAATTTTAAGTCCAGATGTGGTGGCTCATGCCTGTAATTTCAGTACTTTAGGAGGCCCAGGCAGGCGGATCACCTGAGGTCAGGAGTTCGAGACCACCCTGGCCAACATGGCAAAACCCTGTCTCTACTAAAAATAAAAAAATCAGCTGGGCATGGTGGCAGGCATCTGTAATACTAGCTACTCAGGAGGCTGAGGCAGGAGAATTGCTTGAACTCAGGAGTTGGAGGTTGCAGTAAGCTGAGATCGTACCACTGCACTCCAGCCTGGGCAACAGAGCAAGGCTCCATCTCAAAAAAAAAAAAAAAAAAAAAAAGAAAGAAAGAAAAAGTTAAATTTTTTTTTTTTTTTTGAGACGGAGTCTTACTCTGTCCCCTAGGCTAGAATGCAGTGGCACAATCTCGGCTCATTGCAACCTTCACCTTTCAGTTTCAAGCGATTCTCCTGCCTCAGCCTCCCAACTAGCTGGGATTACAGGCACCTGTTACCACGCCCAGCTACTTTTTGTATTTTTAGTAGAGATGGGGTTTCACCATGTTGGCCAGGCTGGTCTCAAACTCCTGACCTCAGGTGATCCACCCACCTCGGCCTTCCAAAGTGCTGGGATTATAGGCATGATCCACTGCGTCCGGCCTAAAAGTTAAATTTTTTTTTTTTTTTTTTTTTGAGACGGAGTTTCGCTCTTGTTACCCAGGCTGGAGTGCAATGGCGCGATCTCGGCTCACCGCAACCTCCGCCTCCTGGGTTCAAGCAATTCTCCTGCCTCAGCCTCCTGAGTAGCTGGGATTACAGGCACGCGCCACCATGCCCAGCTAATTTTTTGTAGTTTTAGTAGAGACGGGGTTTCACCATGTTGACCAGGATGGTCTCAATCTCTTGACCTCGTGATCCACCCGCCTCGGCCTCCCAAAGTGCTGGGATTACAAGCGTGAGCCACCGCGCCCGGCAAAAGTTAAATTTTTAAAAGACAATCTTAAAGGGTTCCATACTTTATGATTCCATTTTTATGACATTCTCGAAATAACAAAATTGTAGAGCTGGAGAACAGATTGGTGGCTGCCATAGGTTAGGCGTGGAGTGGGAAACAACTATAAAGTGTGGCACAGGGAGTCCCTTCGTGCCAATGGAACAATCCTGTATTTTTATTTTGGTGGTTACAAGAGTCTATACATATAAAATTGCATGAAACTACATGCACATGCTCACAGTCGCATACAAATGAGTGCATACAGAAATTGGTGAAATCTCATCCAGGCATGATAGTGAGCCAAGATCATGTCACTTCACTCTAACCTAGGCTGCAACAGAGTGAGACCCTGTCTCAAAAAATAAAAATTAAAACATAAAATAAATTTTTTAATTCAGAAAGATTTGTACAATCTGAATAAGGTCTGTGGATTGTAGCCATGTCAGTTTCCTCGTTCTGCTATTGTACTCCAGTTATAAAAGATAATACTGGCTGGGCTTGGTGGCTCATGCCTGTAATCCTGGTACTTTGGGAGGCCGATGTGGGCGGCTCAACTGAGGTCAGGAGTTCGAGACAAGCCTGACCAACATGGAGAAACCCCGTCTCTACTAAAAATACAAACTTAGCCGGGCATGGTGGCGCCTACCTGTAACCTCAGCTACTCAGGAGGCTGAAGCAGGAGAATCACTCGAACCCAGGAGGTGGAGGTTACAGTGAGCTGAGATTGCACCATTGAACTCCAGCCTGGGCAACAAGAGCAAAATTCTGTCTCAAAAAAAAAAAAAAAAAGATATTACTACTACAGTGGGAAGCTAACAAGCATAGGAACTTTACTATTTTTGTAACTCTTTATGAATCTAAGATTATTTCCAAGTAAAAAGATTTAAAATTTAGGCCGAGTGCAGTGGCTCAACACTATAATCCCAGCACTTTGGAAGGCCGAGGTGGGTAGATCATTTGAAGTCAGGAATTCGAGACCAGCCTGGCCAACATGGTGAAACCCCAACTCTACCAAAAATACAAAAGTTAGCCAAGTGTGGTGGTGGGCACTTGTAATCCCAGGTACTCAGCAGGCTGAGGCAGGAGAATCGCTTGAACCCAGGAGGCAGGGGTTGCAGTAAGCCAAGATTGCACCATGGCACTCCAACCTGTGCAACAGAGCATGAGTTCATCTCAAAAAAAAAAAAAAAAAAAATGCTGAATTCAGGTTGTGGTGTTTTGTATTGGATGAAAATTCAGCTTTACACAGGTAGGTAGATAGAAAAGGGAGGAATATTTTGATTCAGGTAAGTGTGAATACTCTTCTTTGATACTATACCAAATTGGTAGTTTCTTAAAGCTTAGTTGTGGTCAGGCACAGTGGCTAACACATGTAATCCCAGCACTTTGGGAGGCCGAGGCAGGCAGATCATGTGAGCCTAGGAGTTCAAGACCAGCCTGGGCAACATGATGAGACTCTGTCTCTACAAAAAAATACAAAAATTAGCCGGGGCATGGTGGTCACACTTGTAATCCTAGCACTTTGGGAGGCCGAGGCAGGTGGATTGCCTGAGCTCAGGAGTTCAAGACCAGCCTGGTTAGCACAGTGAAACCCCATTTCTACTAAAATACAAAAAATTAGCTGGGGATGATGGCATGCACCTGTAATCCCAGCTACTTGGGAGGCTGAGGCAGGAGAATTGCTTGAACCCAGGAGGCAGAGGTTGAAGTGAGCCGAGATCGTGATACTGCACTGCAGCCTGGGTGTCAGAGCAAGACTTCATCTCAAAAAAATAAATAAAATAAAAATTAACTGGACACTGGGACACATACCTATGGTCCCAGTTACTTGGAGGCTGAGGCAGGAGGTTCATTTGAGTCCTGGCAGGAGGTCAAGGCTACAGTGAGTCATGATCATGCCACCACATTTCTAGATGACAGAGCAAGACCCTGTCTCAAAAAAAAAAAAAAAAAAAAGTTTGAGGGAGTTAGTTGCAAATTGACCTCTGAAACCTTATCAGTACATTTTTTTTTTTTTTTTTGAGACGGAGTTTCGCTCTTGTTACCCAGGCTGGAGTGCAATGGCGCGATCTCGGCTCACCGCAACCTCCGCCTCCCGGCTTCAGGCAATTCTCCTGCCTCAGCCTCCTGAGTCGCTGGGATTACAGGCACGCGCCACCATGCCCAGCTAATTTTTTTGTATTTTTAGTAGAGATGGGGTTTCACCATGTTGACCAGGATGGTCTCGATCTCTTGACCTCATGATCCACCCGCCTCGGCCTCCCACAAGTGCTGGTATTATAGGCTTGAGCCACCGCGCCCGGCCCAGTACATTTTTTTATACTGGATTATATTAAAACCCATTGGTCTATCTTGGGCTTTGAACGTATCTCTTACCTATGCCTGATTTTGTAACATCATGCATGGCTCATTTGGTAAATATTGTTTCACTGAGTTATGCCTGTTGGTTCTATATGTTGAATGTAATTATATGATATCAAAACATTGCAGTTAATACCACCACCAGTCTCATCAGAAAAATCTTTACGTTTTAGGAAGCTGTCAGGCTCACGGTGGTAGTTGTAAATTTTCTAATATTCTAACTTTCTCATAAAAGTTTGAATTTTATCATTAGTAACAAACTGTCAGTATTCTTTGAAGTGACAAGCTTACTTTATTTATTCTGGACAAAGCATCTGTGAGATACCAAGTCTGAATGACCACAGTTTTTCTGTTGCTTGTTCTTTCAAGTACGAAAGAATGGCTACTCAATAAAATTAACTTTCACTGCCTTTTTAAGGACATTCTTAAGTGAAACGGCATTTTTTTTTACTGCAAGTGGGCAGCAGTGAAGAATCTGCTTGTACAGTTTGTCCCTACCTTGATTTGAACTAAAGCACCAGCATTTCCCCTCCTTCCCCATTGCTTTTGTACTGTCAGTGCAAATGTCCACACAGTAAAGAAGGCAAATAATGTCTTATAATGTTATCAAAATAGTTTGAGTTCATGGAATGCCAGAATTCCCAATAACATACTTTGAGAATATCAACACTCCACATCTCAGTAAGGAATTCCTGAGTTCTTATTTTCAAGCGGATAGTTGTGGGAGACCCAGTTTCTGACCCTCTTGTGTTCCCTGCCCTAGGATCGCCTGAAGGACCTGAACAGCCAGGCAGACAGCCTGATGACCAGCAGTGCCTTCGACACCTCCCAAGTAAAGGACAAGAGGGATACTATCAACGGGCGCTTCCAGAAGATCAAGAGCATGGCAGCCTCCCGGCGAGCCAGGCTGAATGAATCCCATCGCCTGCACCAGTTCTTCCGGGACATGGATGACGAGGAATCCTGGATCAAGTATGTGTTCTCAGCCCCCTAGAAGGCCTGTTAGGCCTGTAGTAGTGGGCAACAGGAACCACAGGCTGACTGTTGAGTCAGGAAGTTTCTGTCTCCTGGCTGTAAGTGGTAAGGCTGGAAGCCCTGTTGAACTGGGATCCCAGCTTGGCCACACACTCCTGGGATGCCTCAGTGTCTTCTGCTTTCCGGGTTTACAGTGATGATGATTGACGGTGGTAGTGATCCATGCTAGTTACATAGGCCCTGTCTAGACCCTGCCCTTTAGATTCCTGGGAAAGTTAGTCAGTTTGTGTCTGACCTCCTGGAGAAGATCACTTCTCCAAGGAAGGAGTTGCTTTTTTGGTTATTCTCTGTCTGCCCCGCAATATGTCAGTCTGCTGATTCCATTTGACGTAGCATGTAAACAAATGTCTTTTTTTTTTTTTTTTTTTTTTTTTTTTTTTGAGACAGTTGCACCTGTTGGTGCCCAGGTTGGAGCGCAATGGCACAATCTCAGCTCACCACAGCCTCTGCCTCCCAGGTGCAAGTCATTCTTCTGCCTCAGCCTTCCAAGTAGCTGGGCTTATAACCATGCACCACCATGCCTGGCTAATTTTGTATTTTTAGTGCAGATGGGGTTTCTCCATATTGGTCAGGCTGGTCTCAAACTCCCAACCTCAGGTGATCAATCTGCCTCAGCCTCCCAAAATGCTGGGATTACAGGCGTGAGCCGCCATGCCTGGCCACAAATGTCTTTTATTTTTAAAAACGGGGTTTCACCGTATTGGTCAGGCTGGTCTTGAATTCCTTACCTCAGGTGATCCGCCCACCTCAGCCTCCTAAAGAGCTGGGATCAC
Source organism: Sapajus apella (assembly GCF_009761245.1). Classification (NCBI taxonomy): domain Eukaryota; kingdom Metazoa; phylum Chordata; class Mammalia; order Primates; family Cebidae; genus Sapajus; species Sapajus apella. Next base: position 3,354,467 of record NW_022437037.1, read on the forward strand.
AGGCGTGAGCCACCGTGCCTAGCTCACAAATGTCTTAAAAACAAAATCCTCTCTTTTAATTCCTTCCTTAAAACCTTCTGGTCAGGCACAGTGGCTCACGCCCATGATCACACCATCTTGGGAGGCCCAGGCGGGTGGATCACTTGAGGTCAGATGAGATCAGTTCGAGACCAGCTTGGCCAACATGGTAAAACCCCGTCTCTACTGAAAATACAAAAATTAGGGGCCAGGCATGGTGGCTCATGTCTATAATCCCAGCACTTTGGGAGGCCGAGGTGAGCAGATCACCTTTCTAGACCAGCAGCCTGACCATCATGGAGAAACCCCATCTCTACTAAAAATACAAAATTAGCCAGGCATAGTGGCAGGCACCTGTAATCCCATCTACTCGGGAAGCTGAGGCAGGAGAATCGCTTGAACCCAGGAGGCAGAGGTTGTCGTGTGCCAAGATTGTGCCATTGCACTCCAGCCTGGGCAACAAGAGCAAAACTGTCTCAAAATATATATATATATACAAAAATTAGCCAGGCATGGTGGCATGCACCTGTAGTCCCACCTACTCAAGGAGGCTGAGGCAGGAGAGTGCCTTGAACCCAGGAGGCAGAGGTTGCAGTGAGTCGAGATTGCCTCACTGCACTCCAGGCTGGGCAATAAAGCAATAATCCATCTCAAAATTAAGAAAAAAACCTTTTAAAAAAAAACTCACTTATATAGGCCAGGCACAGTGGCTCAAACCTGTAATCCCAGCACCTTGGGAGGCCAGGGCAGGTGGATCACCTGAGGTCAGGAGTTAGAGACCAGCCTAACCAACATCGAGAAACCCCGTCTCTACTAAAAATGCAAAATATTACCCGGGCATGATGTTGCATGCCTGAAATCCCAGCTTCTCAGAAGGCTGGGGCAGGAGTATCACCTGAATCCAGGAGGTAGAGGTTGCAGTGAGCCGAGATCATGCCATTGCACTCCAGGCTAGACAACAAGAGTGAAACTCTGTCTTGTGGGGGAAAACAATTACTTATATAGGCCGGGCACTGTGGCTCTCACCTGTAATCCCAGCACTTTGGGAGGCCGAATTGGGTGGATCACTTGAGGTCAGGAGTTCAAGACCAGCCTGGCCAACATGGTAAAACCCTATCTCTACTAAAAATACAAAAATTAACCAGGCATGGTGGTGGGTGCCTGTAGTTCAAGCTACAGGAGGCTGAGGCAGGAGAATCACTTGAACCCAGGAGGCGGAGGTTGCAGTGAGCCAAGATCATGCCACTGCACTCCAGAATGAGACTCTGTCTCCAAAAAAAAAAAAAAGTAAACAAAAATACAAAAATTAGCCGGGCATGGTGGTGCATGCCTGTAATCCCAGCTACTCGGGAGTCTGAGGCAGGAAAATGGCTTGAACCCAGGAAGTAGAGGTTTCTGTGAGCTGAGATTGTCCCACTGCACTCCATCCTGGGTGACAGAGCAAGACTTTATCTCAAAATATATATATATTACTTATATAGCTGACGTGTTGGCCCACGCCTATAATCCCAACTCCTTTGAGAGGCCAAGGTGGGCGAATTGCTTGAGTCCAAGAGTTTGCAACCAGCCTGGGCAAGATGGTGAAAACTTGTCTCTACCAGAAATAGAAAAAATTAGCCACGTATGGTGGCGCACACCTGTGGTCCCTACTACTTGGGAGGCTCAGGTGGGAAGATCACTCAAGCTGGGGAGGCAGAGATTGCAGAAAGCAGAGGTCACGGTGACGCCAGTGCACTTTAGCCTGGGCAACAGAATGAGACTCTTTCTCAAAAAAAAGTGTATGTATGTATATATGTAAATATCTTCATATATTTACTGGTATATATTGATACATATTTAGTATGCATGATTGATAGTTACTGATATAATTATCTAGGGCTCCTAAGAGCAGCACTAGTGATGCCTCCCGTCCTCCAGTGCATCCCCAACCCTCTAGAATCTGGACACACAGCAGGGCTCATGCATGCGTACATAGACAGAAGTTCTTGGTCACTACTCATTTGGGAAGTAGAGGCTTTTGTTTTCCAGAAAATTGGCAAGGATTTTCCCAGAAATATTAGTAGATGTCGCAAGGTCCACAGTTGACCTAATGTCCCCACTTGACAGCAAGGGCAGAGATCAACTGTGCTGTTACCTGTCTCTTGTCCAGGGAGAAGAAGCTGCTGGTGAGCTCGGAGGACTATGGCCGGGACCTAACTGGCGTACAGAACCTGAGGAAGAAGCATAAGCGGCTGGAGGCAGAATTGGCTGCGCATGAGCCAGCTATTCAGGTAGGGAGGCCGCCTTCTGGCCGAGAGGGCAGTGGGGTTTGAGTGGGCCCCAGGGCACAGACAAACACCTAGTGCTTATTTCACTGAGATCCCTTTAGTTCTCAGAGTTCATGATTCCTCAGTCCAAACCTGCAGAAGTCCCAGACTTGACTTATTTCACTGAGATCCCTTTAGTTCTACAGTGTTCATGACTCCTCAGTCCAAACCTGGGGAAGTCCCAGACTTGACATTGAGGCCTTTTCCTGGGAGCCTCGAGATAGAGGCCCCAGCAGGGCTGCTTGCTGTTAACCTATTCAATCATCCTTGCCTGTCAGGGTGTCCTAGACACTGGCAAGAAGCTGTCTGATGATAACACCATCGGGAAAGAGGAGATCCAGCAGCGGCTGGCACAGTTTGTGGAGCACTGGAGAGAGCTGAAGCAGCTGGCAGCTGCCCGGTGAGTAGTCAGAGGCAGGAGCTCTCAGGAACAAGTGGAAGGCCAGCACCCAAGGGCGGACTCTGAGCTGTGCAGGGCCACTGGGCCCTCCTGCCATCTCTTGGACCTTAGGTCTCACATGTGCCACAATCAGTTTACTCCAGAGCCACCTCCCACAGGCCATGCTGAGGTGGTCTCATTCTGTTAATCTGGACCCACTGTATGAGTCCAGAATCACGCATGTTTCTGTGTGAGTCCAGAATCACACATGATTCTCCAGGAATCAAGATATGAGAGTCTGCAGTCACACACTGGGTGATTCAGGGTATTCCACAGAAGGCCTGACTGTGAGGGCCCACCTTTTTCATGAATGTTTTTAAGCTTATGTTAACTATCAAAACCAAAGCTGGAAGAGATTATGGCTGATCCTGTCACCTGTAATTAGGGGTCAGCGGCTAGAAGAGTCCTTGGAATATCAGCAGTTTGTAGCCAATGTGGAAGAGGAGGAAGCCTGGATCAATGAGAAAATGACGCTGGTGGCTAGTGAAGATTATGGAGACACTCTTGCCGCCATCCAGGTGAGACAGAAACCAAAGGTGCCACCTGCTTTCTCTCTTGGCAACTGCCTACTGGTCACTATTTCCCTGTTGGTTTGTTAAAGCGCCCTGCTCTTACTAGGAGAGCACACAGGACCAGTAGCCAATGCCTCAGTAGTTGGTTTTAGCCCTGAAGATTTCACACCAGGGGACATTTCCCCTCAGTAGACAAAATTGGCATGGCTTTGGCAGTTTCAGTTTATGGGCCCTGTTGTTTGCCAGAAGCGCTGTGAGTTTGGGTCTTTGTATTGGTTTCCTGGGGCTGCCATAAATAAGTACCACGAACTGAATGGCTTAAGACAACAGAGGTTTATTTTCTCTCAGCTCTGGAGGCTAGAAGTCTGAAATCAAGATGCAGGCAGGACCATGCTCCCTCCAGACCTATAGGGGAAGAGCCTTCCTTGCCTCTTTCAGTTTTTGTTGGCACCAGGCACCCTTGGCATGTGGCGGCATCACTCCAGTCTCTGCCTGTCTTCATGTGACCATCTTCCCTCTGTGTCTGTCTTCACTTGGCATCACTCTGTGTTTATTCAAATTTCTGTGTTCTGTTATAAGGACATCAGTTGTATTGGATTAGGGCCCACCCTAATTACCTCATCTTACCTTTGCAGAGTACCTTTGCAAAGACCCTCTTTCCACATTCATGGGTACCAGAAGCTAGGCCTTCACTTTCTCTTGAGGAGGATACATTTCAGCCTATCACATACCCCTAAATTGGTTAACTATTGCTACATAATAACCTGCCTAAATTTAGTGGTTGAAAGCACCCATTTCTTTTTTTGCATGGTTGTGTGGATCAGGGGCATCTGCAGCTGTCACTGGAGGTCCCTCATGCTCCTGCATTCGGGTACAGCGCCGGTGGGCTGAGAGATCAGTCACACACTGGCAACTGAGCCTGTTGTCACCCAGTCTGGACGTTTCTGTTCCCCTCCACGTGGCCTATTGTCCTCCCACTGGCTAGACCAGCCTCCTTCAGCAGCATTCAGACAGGCAATGGCAGGAGCTGCAATCTATGGCCTCACACATCGTCCTCACTGCCTGTCTGCTGGTGAAAGCAAGTCCGAGTGCAGCCCAGAGGCATAGATGGATAGACTCCCCTCTGGAAAGGAGATGCTGCAAAATATCATGGTCAGATATGTCTAAATTCCTGCCCAGAGATGTGGAAGCAGGAGTGTGCACTCCCAGGAATTGAGTTACGTCTGAGCCACCTTCCTCACTATGGGAAGCACCCTCTGCTGGTCAGGGTGATTCAGGTAGAATTTAGATGGTCAGTCATTTCCCGTCCTCTGCATAGTTGAGTTCCCTGGAAACAACCAAAAGGGTGTTGTGTGCAGTGCTTAAATTGTACTAAGAAAAAGACTTGGGGCCGGGCACCGTGGCTCACGCCTGTAATCCCAGCACTTTGGGAGGCCAAGGTGGGTGGATCACCTGAAGTCAGAAGTTCAAGACCAGCCAACATGGTGAAACCCTGTCTGTACTAAAAATATACAAAAATTAGCCGGGCATGATGGCACACACCTATAATCCCAGCTACTCGGGAGGCTGAGGCACGAGAATCGCTTGAGCCTGGGAGGTGGAGGTTGTAGTGAGCTGAGATTTCACTGCTGCACTCCAACCTGGGCAACAGAGCAGGACTCTGTCTCCAAAAAAAAAAAAAAAAAGAGATGACTTGGAAGGCCTTTTCTGAGATGTGTTCAAGATAAACCTTAAAAATGTGTCATTTTCATTTGGGTGTGTATATTCAGCTTGCTTTGTTTTGTTCTTGTGGTCCGCTGGAGGGAGAGACCTTAAGACACTGTTGATGGATGACAAGGGATTTGACCTTTCCCAAAGGTCCAAAGACTGTCCCTGCCAAAGCCTGTCTCACCACTGGTTACTCTCACTGCCTCCTGTTTTCCCTCCTTTTATGATTCCCTGTTTATTGATGTTCCTCTTTGTTGTCCTGTTCCCCAGCTAGACTGTAATGTGTGTGTGGACAGGGACCATAGCAGTTTTGTCACTCTCTGTCCCCAGGGCCTAGCCCACTGCACATAGCGGGTTCTCAGTAGCGGGTCTTGCTTCCACTCCAGGGCTTACTGAAGAAACATGAAGCTTTTGAGACAGACTTTACTGTCCACAAGGATCGCGTGAATGATGTCTGCAGCAATGGACAAGACCTCATTAAGAAGGTGAGTCCAGCCCATCGGTAAGACCTCTATCCCCCTCTGGGACACCCATGTGTTGGTTTCACAGAGGTCCCCCAAAGTTCGCTTCCTGGGATATTCACCAAACTAAGGTCTGTGTGAAAACCAGTAGCAGTTCCATTCCTGGCTTTCATGCCAAGTTGGTTATTTCCCCTTTTTTGAAGCTAGTAAAGTTACTCTCTAATGTTTATTTTTTCTACATTAAGCAACAGAGACACTGGCACTCGAAAATGCTGCTCTTAGTTTCTCAAGTGATATGATCTCTTTATAGGGACAGTAGAAAATGCAAATAAGCAAAACTTAAAAATCACACATAAAGCCCCACCCAGAGACTACACATTAGATCTTCATGTCTGACCTGCCAGACCTTTACTCTCCACAGGTGTAGAGCTACCATCTAGATCAAATAGCTGCAGAAATCCCTGTTTAATAAGATTATATCACTCTATAAATTATCAAAAACCTGGAGGCTGTCTAGAACGTTTCAGAAATGAATCTATTGGCTGGGTACGGTGGCTCACACATGTAATCCCAGCACTTTGGGAAGCTGAGGGGGGCAGATCACGAGGCCAGGAGTTCAAGACTAGCCTGGCCAACATAGTGAAACCCTGTCTCTACTAAAATTAACAAAAATTAGCTGGGTGTGGTAGCACACGCCTGTAATCCCAGCTACTCGGGAGGCTGAGGCAACAGAATCACTTGAACCCGGGAAGGGGAGGAGGCATGCCATTGCACTCCAGCCTGGGTGACAGAGTGAGACTCCATCTCAAAAAAAAAAAAAAAAAGTCTATTTCATTCACACCCCTTTTGGGAGAAAACAAAATAAAGGGACTTGGGGTTTTCCCAGCAACAGCGAAGCCACATCCACCTGAGGACAGAGGTTTTAATGGCTGTGGCTTCATGAGTAAGATTTCTCATCACAGAGGTTGCACTCAGCAGTTATGGCCTTGAGACTAGGGTTTGATCCATAGGCGGCAACAATGTAGCTAAAATCCACTGGAGAGCTTTTTTTCCTTGCTCTGATCTGCAAATAAACTAGCATGAAACTAATTTCAGATATAGACACGTATAGACGTAGACAGGGCTTCTGCATACTTAAACCCCCACACACACCTAGACAACGTTCCCTGTTCTTCAAGCCTAGTATTCTTCAGCCTTCTGGCAAAGAGCTGGCTGCTTTGTTCTTAGCAACAGCCCATTTCCTCCTTGAATTTTTCTTTAAATTCTTTTTTCCCCTTTTCACAGGTGTTGAAGAATTTCTTTTTAAATTCTATGTGACTTGTAGCATGTTTTAATTTTTTTTTTTTTTTTTTTGAGACGGAGTTTCGCTCTTGTTACCCAGGCTGGAGTGCAATGGCGCGATCTCGGCTCACCGCAACCTCCGCCTCCTGGGTTCAGGCAATTCTCCTGCCTCAGCCTCCTGAGTAGCTGGGATTACAGGCACGCGCCACCATGCCCAGCTAATTTTTTTTTGTAGTTTTAGTAGAGACGGGGTTTCACCATGTTGACCAGGATGGTCTTGATCTCTTGACCTCGTGATCCACCCGCCTCGGCCTCCCGAAGTGCTGGGATTACAGGCTTGAGCCACCGCGCCCGGCCCTTTTTTTTTTTTTTTTTTTTTTTTTGAGACTGAGTTTTGCTCTGTCACCAGGCTGTAGTGCAGTGGCATGATCTCAGCTCACTACAGCCTCCGCCTCCCAGGTTCAAGTGATTCTCCTGCCTCAGCCTCCCAAGTAGCTAGGGCTATAGGCATGCGCCACCATGCCCAGCTAGTTTTTGTATTTTTTGGTAGAGATGGGGTTTCACCATGTTTGCCAGGATGGTCTCGAACTCTTGAACTCATGATCCGCCTGCCTAGGCCTCCCAAAGTGCGGGGATTACATGTATGAGCCACTGCACCCGGCCTACTATTTTTGAGACAGAGTCTCACTCTTGCCCAGGCTGGAGTGCAGTGAGTGGCGTGATCTCAGCTCACTGCAACTTCTACCTCCCAGGTTAAAGTGATTCTCCAGCCTCAGCCTCCTGTAATCCTGAGTAGCTGGGGTTACAGGCGCACAACACCATGCCCGGCTAATTTTTGTATTTAGTAGAGACGGGATTTCACCATTACCACCATGTTGGTCAGGCTGGTCTGGAACTCCTGACCTTATGATCAGCGTGCCTCAGCCTCTCAAAGTTCTGGGATTATAGGCATGAGCCACCACACCTGGCCAATTTTTTTATTTTTATTTTTTTGGGACAGAGTCTCGCTCTTGTCACCCAGGCTGGATGGAGTGCAGTGGTGTGATCTCGGTTCACTGCAGCCTCTGCCTCCCAGGTTCCAGCAATTCTCCCACCTGAGCCTCCCTAGTTACCTGGGACCATAGGTGCTGCTACCACACCTGGCCCTTCCCTCCCTCCCTCCCTCCCTCCCTCCCTCCTTCGCCTGACTGTGTTGCCCAGGCTGGTCTCCAACTCCTGGGCTCAAGCAGTTCTCTCACCTCGGCCTCTCAAAGTGCTGAAATTACAGGTGTGAGCCACTGTGCCTCGCCCTGTTTGTTTAGTATTTTAACTGATAATACTCAATTTTTTTCTATCAAAAATACTACTAGTGAATATATCATTATAACTTCAAATTTTATACCAGTCCTCCTTTTTTGTTTGAGACAGAGTCTTGCTCTATTGTCCAGGTTGGTGTGCACTGGCACGATCTCAGCTCACAGCATCCTCCACCTCCCATGTTTAAGCAATTCTCATCCCTCTGCCTCCTGGGTTGCTGGGATTACAGGTGCATGCCACCACACCTGGCTTTTTTTTTATTTTTTTATTTTTTAGAAAAGACGGGGTTTCCCCGTGTTGGCCAGGGCTGGTCTTAAACTCCTGGCCTCAAGTGATCTGCCCAACTCAGCCTCCCAGAGGCTGGGACTATAGGCATTAGCCATTGCACCTGACGCATATTTCTGTAGAATTAATTCCTAGAAGTAGAATTGCTAGTGCTGTGTATTCACCTGGAGCCTTTGACCGTGTTGCTCTTACGAAAAGCATGACCTATCATTGTTTCCCCAGCAGCAGACAGGGGAGCAAGTGGCCCATTTTGTAGACGTTTAGAGCCTCTCCTTCCAGGGTGGGCACAGGTAACCCCAGCAGGTGAGGCTGACCAGTGTGTGCCTCTCTCTGTGGCCCAGAACAATCACCACGAGGAGAACATCTCTTCAAAGATGAAGGGCCTGAACGGGAAAGTGTCAGACCTGGAGAAAGCTGCAGCCCAGAGGAAGGCAAAGCTGGATGAGAACTCGGCCTTCCTTCAGTTCAACTGGAAGGCAGATGTGGTGGAGTCCTGGATTGGTGAGCACCATCAGCAAGGCCTGGAAGAGCCTTTCCAGAGCAGCTCTTTGTCTCCTTCCATGTAATTGGTTTTCTTCTGCAGAGAAGAAACTGACCAATTGTGGACATGGCAGAGAACCTACTAGCAAGGCAGGCCACTGACTGCCAGCTAGGAGGAGACAGTGTCCTGACGCCAGAGCTGCCACCCAGAACTGGGCTGGCCCCAGGGTTAATGAACAAAAGCCTGTAAACGCTGCTATAAGCAGAGATGGCACAGTGTGTGTCATGACATGAACGAAGTGGGAACACCAAAGGCACCACTAGCTGCTCTGGTCACGGGCGCCACCCGGCTCCTGGGTGAGGGGAAACTGGGTCCTGATATCAGGGTAGTATTAATAGCAGCCGAACTAGAGGACAGGCTGCAAGCAGCTCGTCATGGCACAGATAGAGGCCAGGGCCTGGGTGCAGAGAGGGGCCAGCTAATGTGGGTTCTGAGACTGCAGTTAGGAATATTGGGATTTATCTGTACACAAAAAATGGTTTGTCTGGTTTTTTTTCCTCATTTAATCCATCTCACTCCACTGAGAAGGGCGGTATATTTTCCACACTTGGTCTTCTAGGTGAAAAGGAGAACAGCTTGAAGACAGATGATTATGGCCGAGACCTGTCTTCTGTGCAGACACTCCTCACCAAACAGGTCTGCCATGGCCCCTTCATTGGTTGAAACTTATGCAAATAGCATTTCCTGCGAGATGACTGCCAGTGTCTTTCATTCAAGCATTTAACTTCCGTTAGCCCCTGGGGTCAGTAGTAAACAAGGTCCTTTCCTGGTCCTCGGGGAGCTTCCAGACTAACCGGGGAAGCAAACACAGGCAACAGCCTGCTGGGTGCTGACGGGCCTGGGCACCACAGGGTCACCCACTCGGTTCTCAGCAGGCAAGGGTCAAAGGGGCAAGCCCTCCTGAGTGAAATCATGAGGGGTGAATGAAAACGGTCAGGGAGAGGCAGGACGAGTGTTCTGGGCAGAGCTGGCAGGGAGTCCTGGGGCAGAAGAGCTCAAGGCTGGAGTTGGGGAGGTGGGAGGAGGCTGCTGCAGTGATCTGCGGTCTGAAGGAGAGCAGGAAAGGGGACAGGTTTGACCGAGTCTCTGCAGTGTCCAGGTGGACGGTTTAGCTTGGGCATCTAGGGGACGTGCTGGCACCATCTGAGCCAAAGCACTAGGAAGAGTAAGTTCCAGTCCTGTGGAGTCACCACAGATTGGCTTGTCACTCCTTCTTCAGGAAACTTTTGACGCTGGCCTGCAGGCCTTCCAGCAGGAAGGCATTGCCAACATCACTGCCCTCAAAGATCAACTTCTGGCCGCCAAACACATTCAGTCCAAGGCCATCGAGGCCCGGCACGCCTCCCTCATGAAAAGGTGGAGCCAGCTTCTGGCCAACTCAGCCACCCGCAAGAAGAAGCTGCTGGAGGCTCAGAGTCACTTCCGCAAGGTGAGGATGGGACCATGTGAAGCTTAGCTGGCCCACAGCTCAGGGAAGGAAGCCCACCTTCCATCTGCCCAGCTCTGCCACTCCCCCGTGAGGAAGCTGTGAACCCAGTGTAGAGCTTTCGAACATGGGCATGGCATCATTTAAAACCAAGGCAAATGGGCCCTGTGAGGTCACCATTCAGAAGCATGCAGAACAGACTGGACACAAGGGCAAAGGGTAGGAAGGGAAAAAAAACTGGTGAAGACTTGAAGAAAGGGGAGTAGAAGACAGGAACAGAGTGGAGCCGAGCTCCCAGCAGGCCGTGTGTGCCTCTGATTCCCGGGAACCGCCCCGTGTCCCACCTCCTGCACTGGGTGGGCACTTCCAGCCCTGGCAACTCTGCTGATTCAGTCCCTTCTGCTTCCAGGTGGAGGACCTGTTCCTGACCTTCGCCAAAAAGGCTTCTGCCTTCAACAGCTGGTTTGAAAATGCAGAGGAAGACTTAACAGACCCAGTGCGCTGCAACTCCCTGGAAGAAATCAAAGCTTTGCGCGAGGCCCACGATGCCTTCCGCTCCTCCCTCAGCTCTGCCCAGGCCGACTTCAACCAGCTGGCCGAGCTGGACCGCCAGATCAAGAGCTTCCGTGTGGCCTCCAACCCCTACACCTGGTTCACCATGGAGGCCCTGGAGGAGACCTGGAGGAACCTACAGAAAATCATCAAGGTACACCCTCCGCTGCCCTCAGGAGCTGCTCGCCCACCCAGAGCCTTGCTGGGCCCTGCTCAGAGCCCACACTTCCTGAGTAGTGACCAGACAGGAGCAGGCAGGAGGAGCCAGGTTTCATCATAAGTTTCCATTTCTTTTTGTTTTCTTGAGACAGGGTCTCCTCTGTCACCCAGGCTGGACTGCAGTAGTGCCAACACGGCTCACTGTAGCCTCAACCTCCCAGGCTCAAGTGATGCTCTTGCCTGAGCCTTCTAAATGACTGGGACCACAGGCACATGCCACCACGCCTGGCTAATTTTTTTAACTTTTGTAGACAGCGTGTTGCTATGTTACCCAGACTGGTCTTGAACTCCTGGCCTCAAGCAGTTCTCTTGCCTGGGCCTCTCAAAGTGCTGGGATTACAGGTGTAAGCCACTATACCCGGCCAGAAGTTTCCATTTCTGACATTCCCTGCTTAACTGTGATCAGTTACTTCCCCTCCAGGTCCACCTCTTCCTGGAGCCCCTGGTGGGTGGGAACAGAGAAAGAGCTACCAGGTGCTCTGAGCTGGCCTCATGTCTCCCAGCCTCCTTCCCCTGTCATCTCTGGGAGGTTCCTTGCGGGGAGGAGGCCACCTCCATCCTGAACCCACCTGTGAAGGAGGGGCTGGTATCACTGCTGCAGCAGCGCACAGCATCTGCCCCACTTTGGCCCTCAGGAGAGAGAGCTGGAGCTGCAGAAGGAACAACGGCGGCAGGAGGAGAACGACAAGCTGCGCCAGGAGTTTGCCCAGCACGCCAATGCCTTCCACCAGTGGATCCAAGAGACCAGGTGCCAGCCCACTGGGGCCAGAGGGCAGCAGCATGTCCCTGCTGTGCTTAAGCCCTGGGGAGCTTCCAGCCCCAAGGAGGTGGGGTGCTTGGTGTAAAACTAGAGGCAGCCTTGGAATAAAGCTGGGCTGGCAACACCTGGTGGGGCTCTGGAGCTGGGAGCGGGGGCAGAGGTAGAGCAGCGTCTCAGTGCTGCACACCCCAGAGATCAAGTTGCGTGACTTGGCGACAGATGATGCAGGGTCTATGCATTGGGTACTGATGTTCTTGCTTTTGTTTTCCTTTCTTTCTTGTGTCTTCTCCCTGCCCCCCGCCTCCTGATTGCTGCTGTTGTCCGGACACCACCTTGTCTCACGGCTGCTTGGATCTGCTCTCCACAGGACATATCTCCTTGATGGGTTAATATTGTTTTCTTCCTTCTCCGGGCTTGTCGTGTGGGGATCTCATGCACTTGCCCCTCTGCCTTCGTCCTGTGGCCTGGCTTGTGGAGGATCCCAGGATGGGCCTTCCTGCCCAGGGCGGGCTGCACTTCCCTCCCGCCTTTCCCATCACCTGACAAAGAGCGTGCCTTGACCCATAGCCCGTGGTCCCCGGTCCCCAATAGAGCCTTCAAGCCAGGGGGAGCCGCCCCAATCTTACTGGGCGATTCTAAGGGCTCACTTTGGTTAGGGAAGGTGGTGAAGCACGAAGACCAGAGCTGGAGTCCAGAGGCCCCGAGAACCCCCGCACCTGTCCAGCCACCAGGCTCTCTTGGGCTCTTGCCTCTGCTTCCCCAGTGTGTCCAAGAGTGTGCAGTGGGTATAAAGTAGATGACAGTGTTGGGGGCTCAGGCAGGGTACAGTAAGTCCACAGCTGAGAAGGGCTGGGTTCTGACACCCCGCACATAGCTGAGGCTGCCACTTAACTTTCCTGGGGTCAAGGATGGTAACAGGAACTGTCTGCCCTAATAGAAGGCAAAAATGCCTCTGTTATGATGTGATAGACAGGATGTGGGAGGAGCTCCAAGGAGGAACAGGGCTGTCCCACCCAGTCCCAGCAGGGGCTTCTCTGCTCAGCCTGGAGCCTCTGCCTGGGTGGGTCACCTTTGTAATCTGTGAAGCCTGCTATGAAAGGCAGGGGTGGTGGGACTGCAGTGGCTTAGCCTGCACTTCTGAGAGTGCACATCAAGCCTGTGAAGGCTGCTAGGGGAGAAATAGACCCAAAACAGCCAGGCCACAAGTTCTGATGGCAGAGCAGCTGGGACATAGGGATCGAAGGTTCTGGCCTGTGCCCGTAGGACATCCTGGCCACCTGACTCCCCTCCCTGCCCCATGGCTGTGTCTGCTGGTCTTGCTCTTGTCTCCGTCAGGTGCCACGCTCCCCTCACCTTATGGTTCCTCCCAAGCCCTGCCCCATCTTGCCCATTCCTAGTGTGAGCTGCCTGGGGTGAGCCATTGGGCCTGCTGCCTCCAGGTACCCACTGGGCATTGGGTTGCCCTTGCCTGTGCCCTGCAGCTTGGGCCTTGTGTGTATCTGTCGCAGTGTGCTCTTGCCTCCCCTCCCTTTGGTGTATTCATTCGGTTTCTTTTCTTTAAATAGCATAGCATATCGTCGGGTCATTCGTGTCTATCAGTATGAAGTTGGGGATGATCTGTCTGGAAGGTTTTTCTCCTTATTTCTCTTCTTACCTCACTGTGGCTTTACTGATGCACTCTTGACATCCCCAGGCGGCTCCACCCTGACTAACCTGCTGCCCTCAGCCGCTTGGGAAGGAGGGGTCTGTCCTCCCACTGCATCGGCACCCAACCTCCTGCCCCCAGGTCCTGGGGGCATTTTCCCCGGGGGGACATGGTGTGACTGCAAGTCTGACCTGCTGGGGTAGGAGGAAGCCTGGTGCCTTGCCTTGCTAGAGCACTTTGAACTTGGGGAGATTGCAGAGCTAACTCTGACTTGCTGGGTTTTAAAAGGGTAGGTTGGGGCGAATGTGGGTGCAGGGGAGCCTGGGCTAAAACCCCACCACGGCCACATGCACTGTGAATTTGTCCCTGCACGTAACCCTAACTCATTTGTCTTTGTTCACTGGTAGTCTCTGTGACCTGGCACTATGTTCTGTTGGGAAGGATGCTCCCCAAAGCCCACCTGCTCTCAGACACTTGCCCCCGCACTGGCAGTGTCTAGATGATGGAACCAGGATCTGGGCTTAGTCACAGCCATCTCCCTCCTTTCGACACAGTTGGTCATGATCTCCCAGCATTCCACTTGTGTCCCTGTCTGCAGGGTCATGCTCTCATTTCCCCTAGAATGGGGCTCCCCCTGCAGGAACCGTGCCAGGGCACTCCAGGGCTTCTGAGGTGGGGCTGTCAGGTTCTCAGCCTCCCCTCTGCCCTGAGGTCTCCTGTCAGGTGTCAGGGTGTCCCAACCCCACCATGGCTGCAGAGAGGATGCTCAGACAGGCTTGCAGCCACTCTGCAACCATGGGGGAATTTAAACTCCATTCCTGAGTCATCCTGGCCTGGGAGCGAGATGAGTGGGCTTAGCACTGGCCCACCACAAAGGAGCAGCCTCCAATCTCTAGAACAGGAGAAATGCTCCCTGCCCTCTCTGGATCCCTGGGGCCCATTAGGTAAAGATGGCCAATTACAGTTAGGTTTGGTTTCCTTAAAAGGAATGTGAGGTTGCCAGGCATTGCTCTCTGAGGGGAGGTTCATTCTGAGCTCTCGGTCAGCTGGGAGCAGGCCCGTTTCCTAACTGTCCTTCCATGTTTAGGTCCTGCATGGTGGAAGAGTCGGGGACCCTTGAATCCCAGCTTGAAGCTACGAAAGTAAGTACTCCAGGGGCTCTGGCCTAGCTCAGACCTTTCACCCAGCCACCCCTCAGGCTACCCTTTCCTTCTTGGTTTAAAGTCAGGAACTAGATGCGCCATTGGCTTCCCTTTCCCTTGGCCTAAAGCAGTCTAGGGCTTTTCACTCTCTCTTGTTCTGTCTCTACTTACTTTCTTCACGGAGTCTAGTGCTCTCTCCCAGACTGGACTGCAGTGGTGCAATCTCAGCTCATTGCAACCTCCACCTCCTGGGTTCAAATAATTCTCCTGTCTTGGCCCTTTAAATAGCTGGACTATAGATGTGTGCCACCACACTTGGCTAATTTTTATTTATTTTTATGTATCTTTTGAGACACAGTTTGGCTTTTGTTGCCAAGGCTGGAGTGCAATGGCATGGTATCGGCTCACTGCAACCTCCGTCTCCTGGGTTCAAACTATTCTCCTGCCTCAACGTCCTGAGTAGCTGGGATTATAGCCACCTGCCACCACACCTGGCTGACTTTCATATTTTTAGTAGAGATAGGGTTTCACCATATTGGCCAGGCAGGCTGGTCTCGAACTCCTGACCTCAGGTGATCCACGCACCTGAGCCTCCCAAAGTGCTGGGATTATAGGCATAAGCCACCGTGCCCAGCCTCATTTTTATATTTTTAGTAGAGACAGGGAATCACCATATTGGCCAGGCTGGTCTTGAACTCCTAACCTCATAATCCACCCGCCTTGGCCTCCCAAAGTGCTGGGATTACAGGCATGAGACCCCGCTCCCTGGCAAGACTTCTTCACTTTAAAGTCTTTGGTGCTGGGCACGGTGGCTCACACCTGTAATCCCGGCACTTGAGGAAGACCGAGGCAGGTGGATTACTTGAAGTCAAGAGTTCGAGACCAGCCTGGCCAACATGGTGAAACCCCATCTCTACTAAAAATACAAAAAATTAGCTGGGCATGAAGGCAGGTGGCTGTAATCCCAGCTACTCAGGAGGCTGAGGCAGAAGAATCACTTGAATCCAGGAGGCGGAGGTTGCAGTGAGGTGAGATCGTGCCATTGCACTCCAGCCTGGGCGACAGAGCAAGACTCCATTTCAAAAACAAATATCTTCTCCACTGTCCTTATATGCAAAAAAAGAAATGAATAAATAAAAATATCTGGCGATTGCTCCCTGGAGTCCTCCCTGCACTTGTCCTCGGTAAAGCCTGCTTTCTGGCAGGTCTAGCAGCTGGTTTGTAAGCCTCACATTTAAAGTGTTTCCCTCTGCTGAGATTATTGGGATTTCTTGAGCTTTACCCCATCCCACTATTCCTGTTCTATAACGTTCTTCTTTTAAGAGGTCTCAGGCCAAGCCTGGAGCAGGAGCCCAAGGAGGGCAGTAAGCAGCTCCTGGGCTGGTGGCTAAGCTGAGGGCCCCTGTCCGAACTTCTGTGCTCCCCACCCCTGCAGCGCAAGCATCAGGAAATCCGAGCCATGAGAAGTCAGCTCAAAAAGATTGAGGACCTGGGGGCTGCCATGGAGGAGGCCCTCATCCTGGACAACAAGTACACAGAGCACAGCACTGTGGGCCTGGCCCAGCAGTGGGACCAGCTGGACCAGCTGGGCATGCGCATGCAGCACAACTTGGAGCAGCAGATCCAGGCCAGGTACCTGGGAGGACTGTGCAGCCAGGCTCAGCCCAGAGCGGGGAGGAGGAGGAAAGGTCACCTGCAGTGAGGAGGGGTCTGCTCCCTAATTCCATTTTTCTTCTAGGAACACAACAGGTGTGACTGAGGAGGCCCTCAAAGAATTCAGCATGATGTTTAAGTGAGTTCAGCCCTATTCGTCCTGGCTGGGTCGGGGGTGGTCGGCAGCAGGGCTGTGTGCTAAGCTGCCACTTGGCTTTGTGCTGCAGACACTTTGACAAGGACAAGTCTGGCAGGCTGAACCACCAGGAGTTCAAATCCTGCCTGCGCTCCCTGGGCTATGACCTACCCATGGTGGAGGAAGGGGAACCTGACCCTGAGTTCGAGGCAATCCTAGACACAGTGGATCCAAACAGGTGAGGCTCAGGCCAGGTACTGTGAGCCTCTGCTCTGAGCTCCCGCCTGGCCTCCCTGCTCAGGCACTTGCCTCCCCTCCCCTCCCAGAGATGGCCACGTCTCCCTGCAAGAATACATGGCCTTCATGATCAGCCGTGAAACTGAGAACGTCAAGTCCAGTGAGGAGATTGAGAGCGCCTTCCGGGCCCTCAGTTCAGAGGGAAAGCCTTACGTGACCAAGGAGGAGCTCTACCAGGTACGGGCCCCAGGAGGTGGGTGAAGAGCTTTCCTTTGGAAAACTAAAGCCAAATTTGTGGCAGAGCTGAGTCTGGGGCAACAGGCCCTGCTGGGTATAGGAGTTTCCTCCCCACTTACAAATCAAAACCCAGTATGGGCTGAGGTCCTGGATCTGCTCATAGGGGCAGCTCTGAGCCTTGAGCCCCCAGCATCCTGAGCCCTGGGAGGTCGGGTTTGAAGTGGATGCAGCTGGCTCAGGCACTGGGCACCATCCCTTCCCCCTAGAACCTGACCCGGGAACAAGCCGACTACTGCGTCTCCCACATGAAGCCCTATGTGGACGGCAAGGGCCGCGAACTCCCCACTGCATTCGACTACGTGGAATTCACCCGCTCACTCTTTGTGAACTGAGCCGCTCCCTGGTCACCCACCCCGCACTGCTTGCCCCATGTCGCCTTGCTGCATGTCCACTCCCATATGCTCGCTCTTTCCACGGTAACCTTAAGCCTGCTTAGCTTGGAATAAGACTTAGTAGAAAATGGTGCTTCACTAACCCGCTTCTGGTCCAGTCACAATCACCATGTCACTGTGGGGACCCAGATCCATGTCTTGAAGCAGCTGCCCTCATTCCGACTTCAGAAAAATCAAAGCAGCTGGCTCCCCGCCTTCTTGTTCTCCCTTCCTTCCTCCCCCAACTCTGTTTTCATGTAAAAGACAAATAAATGACAACTCTTCACCCAAAGCTTTGCTTTTTTTCATTCAGCTCACATCAGGGCTCAGCACAGCAAAGCATTGTGCCTGCCTCCCAGGACTCCTCAGGTGGCCACCTCCGCTGCCAGGCGGTCCAGGTCCTCAGCTTCCCGGGGCCCTTGTTCCGTGAACTCTGTGCTCAGCTGCCACACCTTCACTGTGCCCTGGGCATCGCCCGCAGCCAAGAGCTGAGTCTGCTGGCTGTTGAACTCCAGACAGTAAACAGGGCTTTCATCCTGGGTTTGCTTGATGGAAACTGTGGGTTTCTGGGAGCTTTTCTGGAGATCAAACAGCTGCACGTCACCTGCAAGAATAAGGAGCTACGTGGAGTAAGAGAAACTAAACTAGAGACCAACCACACAGCAGGAGGCGGCTGACACCCGGGTTCAGTCCTGCGATGTGCAGCCACGGTCGCTTGAGGGAAGCTGTCCTTACCCTCACATGCGGTCTCTCCCCAACCCAGAACCCCAGCTACAAGAACGGCCCAGGCCACCCCTTAAAGAGATCCAGGCCCAGTGGCCTCTTCCTACCTTCCCCAGAGGCAGCTGCAAAAACCAAGGGGCGCACTGGGGACCAGCGCACAGCAAACAGGTACTTGAGAGAGAGCTGCAGCGAGGTCAGGGGCGGGGCCTGCAGCATGGAGTACAGGTGGACGTGGCCATCGGTGCCCGCGCTCAGGAAGAGATTCCTAGATGGGATGCAGGGGACCAGGCAAGGGAACTGATGCTGGTGTCTGGGTGGTGCTGGCACCCAACACCAGACCCCTCCTGGGCTGCCAGGCTTGTGAAGGGCCTTGTTGGTCCTCATTAGAGAAGAGACGATGCCTGGGGCCAAGCAGCAAAGAGCTGCATGCGGGGCTCAGGGCAGGCAGAAGGCAAGTACTTGCAGCAATCTGTCATGAGGCCTGGCAGGCTAGGGACCCACAGGACAGGGACACCTTGTTCCCACTGTGCCCGAGGCCGAGGCCTCTCCTACCTACCTGTGGAAGGGGGAACAGCTCACAGAGTAGATGGGACCGCCGTGGGGAGAAAAGGTAAACTGTGCCGGGGCCCGCAGGGGCACAGAGCTGGGCATCCGCGTGAGGGCCGCCTCTCCAGCTGCCAGGGAACACTTGAGCGGGAAGCCGCCTTCCGTGCCCAGAATGAACAGCCTTGGGTCAAAGCTGGAGAAGGCCACTGCCGTGGCGCCCACCTCAGTCTCTCCCCGGGGATGCTGTGGATAAATGGCAGCACAAGGGTCAGAGCCAAGGGCATCAGATGGCGCTGTCCTAACGGAGCCAGAGAACAGTACAGGGGATCAAAGCAAGTCAGGCCCACTGGCCACACCCTCCCGCCCCCAAGGCTCACTGGTGCAGGCCGGGGCCGTTTCTGGGTGCCGCATACCTTCTTGAGCTTGGTGCTCCGTGGCAGCTGTTGCGTGACCAGGGCGAAGCCCTCTGTGAGCTGCAGCTGGCCCGTCCCAATGCCCTGCCAGAGCAGCACCTTCCCATCAGTGGCCACACTCAGAACCTGGAAGCGGTGGCTGTGCCCGGGCTCCGGCAGCCACACCACCTGAGATGACAGCGTGCAGGGTGGGATGAAGACAAAGGACACCTGCCCAGGTGTCACACTCCACTCCCACCCTCCCTCTCTTCCAGGAAAAAAAAGAATTCTTGGGGAGGCCCCAGAGTCAGGCTCACCCACTAGGAGGCAGGCCCGGAGAGTTCCCAGGGCCCTCTCCAGTCCCAGAATCCCAGCACTGCAGCGCGTGCAGAGGAGGCTGGGAATGGCCACAGGGCTCTGGGAGTGGCTCCTGAGGGGGTGACTCATGCTGTCAGAGCTCTGAGAATGCAGGAGGCAGCTGTCCAACTGCCAACGCCCGGGTGACCTTCCTAGGAGAGTGGGCGCCCTCTCCCCGCTCTGCCTTAAGGCCCACCCCACCCAGCAGTCCCTTCCCTGACCTGGGACACAGGGTCTGTATGGGTGTCATCTGTCAGGCCTGTGCGCCACAGCAGCGGGTCCTCAGGACGGCTCAGGTCCCACACCAGCACCTCGCCACTGTACAGCCCTCCTGCAGGAACAGTGGGCCTGGGCAGAGACTCAGCCCTGTCCTCAGCCTGGCTTCCTGGCCAAGCACCCACCCCGACCCACAGACAGGGCCAGGCAACAGAAGCCGTCCCTGCAGAGGGAGAGTCCTGGCCCCCCAGCCCCACTGCTGCACCCGAGGGAGCTTTGCCAGACACCCCTGCCCTGCACCTGGTAGCTCCCTCCAGCATCGCCTGCCCCATCCCACTGACAGGTTCCCAAGGGCACCTGCCTCTTCCAGCCTCTGCACAGCCCCCAGCCCTGGCCCTGACCCTGGCCCCCTTCCAGACTCCTCTGAGTTCAACAACTGCAGGGCTTCACCTGGGCTCCAGGCCAAGGGGTCAGGGCCCACCTTCCTGTCTCCCAGTCAGAGGGCCCACAGAAAGCTCCCTGTGCACCTCTGCAGGCCAGGAAGCTTAGTCCTGAGAGGAGAGGAGGCGGAGGCAGCAGGCGACTCACCTGCCACGTGGGAGGGCTGCATGGGGTGGAAGGCCAGGCACAGGACGGCGCTAGGCGCCTCCACCACAGCCGATGGCTGCCGGGGACTCAGGCCTCGCCGGTCCAGGTTCCAGGCACACACGAAGGACTTAAGCATGCTCCAGTCCCCGTGGTCCACCCTGTGCAGGGACAGGCCTGAGCTGGCTGTGCCCCTAGGTCAGGCTCCTGTCACCCACTCCACTTCTCTCCCCACTAGCCAACACATTCACCTGTTTCCTTGTCACCACCAGACACTACTCTGGGTACTGAGGTGCCCCAGGCTCCGCTCCAGCACCCAAAGGGTGTGGCGTTCTCTGGAAAAGGGTCCCCAGGCACCAAGGACAGTCCATGCCATGCAGGATGGGGAAGCAGCTGGCGGGGCGGGCAAGGCAGGCAGGCCCAGGGCCAATGGGTGGGGGGGTGGCGGTCCTGGCACTCAGCCCCGCTCCCTGCTTTTCTCCTGCCACTTGTCAACCCTGCCCAGGAAGCCTTGAGAAGAGACTCCCAGGATGGGTTCTTGGGGCCAACCCTTCCGCATGCAGCTGGAGAGACCAAGGCCCAGCAAGGGTCCTGGGGTGGCGCACAGCCCCTCACCCACCCCAAGGCCACTCACCGGCCGTAGGCACAGGCCACCACGGAGCCAGTGGAGTTCCAGGAAATGCCAGTCACATGCAGACCCTGTGCTTGGGCTGGGGGGTAGCCCAGGGTATGCAGACAAGACACCTGTGGAGACATCCCCAACCCTGAGTCCCAAAGCCACCAGCAGGGGGCTTTATGGCTGCCTAACCAAACCTCACCTAGACCGGGCCACCCTTAGCCCTAGAAGCCCTCAAGTCTCCCAGCAAGGCCTAGAGGAAAATGTGGGACGTTCATCCTCACATCTGCCCCAGCAGGATGCTTCCAGAAGCCCAGAAGGCAAAACCTGAGAATCAAGGCCAACCAGGCTCCTGCCCAGACCAGCGGCTGCCCTCACAGGACCATTCCACAGTTTCCAAGCCTCAGCAGCTGCAGCAGGAAGACAGGGTGGCTGCCCAGCAGCATGAAAGTGTCCAACATGGCCAAGCGGAACACTCGACAGGAGCCAAGCCAACCACCCGACATCATGTGGTGCTACACGCACATGATTTTTTGTTGGTGGTGGTTAGTTGGTTTTCTTTTTTGAGAGAGTCTTGCTTTGTGGCCCAGGCTGGAGTGCACTGGTACGATCTCGGCTCACTGCAACTGCTGCCTCCCAGGTTCAAGTGATCCTCATGCTTCAAGCTCCCAAGTAGCTGGCGTGCGCCACCACACCTGGCTAATTTTTGTATTTTTAGCAGAGATGGGGTTTCACCACATTACCCAGGCTAGTCTTGAACTCCTGACAGGTAATCCTTCCACCTTGGTCTCACAAAGCACTGGGATGACAGATGTGAGCCACCATGTCGGCTGCACACAATTTTTTGTCAGCCTTTCTAGCATCTTGCTTTCAGCCCCCACCCAGCCAGAGTCGCATGTGAGGAGACTGACTACCAGCCCAGCCAGGGGTAGGCACCAGCTGCCCAGGAAGTGGTGTGTGCCAGGGATCCAGTCTCCCAGATCCTCTGAAGTTTCAGATCTGTTGACCTCATGATTCTACTTAAAGAACTATCCACTGAGGGCTGGGAGTGGTGGCTCACACCTGTAATCCCAGCACTGTGGGAGGTTGAGGCAGGAGGATCGTCTGAGCTCAGGAGTCCAAGACCAGCCTAGACAAGATGATGAAACCTCATCTCTACCAAAAACATAAAAATTAGCTGGGCATGGTCACAAGCACCTGTCATCCCGCTACTCACAAGGCTGAGGTGGGAGGATCACTTGAACCCAGGGGACAGAAGTTGCAGTGTGCTGAGGCTGCACTGCTGCCCTCCAGCCTAAGCAACAGACCAAGACCCTGTCCCAAAAAAAACAAAATTCATTTTGCAAAAAAATAAAAAAGAAACTATCCACTGGAAAGACCCCATGTTCACAGAAAGCTACACAGCCGGCACCCCATGCACTGCCGTAGCATGTGCAAGACGCCTCTGCTGTGGAGAACAAGCTGGCGGGAGACCAGGACGAGCAACTCCCCTCCTAGGCTTAGACCCACGAGAAATGCAAACACATGTCCACAGGAGCATTACTCACGATAGCCAAAAAGTGGAACAGCCCAAATCACCAACTCCATCAACTGAGAAGTGGATAAATAAACGTGGTCTGTCAATGGAACGTTATGTAGCGCAAAAGGAACGCACAACCAATCCAAGCCACAACACGCATGAACCTTGAAAACATGATGCTAAGGCCGGGCGCAGTGGTTCACATCTGTAATCTCAGCACTTTGGGAGGCCAAGGCGGGCAGACCATGAGGTCAGGAGTTCAAGACCAGCCTGGCCAAGATGGTGAAACCCCATCTCTACTAAAAATACAAAACTCAGGGCCGGGTGCGGTGGCTCACGCCTGTAATGCCAGCACTTTGGGAGGCCGAGGCGGGTGGATCACGAGAGATCGAGACCATCCTGGTCAACATGGTGAAACCCCGTCTCTACTAAAAATACAAAAAATAGGCCGGGCGCGGTGGCTCAAGCTTGTAATCCCAGCACTTTGGGAGGCCGAGGTGGGTGGATCACGAGGTCAAGAGATCGAGACCATCCTGGTCAACATGGTGAAACCCCGTCTCTACTAAAAATACAAAAAATTAGCTGGGCATGGTGGCACATGCCTGTAATCCCAGCTACTCAGGAGGCTGAGGCAGGAGAATTGCCTGAACCTGGGAGGCGGAGGTTGTGGTGAGCCGAGATCGCGCCATTGCACTCCAGCCTGGGTAACAAGAGC
>NW_022437037.1:3382419-3386423 GCF_009761245.1 Sapajus apella
ACACACACACACACACACACACACACACACACACACACACACACACAGGCCAGGTGCAGTGACTCACACCTGCAAACCCAGCACTTTGGGAGGCTGAGGCAGGCAGATCATCTTAAGTCAGGAGTTCAAGACCGGCCTGGCCAATATGTTAAAACCCTGTATCTACTAAAAATACAAAAATTCACTGGGCGTGGTGGCACACGTCTGTAATCCCAGCTACTTGGGAGGCTGAGGCAGAATTGCTTGAACCCGGGAGGCGGAGGTTGAAGTGAGCCAAGACCACACCACTTCACTGCAGCCTGGGCTATGGAGGAAGACTGTCTCAAAAAAAAAAAAAAAATTACTTATTGAGCATCTACTTGCCAGGCATTGTCTCCCTAATTAGGATACAGCAGAAAAGAAAATGGGCAAGATTCCTGTGCCCCAGGCACTCACACAGGGCTGGTGGTAGATGAATAAACAAGAAAAAAGCCCACCAAGTCCACACAGCATTGAGCACACGCAGACCACGAGAAAGGCAGGAAACAGCCAGGGAGGCTGTCTCTATGGGACAGCAAGGGTGGCCTCTGGGCAGGTGGCATCTGAGCTGTCATGCGAAGGACATGAAGGAGCCGGCCAAGAGGAAAGCTTTAGGAAGGAGTCTCATGGGCCAGAATAAAATGCTATGGTAGAAAATTGCCCAAATGCAGTGGCTCATGCCTGTAATCCCAACACTGTGGGAGACCGAGGCAGGAGGATCACTTGAGTCCAGGAGTTTGTGACCAGCCTGGGCAACAGAGAGAAACCCCATAACTATAAATTAAAAATTTGCCAGGGGTGGTGGTGCACGCCTGTAGTCCCAGCTACTCAGAAGGCTGAAGAGGGAGGATTGCTATAGCCCAGGGAGTGGAGGCTGCAGTGAGCCGTGACGGTGCCGCTGCACTCCAGCCTAGGCAACAGAGCAAGGACAACAAAAGAGGACATGTTGGGCCGGGAATCCTGGAAAGAAGGGAATCCAGGGTGACCCTGGGATCTGCATCGAGAACATGTGGACGGTGCGTCCCCAGAAGTGAGGTCACATTCAGGTGGAGAATACAGGGTACCTCTGTGCAGCCTCCTTTGGACTCAGATGCCTCAGCCACCCATGGGGAGCCATCAAGTATTCTCGGTGGAGGTCACCAGGCTCTGGAGACCTTCTGACCAGAGATGTGACTTGAAGCCACAGAGCTGGAGGAGGCTGCCGAGGGAGCATGCACACCAAGGAATGAATGAATGGGCTGGGAGATCAGAAAGTGCACGTGCCCAGCCGAGATGTGCAGGGACTACGGGGGAACCTCAAACCCCGTGGAAGCCACAATGCTGACGACAGCCCCAGCCGTTAAGAGCTCACTTCCAGGCACTGTGCCAAGAGCTTCACCCACATCACCTCATTCCTCCTCACAACCGCCCTACAAAGTAAATCCCATCTTCATATTATTAATGTTGGAACTAAGGCACAGAGAAACTGAGTAACTCACCCAAGGTCACACAGCAAAAAGAGATCGACTCGAACCCAGGCGGCCCGACTTTATTTTTTTGAGACAGGGTCTCGCTCCATTGCCCAGGCTGGAGTGCAGTGGAGTGGTCATAGCTCACTGCAACTTACATCTGCCCCTCGGGCTCAGGCAGTCCTCCCACCTCAGCCTCCCAAGTAGCTGGGACTATAGGCACACAACCACCACACCTGGCTGATTTTTGTAACGTTTTTTGTGCCACGCACAGTGGCGCGTGCCTGTGGTGCCAGCTACTCGGGAGGCTGAGGCTGGAGGATCATTTGAGTCCAGGAGCTCTAGGCTGTAGTGCACTATGTCAATCGGGTGTCCACACTAAGTTTGATATCACTATGGTGACCTCCGGGGAGCAGGAGACCACCAGTTTGCCTAAGGAGGGGTGAACCAGCCCAGGTTGGAAACTGAGCAGGTCAAAACTCCTGTGATCAGTAGTGGGACGGTGCCTGTGAACAGCCGCTGCACTCCAGCCTAGGCAACATAGCGAGACACCATCTGTTACCAAAAAAAAAAAATTTTTTTGTAGAGACAGGATCTCTTTATTGCCCAGGTTGTTCTCCAACTCCTGGGCTCAGGAGACCCTTCTGCCTCAGCCTCCCAAGTAGCTAGGACTACCAGTGTGCAGCACCGTGCATGGCTGATTTTTTTTACTCCCAGGCTGGAGTGCAATGGTGCCATCTCGCTCACCACAACCTCCGCCTCCCAGGTTCAAGTGATTCTCCTGCCTCAGCCTCTCAAGTAGCTGGGATTACAGGCATGCGCCACCACACCCAGCTAATTTTTTTTTTATTTTTATTTTTTTTTTTTTTTGAGACGGAGTTTCGCTCTTGTTACCCAGGCTGGAGTGCAATGGCGCGATCTCGGCTCACCGCAACCTCTGCCTCCTGGGTTCAGGCAATTCTCCTGCCTCAGCCTCCTGAGTAGCTGGGATTACAGGCACATGCCACCATGCCCAGCTAATTTTTTGTATTCTTAGTGGAGACGGGGTTTCACCATGTTGACCAGGATGGTCTTGATCTCTTGACCTCGTGATCCACCCGCCTCGGCCTCCCAAAGTGCTGGGATTACAGGCTTGAGCCACCGCGCCCGGCCTAATTTTGTATTTTTAGTAGAGACAGGGTTTCTCCATGTAACCCATGCCCACACTGGCCTCCCAAAGTGCTGGGATTACAGGCGTGAGCCTCCCTGCCCAGCCCTGGCTAAGACTTAAAAAAAAAATTTCGGCCAGGCACAGTGGCTCACGTCTGTAATTCCAGCACTCTGGGAGGCTGAGGCAGGCGGATCACCTAAGGTCAGGAGTTCAAGACCAGCCTGGCCAACATGGCGAAACTCCATCTCTACTAAAAATACAAAAATTAGGCCAGGCGCAGTGGCTCAAACCTGTAATCCCAGCAGGCTTGGGGAGGCTGAGGCAGGTGGATCACCTGAGGTCAAGAATTCAAGATCAATCTGACCAAAATGGAGAAACGCCATCTCCACTAAAAATACAAAAATTGGCCAGACGTGGAGCATGCCTGTAATCTCAGGTACTCAGGAGGCTGAGGCAGGTGAATTGCTTGAACCCCAGAGGCGTAGGTTGCAGTGAGCTGAGATTGCGCCACTGCACTCCAGGCTGGGCGACAGAGCCTCTGTCGTCTGGGATGCAGAACTTGAGTATTCACACAAAGACCACCAGTAGCTATGCAGGTGGTCTGAGCTCAGCCTATGGGGCCTCCCAAGCCCCGGCCTCAGCTACGACCTGGGCTCCAGCTTCTTCAGCCCCATCAGCTCCAGCAGGGCCATGGTGTGAAGATTGAGACCCGCAATGGGAAGCTGGTGTCCGAGTCCTCTAACGTCCTGCCCAAGTGAACAGCTGCAGCAGCCCCTCCCATTCTACACCTCCTGTGGCTGTCCCAAAGCCCGTGAGGGTGGCCCCTGTCCTGGGGAGCACGGGGAACAAGAGACCCGCCTGAGGCTCAGCCCTAGCCCGCAGCCCACCTTCGGGGAGTTTACTGCCTGGGAACCCCTTGCCCATGCCTCCAGCTGCAAAACAACTGCTTTTTTTTTTTTTTTTTTTAATGACAGGGTCTTGCTCTGTCACCCAGGTTGGAGTGCAGTGGTATGATCTCGGCTCACTGCAACCTCTGCCTCCTGGGTTCAAGCAACTCCCTAACTCAGCCTCCTGAGTAGCTGGGATTACAGGCGCCTGCCATCATGCCTGGCTAATTTTTATATTTTTAGCAGAGACAGGGTTTCACCATCTTGGCCAGGCTGGTCTTGAACTCCCAACCTCGTGATCCACCCACCTCGGCCTCCCCAAGTGCTGGGATTACAGGTGAGAGCCACCGTGCTCAGTCTTCAATTGCTTTATTTGGGGTCCAAAATAAAACCTCAACTAGCTCTGCAAAAAAAAAAAACACAAGCAAAAAGAGCAAGACCCCTTCTCAAAAAAAAAAAAAGAAAAAGAAAAAAATTTTTTCTTATGGAGACAAGGGCCTC
>NW_022437037.1:3386523-3400967 GCF_009761245.1 Sapajus apella
ACTCCATCTAAAAAAAAAAAAAAAAAAAAAAAACGATTAGCTGGGCCTGGTGGTACGAAACTGTAATCCAAGCTACTCGGGAGGCTGAGGCAGGAGAATCGCTTGAACCCAGGAGGCGGAGGCTGCAGTGAGCTGAGATCATGCCACTGCACTCCAGCCCAGGCAACAAGAGCAAGACTCCTTCTCAAAAAAAGAAAAAGAAAAAGAAAAAAATTTTTTCTTATGGAGACAAGGGCCTCAACATATTACCCAAGCTTACCTCCAACTCCTGGGCTCAAGTAATCCTCCCTCCTCGGCCTCCCAAAGTACTGGGATTACAGGCATAAGCCACCTTGCCCGGCCAACCTACATGCCACTAAATTGTCTGACCTGACAACAGTAAACTGCATCCTAGTCATTCATGGCGCTCTCTCCCAAACACGCTGGAAGCCTGGCCGTACCTCATGTCACTGCACTCTGCTTCATAATCTTTGCAGATGTAGCACTTTTCACAAACAAGGATCCCAGCACCCCTGCACTGCGCATAGGCTTGTGCTTACTTTGTGCCTCTGCCACATTTTGGTAATTTTCACAATATTTCAAACTTTTTTTTTTTTTTTTTTTTTGAGACGGAGACCCGCTCTGTCACCCAGGTTGGAGTGCAGTGGCGCTATTTCAGCTCACTGCAACCTCCGCCTCCTGGGTTTAAACAATTCTCTGCCTCAGCCTCCTGAGTAGCTAGGATTATAGGTGAGTGCCACCAAGTCTGGCTAACTTTTTATATATATATATTTTAAGTAGAAACAAAGTTTCACCATTTTGGCCAGGCTGGTCTTGAACTCCTGACCTTCTGATCCACCCGCCTTGGCCTCCCAAAGTGCTGGGATTACAGACATGTGCCACCACGTCCCACCCAAATTTATTCATTCTTAATATACATCTGTTGTAGTGATTTGTGATTCAGTGATCTTCAATGTACTGCTGTAATTGTTTTGCAGCACCACAAATTGTGCCCACATGAGACGGTGAACATCGATAAATGCTGTGTGTGATGTGACTGCTTCACCCGCCAGCTGTCCCGTCATGAGCGTGGTAGCTCATGTCTGCAATCCCAGCACTTTGGGAGCCCGCAGCGGGCAGATCACCTGAGGTCAGGAGTTGGAGACCAGCCTGGCCAACCTGGTGAAACCCCATCTCTACTAAAAAAAAACACACACACACAAAAATTGGCTGGGTGCGGTGGCTCACGCCTGTAATCTCAGCACTTTGGGAGGCCAAGGCAGGTGGATCACTTGAGGTCAGGAGTTCAAGACCAGCCTAGCCAACACAGTGAAACCCCATCTCTACTAAAAAAATACAAACACTGGCAGGGCGCAGTGGCTCACGTCTGTAATCCCAACACTTTGGGAGGCCGAGGCAGGTGGATCGTTTAGTTTGTGACCAGTCTGGGCAACATGGGAAACCCCATCTCTACAATAAACATTTAAAAATTAGCCAGGCACGGTGGCACATCCCTATAGTCCCAGCTACTTGGGAGGCTGACGTGAGGGGATGGCTTGAGCCCATGACAAGGAAAGACCCTGTCTAGAAAAAAAACAAAGATGTTCTACTGTGGGTAAAATGCCATCAAACAGCATCACAGGCTACAGAGAAGTGTCTTGTGAAGAAAAGACTCAATCGATGTGGCAAACTTCATTGTTATTTTATGGGATCGCCATAGCCACCCCAATTGAGCCAGAACCTTCCACCAGCAGAGAAGATTACAACTCACTGAAGGTTCAGATGATTGTTAGTTTGGGCAATGCTTTTGGTTGGTTTGTTTTGAGATGGAGTCTGGCTTTGTCGCCCAGGCTGGCATCAATGGCACAATCTCGGCTCACTGTAACCTCAACCTCTCAGATTCAAGCGATTGTCCTGCCTCAGCCTCCCAAGTAAGCTGAACTACACATGTGCACCACGCCTGGCTAGTTTTGTATTTTTATTTGAGACGGGGTTTCGCCTATTGGCCAAGCTAGTCTTGAAGTCCTGACCTCAAGTGATCCACCTGCCTTAGCTTCCCAAAGTGCTGGGATTAAAGCCTAGAGCATTTTTAATTATGAATGTTTATTTTTTCTGTAGACCTGCTATTGCACTTAATAGATGATAATATAGTGTAAACATGGCTTTTACACGCACCAGGAAACGGAAAAATTCCTGTGACTCACTTAGCTGCGGTATTTGTTTTACTGCAGCTCTGGAACTGAACCCAGTATTGCTGAGGTGTGCCTATGATCACATCTGATGCGCTCCAAACAATGTGTCTAAGAGATATTACATAAATGTCTCAACATAAAAAGTAATAGACAATCACAACCACAAGCTAAAATGTCCAGAGAAGGCAAGGTGTGTGGGGGGGGTGTGCATGTGTGTTTTCATTATCCAGCCAGGTGCGGTGGCTCCCAGCACTTTGGGAGGCCGAGGTGGGCAGATGAACTTGAGGTCAGGAGTTCCAGACCAGCCTGGTCAACATAATGAAATCCTTTATCTACTAAAAATACGTAAATTAGCTGTGTGTGGTGGCACGTGCCTGTGGTCCCAGCTACTCAGGAGGCTGAGGCGGGAGAATCGCTTGAATCTGGTGGGCAGAAGTTGCACTTCAGCCTGTGTGACAGAGTGAGACTCAGTCTCAAAAGAAAAAAAAAAAAAAAAAAAAAGGCCGGGCGCAGTGGCTCACGCCTATAATCCCAGCACTTTGGGAGGCCAAGGCAGGCAGATTACCTGAAGTCAGGAGTTCGAGACCAGCCTGACCAACATGGTGAAAACCTGTCTCTACTAAAAATACAAAAATTAGCTGGGTGTGGTGGCGCATGCCTGTAATCTCAGCTACTCGGGAGGCTGAGGCAGGATAGTAACTTGAACCCGGGAGGCAGAGGTTGCAGTGAGCTGAGACTGCACCACTGCACTCCAGACTGAGCGACAGAACGAGACTCCATCTCAAAAAAATTAAAAAAAAAAAATTATCCAAACTGCTTCAGAATTGGCATTTTTTGTTTTTTTGCAGAGACAGGGTCTCACTCTGCTGCCCACGCTAGAGTACAACTGCACAGTCTCAGCCCACTGCAGCCTCGATCTCACAGGCTCAAGCAATCCTTCGACCTCAGCCTCTACTTTCTCCCTATAGCTGGGACTATAGGTATGGCTACCTGGCTGGGTTTTTTCTTTTAAACAGGGTCTCACTATGTTGCCCCAGCTGGAGTAGTGACAGTCATGGATCACTGCGGCATCAAACTCCTGGGCTCACGCAACCCTCACACTTCAGCCTCACAAATAGCTAGGACTACCAGCATGTAACATTATGCCTGGCAATTTTTTTTCTTTTTTGTGGAGATGAAGTCTCACTATGTTGCTCAGGTTGATCTCAAACTCCTAGACTCTGATCCTCCCACCTTGGTCTCCAAAAGCGCTGAGATTACAAGTGTGAGTCATCGAGCCTTAATTTTTAAAGTTTCTGTAGAGACGGAGTCTTGCCATGTCGCCCAGGCTGGTCTCGAACTCCTGGATTCAAGTGATCCTCCCAACCAGGGCCTCCTGAGTGGCTGGGACTACAGGCCTTTGCTACCGTGCCTGGCTAGCACACCCTTCTGCAGTCATATTCAGGTATATTGATGAATATTATTTTGCTGCTTAATTATTCAGGCAAATAATGTAACAAATGCCAAAATACTAAGGAAAATTTAAGAAGAAAAAAACATTTAAACTGGTAACACTGCACCTGCAAATTGTCTGTGAATTGGTCAGAAGCCACCATTATTCTTTGTGCTCCGGGATACCTAAGTCAGCTTCCCATGGCTTGAGATCCCTTTGGGGATGAGGCCCAAGTCCATACCACCTGCCACCATGCCAGGTAGTGTGTGACTGGCACAAGGGTGAGGCTCCAATAAGAAGCCCCCTGGGAAGGCAGAGAAAGAAATAGGGTCTGAGGGTCAGGGTCCTGTCTAAGCGGAGTATTGAGGACACTGGGCCCAGGGCCAGCCTCACACACCTAGAAAGTGTGTTCAGGGGAATACAGAGGGCTGGGACAGTCTTTATGAAATCACACCAGGAGGTCTTTGGAGGGAATCAGAGAACAGTAATTACCAAAGCAAGACCAGTAGGGTCCATCCTCTCGAGTCTGAAGCCCCAGGGAACCTCTGCAGCCTGAAGCCCGCTCTCCATGCCCAAGAGAGCCTGCAGCCATGGAGAAGCCCAGAACGTCAGCACTCCTGCCTCTCAGAGGAAGGAAACTGAGGCCCAGAAAGGGGAGATGTCTCCTGGAAAGTCCACAAGGACCCCTGTCTTGGAAAACCTCCTACCCAAGTCACAAGTTGGGCTGAAAGTCCCAGGTTTCTCTGACTGAATGAAAACTAACACTGGCTGGGCACAATGGCTCGAACCTGTAATCCCAGCACTTTGGGAGGTCGAGGCAGGAGAATCATTTGAGGCCAGAAGTTCAAGATCACCATGGCCAACATGGTGAAACCCCATCTCTACTAAAAATAGAAAAATTAGGTGTGGTGGCACATGCCTATAATCCCAGCTACTCAGGAGGCTGAGGCAGGAGAATCACTTGAACCCAGGAGGCAGAAGCTGCAGTGAGCCAAGATTGCACTCCAGCCTGGCAACAGAGCAAGATTCTGTCTCAAACAAGCCCACTCCAGCAGGGGGTGCCATATGCTAGAGAATCTCCTGAGCCAGGCGGGGCCAGACACCGTGGCTCAGGTCTGTAATCCTAGCCCTCTGGGAGGCAGAAGGTGGCAGATCACTTGAGGTCAAGAGTTCAAGACCAGCCTGGCCAACATGGTGAAACTCCATCTCTACTAAAAATAAATAAATAAATAAGCCAGGGGTGTTGGTGGGCACCTGTAATCACAGATACTAGGGAGGCTGAGGTGGGAGGATCGCTTGAACCTGACAGGTGGAGGTTGCAGTAAGCCGAGATTGTGCTATTGCATTCCAGCCCGGGTGAGAGTGAGGCTCTGTTTAAAAAAAAAAAAAACAGAGAATCTGCTAGACCAGAATCTACAGCCAGTCCAGAAGAGGTGCTCGCTTAAGTACCAGAGATAGGCAGCTAGGTTAATTCAGAGGAGAGATGCAGCAGAGGCCTGCCCAGGGGTGAAGGCACACAAGAAACCATTCAATTCAGTGTTTCCTAGGTGCACCTGGGGCATTAAAAACTACAGGGGACTCACCCCTGCCCTCAAGGAGGTAACATCATTGGAGATAGACCTGAATATCAAAAATGCCCGCCATCAAGAAAAAGTTCTCTAAAGATTGGTGATGACTGTGTACTGGCATTAAACTTGACGTCTCTGAATTGCACACTTGTTAAAATGGTTGAACAGGCCAGGCATGGTAGCTCACAGCTGTATTCCCAGCACTTTAGGAGGCTGAGTGGGAGGCTCACTTGAGGCCAGGAGTTCAAGATCAGCTGGGTAACAAAGCAAGACCCCTGTCTCTACAGAAATTTTCCAAATTAGCCAGGTGTAATAGTATGCACCTGTAGTTCCACCTCCTTGGGAGACCGAGATGCGAGGAGCACTTAAGCTCAAGAGTTTGAGTCTGCAGTGAGCTAAGATCACATTACTGTACTCCAGGCTGGGATACAGAACCAGATCATCAGCACTGGGAAGCCAAGGTGAGAGGATCACTTGAGGTCGGGAGTTCGAGACCAGCCTGGCCAACATGGTGAACCCCATCTCTACTAAAAATACAAAAAATAGCCAAGCATAGTGGGACACACCTGTAATTCCAGCTACTGGGGAGGCTGAGGTGGGAGAATCACTTGAACTCAGGAGGCAGAGGTTGTGCCAGTACACTCCAGCCTGGGCAAGAGTGACACGCCATCTCGAAAAAAAAGAAAAAGAAAAAATAACGCTACTGGAAAGCAGCTGGATTAAACTAGTGGTTCTCAAATTTTGCTATGCATTAGAATCTGGGGAGATTGTATAAAGCCAGATTCCCAGGTCATACCACATCCAAAGTGGTCACAGCAACTGCAAGGAGAAGCCAGGAGCCCATATTTTTTCTTTTTTTTGGAGACGGAGTTTCGCTCTTGTTACCCAGGCTGGAGCGCAATGGCGCGATCTCAGCTCACCGCAACCTCCGCCTCCTGGGTTCAGGCAATTCTCCTGCCTCAGCCTCCTGAGTAGCTGGGACTACAGGCACGCGCCACCATGCCCAGCTAATTTTTGTAGTTTTAGTAGAGACGGGGTTTCACCATATTGACCAGGATGGTCTCGATCTCTTGACCTCGTGATCCACCTGCCTCGGCCTCCCAAAGTGCTGGGATTACAGGCTTGAGCCACCGTGTCCGGCCAGGAGCCCATATTTTTCAATACTTTCCAGGGCATTCCAGTGTTGACTATGTTGGAGAAGAGGGATGAGGAGGCACCCTCAGCTGAGACAGTGGGGCGGTCACTGACTCTCAGAAGCTCCACCCAACAGCAGTGGCTTTCACGGAGCTTTCTGCTCAACAGCCCCATTCAATCCCTTAAGAAGCATTCTAACAATCGCACTTCACAGAAGAGAGATCGAGTTGCTAGTCCAGGGACAATCCACTAATAAAAATGATCTGCACTCTCAAACTCAGATAGAAAATCGAGGTCCAGGACACTATCCCTCTAAAAGGATAGAGATGTGGCAAGAAAAGTCAAGTCAGGCCAAAGACCATTCATATTTTTCTTTGTTCTTGAGATAGGGTCTCACTCTGTCACCCAGACTGGAGTACAGTGGTGCAATTTCGGCTCACTGCAACCACCACCTCCCGGGTTCAAGCAATTCTCTTGCCTCAGCCTCCCGAGTAGCTGGAATTACAGGCACCTGCCACCACACCCAGCTAATTTTTGTATTTTTAGTAGAGACAGGGTTTTGCAATGTTGGCCAGGCTGGTCTTGAACTTCTGACCTTAGGTGATCCACCCACCTCGGCCTCCCAAAGTGCTGGGATTACAGGTGTGAGCCACCGCGCCCAGTCAAGACACTACACTCGATCTTAGCCAAAAGGCTAAGATGTGATTCAAGACACTGTTTCTACAGAAAATAAAACAGCCAGGCATGGCAGTGCACATGTTTAGTCCCAGCTACTCGGGAGGCTGGGGCAGGAGGATCACTAGAGTCCAGAAGGTATGCTATGATCATACTTGTGAATAACAACTACACTGCACCCTGCACAATACAACTCTTTTAATACGTTAAAAAAAAATTCCTGCTAAAAGTTAAAAAAAAAAGGTGTAGCAGGCCGGGTGCGGTAGCTCATACCTGTAATCCCAGCACTTTGAAAGGCCGAGGTGGGCGGATCACAAGGTCAAGAGATCGAGATCACCCTGGCCAACAAGGTAAAACCCTCATCTCTACTAAAAATGCAAAAATTAGCTGGGTGTGGTGATGTGTGACTGTAGTCCCAGCTCTCTGGGGGCAGAGGTCGAAGTGAGCCGAGATCAAGCCACTGCACGTCAGTCTGGTGACAGAGCGAGACTCTGTCTCAAAAATAAATAAATAAATAAATAAGTGCAGTGACTCACACATGTAGTGACCCTACCATTTTGAGAGGATCACTCAAGGTCAGGAGTTTAAGACCAGCCTGGGCAACACAGTGAAACCCCATCTCTACAAGAAGCTTCTTAAAAAATTAGCTGGGCATGGTGGTGCATGCCTGTAGTCCCAGCTACTCAGGAGGCTGAAGTGGGAGGGATCGCTTGAGCTGGGAGGTCATGGCTGTAGTGATCTGTGATCACACCACTGGCCTGGACAACAGAACAAGACTGTCTCAAAAATAAACATAAAATAAAATTAAATACAAATTCAAATACAAATAAGCAGAAGATGAGCAAAGCAGGTAGGACAAACCAAATGGCTGGAGAATCAGGCTGCGGTATGACTTGTATTTTTTTTATTTTTACTCTTAATACAGATTTTGCCAAATTTTGGACATAGACTACCTTTTTTTTTTTTGAGACAGAGTTTCGTTCTTGTCGCCCAGGCTGGAGTGCAATGGCACAATCTCGGCTCACTGCAACCTCCGCCTCCTGGGTTCAACCAATTTTCCTGCCTCAGTCTCCCAAGTAGCTGGGATTACAGGTGCCTGCCACCACACCCAGCTGATTTTTGTATTTTTAGTAGAGATAGGGTTTCACCATGTTGGCCAGGCTAGTCTCAAACTCCTGACCTTGGGTGATCCACCCGCCTCGGCTTCCCAAAGTGCTGGGATTACAGGTGTGAGCCACCGTGCTCAGCCCTTGATTAGTTTTATTTCTATGTATTTATTGACAGCGTTTTGGTTTTATTGCCCAGGCTGGAGTATAATGGTGCAATCTTGGCTCCCTGCAACCTCCACCTCCCAGGTTCAAGTAATCCTCCTGCCTCAGCCACCTGAGTAGCTGGGATTATAGGCATGCACCTTCATGTCGCCCAGCCAATTTTGCATTTTTAGTAGAGACGGGGTTTCTCCATGTTGGTCAGGCTGGTCTCAAACTCCAGACCTCAGGTAATCTACCCACCTCGGCCTCCCAAAGTGCTGGGATTACAGGCGTGAGCCACTGGGCCTGGCCAAATTTTTCTTCTTTATAAAAGTAATCTGGGAGTCTGGGCATGGTGGCTCACGCCTGTAATCCCAGCACTTTGGGAGGCCAAGGTGGGTGGGTCATGAGGTCAGGAGTTCAAGACTATACTGGCCAACATGGTGAAACCCCATCTCTACTAAAAAATACAAAAATTGGCAGGGCGCAGTGGCTCATGCCTGTAATCCTAGCACTTTGGGAGGCCGAGGTGGGTGGATCACCTAAGGTCAGGAGTTCAAGACTAGCCTGGCCATCATGGTGAAACCCCATCTTAAAAAAAAAAAAAAAATACAAAAATTAGCTGGGCATGGTGGCTCATGGCTGTAATCCCAGCTACTTGGGAGGCTGAGGTAAGAGAATTGCTTCAGCCGGGACCCAGGGGCGGAGGTTATAGTGAGCTGAGATCACATCACTGCACTTCAGTGTGGGCTACAGAGCGAGACTCCATCTCAAAAAAAAAAAAAAAAGAAGGAAAAGTTAATTCAAAAAGCACTGGGTGACAGTGGTGCAGTGGTCACCATGATGGCTAAGGGGCTGGGCAACGTTCTGTGGGGCTAGGAGCACACCCAACACCCAGAGTACTGAACGTTCTCATCAGATTGGTACAGAAACTGACCAGGTTGGCTCAGAAATCACAGAAGAACCAGAGGAGTAACACCACCAGTAAGAAAGTACCAAGAGTGCCAGGCACCGCGGCTCACTCCTGTAATCCCAGCGTTGTGGGCGGCTGAGGCCTCTGGATCACCGGAGGTCAGGAGTTCAAGACCAGCCTGGGCAACATGGTGAAACACCATCTCTACTAAAAACACAAAAATCAGCCGGATGTGGTGGTGTGCAGCCTGTAATCCCAGCTACTCAGTGGCTGCTGCTTGCACACAGCCTGTGCCATGGCTACCTCTGCCCCTCCTTGGAGCATTTCAGGAAGCTGCATGAGATCTTCCATGGTCTCCATGAAGGCCTACAAGGGGTGCCCAAGTGGCTGCTGCGTGCAGTGGGGGCCAAAGAGAAGTTGATCAGAGATTTTGATGAAAAGCAACAGGAAAGAAATTAAAAGCTGGCAGAGATGGAGGGGGAACTACATTATGCACCTCTATCTTTCCGTAACCCCACGATACCTTAAGCTTGAAAACTACCAGAAAAAAAAAGACCACCACCAGAAGGGCCGGGCATGGTGGCTCACACCTGTAATCCCAGCACTTTGGAAGGCCAAGGTGGGCAGATCACTTGAGGTCAGTAGTTCAAGACCAGCCTGACCAACATGGTGAAACCCTGTTTCTACTAAAGATACAAACATTAAGCAGCCGTGGTGGCATGCGCCTGTAGTCCCAGCTTCTCAAGAGGCTGAGGCAGTAGAATCGCTTGAACCCGGGAGGTAGAGGTTGCAGTTGGCCAAGATTGCACCACTGCACTGGCCGACAGGGCGAGGCTGTCTCAAAAAACTAACCTACTGGAAGGACCTTGCCAAACTCTATCAGGAGATAAGCAGCACACCTTGGAGAGCCACACCTAGAGGCTGAGGAGACATGAAATATGGCACACATGCTGCAGAGAATGAGCACGTGGATCGGCTACAGTCTCAAAGGGCAATGCTCCTGCAAGGTACCGGAAGCCTGAACCAGGCCACCTGAAGTACTGAACGTTCTCATCAGATTGGCTCAGAAATCACAGAAGAACCAGAGGAACAACAAGACCAGTGAGAAAGTTACCAAGAGTGCTGAGCACGGTGGCTCACATCTGTAATCCCAGCACGTTGGGAGGCAGAGGTGGGCAGATCACCTGAGGCCAGGAGTTCGGGACCTGCCTGGCCTGCAGAAACCCCATCTCTACTAAAAACACAAAAATTAGCCAGATATGGTGGTGTGCGGCTGGTAATCCCAGATACTCAAGAAGCTGAGGCAGGAGGATCACCTGAACCCAGAAGCAGAGGTTGCAGTGAGCTGAGATCGCACCACTGCACTCCAGCCTGGGCGACAGAGCAAGAATCTGTCTCACACACACAAAAACAAAGTACCAAGAGTAGGCCCAGTGAGGTGGTTCAGGCCTGTAATATCTATATTTTGGGAAGCCAAGGCAGGCAGATGACCTGAGGCCAGGAGTTTGAGACCAGCCTGGCCAACATGGTGAATCCCTGTCTCTACTAAAAATACAAAAATTGGCTGGGCATGGCGGCTCATGCCTGCAATCCTGAGGCAGGTGGACTACCTGAGCTCAGGGGTTCAAGACCAGCCTGGGCAACATAGTGAAACCCTGTCTCTACTAAAAAGACAAAAAAATCAGCCAGGCATGGTGGCATGTGCCTCTAATCCCAGCTAATCAGGAGGCTGAGACAGGAAAATCACTTGAACCCAGAGGTAGAGGTTGCAGTAAGCCAAGATCACACCATTGCATTCTAGCCTGGGTGACAGAGAGACACTCTGTCTCAATAAAAAAAAAAATAATAATAGGGCAGGCACGGTGGCTCACACCGGTAATCCCAGCACTTTGGGAGGCTGAGGCGAGCAGATCACCTGAGGTCAGGAGTTTGAAACTAGCCTGACCAACATGGAGAAACCCCATCTCTACCAAAAATACAAAATTAGCTGGGCATGGTAGTGCATGCCTATAATCTTAGCTATTTGGGAGGCTGAGGCAGGAGAATCACTTGAACCTGGGAGGCGGAGGTTGCGGTATGCCAAGACTGCACCATTGTACTCCAGCCTGGGCAACAAGAGCAAGACTCAGACTCAAAAAAAAAAAAAAAAATTATACAAAAATTAGCCAAGCATGTTGGCGCACACCTGTAGTCCCAGCTACTCGAGAGACTGAGATAGAATCGCTTGAACCTGGGAGGCGGAGGTTGCGGTGAGCTGAGATCGCACCACTGCACTCCAGCCTGGGCAACGGAGCAGACTCTGTCTCAAAAAAAAAAAAGTATCAAGAGTAGACTGGTAAACACAAGTGAAAACTTGAGCAAAAGTCTAAAGATTCTCCATTCAGTGTCCAGAAAAGTAACAACCAACAAGTTGCTGCTATCCAACATCATCTCACTGGAGCTGCCATCCCTGGAGGCCTGGTTGATTACAAACACTTTAGCCAGCATTGAACTTACTACTGGGAAGGATCTGTGAACCAGAACTTTGACCTATGAATGCATGGTGTTAGGGATGTGGATGGAATAAGCATATCATTGCTGTGGGCTGATACACCAAAGTAACAGAAGCTGGGTTTGTTTGAGACAGTCTCACTCTGTTGCCCAGGGTGGAGTGCAGTGGCACAATCTCAGCTCACTGGAGCCTCCGCCTCCCAGGTTCAAGCGATTCTTGTGCCTCAGCTACCCAAGTACCTAGGATTACAGCATCCGCTACCACAGCCAGATATTTTTTTTTCTTGAGACAGTCTCACTCTGTCGCCAAGGCTGGAGGGCAGTGGCATGATCTCGGCTCACTGCAACCTCCGCCTCCTGGGTTCAAGCAATTCTCTTGCCTCAGGCTCCCGAGTAACTAAGACAACAGGCATAAGCAACTGCACCTATTTTATTTTTATATATATATTTTTTTGTTGTTGTTGTTGTTGTTGTTAAAGACAGGGTTTCACCATGTTGGTCAGGCTGGTCTTGAACTCCTGACCTCAGGTGATCCACCCGCCTCAGCCTCCCAAAGTGCTGAGATTACAGGCATGAGCCACCACGCTCGGCCTATTTTTTATATTTTTTAATAGACAGGGTTTCACCATATTGGCCAGGCTGGTCTCGAACTCCTGACCTCATGATCCGCCCACCTCGCCCTCCCAAAATACTGGGATTATAGGCACAAGCCACTGTGCCCGGCCAATTTTTTTTAAAGACAGAGTCTCACTCTGTCACCCATGCTGGATTGCAGTGGCGCAATCTTGGCCCACTGCAACCTCTGCCTCCAGGATTCAAGTAATTCTCCTCTTCTGGGAGGCCAAGGTGGGAGGATCACCTAAGGCCAGGAGTTCAAGACCAGCCTGGCCAACATGGTGAAATCCCATCTCTACTAAAAATACAAAAATTACCCAGGTGGGCCAGGCACAGTGGTCCACACCTGTAATCCCAGCCCTCTGGGAGGCCAAGGCAGGCAGATCACTTTAAGTCAGGAGTTTGAGACCAGCCTGGGCAACATGATGAAACTTTGTCTCTATGAAAAATATAAAATATTAGCTGGGCATGGTGGGGCTGAGGCATGAGAATCACTTGAACCCAGGAGGTGAAGGTCGCAGTGAGCCGAGATCACGCCACTGCAGTGTAGCCTAGGCAACAGAGCGAGACCCTGCTTCCAAAAAAAAAAAAAAATTAGCTGGAAAGAAAGAAAGAAAAAGCAACTTGGGCAGGCACAGTGGCTCACACCTATAATCCCAACACTTTGGGAGGCTGAGGCAGGAAGCTGCTTGAGCCCAGAGGGAGTTTGGGCTACAAAGTAAGACCCAGATCCTATCTCTATCAAAATATTTTAAAATAGGCCAGGTGTGGTGGCTCACGCTTGTAATCCCAGCACTTTGGGAGGCCAAGGCAGGCGGATCACGAGGTCAGGAGTTTGAGACCAGCTTGTCTGATATGGTGAAACCCCATTTCGACTAGAAAAAAAAAAAAAAAAAAATTGGTTGGGCGGGGGGGGGCGCCCCAGTACTGCCAGCTACTAGGGAGGCTGAGGCAGGAGAGAATCACTTGAACCCAGGAGGCAGAGGTTGCCGTGAGCCCACATCATGCCACTGCACTCCAGCCTGGGCAACAGAGATTCTGTCTCAAAAAAAAAATTAAAAATTAGCTGGGCACAGCGGTGTGTGTCTGTAGTCCCTGCTACTGAGGAAGCTGAGGCAGGAGGATGGCTTCAGCCTGGAAGTTGGAGGCTGCAGTGAGACAAGACGGCACTACTGCACTCCTACCTGGGAGACAGAGCAAGAGCCTAAGGAAGGAAGGAAGGAACACACGAAGGGAGGGAGGGAGGAAGGAGAAGGGAAGAGTGCAGAGAGAATAAAAGAAAGGGAAAGGAGGAAAGAAACAGTAACTTACCACCCTCTTCTGGCCCTTGAAACATTCTTACAACATATAATTTCCGGCTGGGCGCAGTGGCTCATGCCTGTAATCTTAGCACTTTGGGAGGCCAAGGTGGGTGGATCACCTGAGGTCAGGAGTTCAAGACCAGCCTGGCCATCATGTGAAACCCCATCTTAAAAAAAAAAAGAAAAAAAAAAAAAGAATTTCCTTAGGTAAGACAAGAGCTGTGACTCAAGTGAACCACCCTCACAGGTAAAAGCCTTCACACTCAAGTATTAGAATCATTTGCGGCCAGGCACAGTGGCTTTTTTTTTTTTTTTTTTTTGAGACAGAGTCTAGCTCTGTGGCCTAGGCTGAAGTGCAGTGGCACAATCTCGGCTCCCTGCAACCTTCGCCTCCCAGGTTCAAGCGGTTCTCCCACCTCAGCCTCCAGAGTAGCTGGGATTACAGGCGCGTGCCATCACACTCACCTAATTTTTTGTATTTTTAGTAGAGAGGCCAGGCTGGTCTTGAATTCCTGACCTCAGGTGACCCACCTGCCTCAGCCTCCTGAAGTGCTGGGATTACAGGTGTGAGCCACTGAGCCCCATCCCAACCCAGAATCTTCTAGAAATGTTCAGCAAGCAAGAGCTATTTCAAGTATTGTTTAAAAGCCAGTGCAGGCCGGGCGCGGTGGCTCAAGCCTGTAATCCCAGCACTTTGGGAGGCTGAGGCGGGTGGATCACGAGGTCAAGAGATCGAGACCATCCTGGTCAACAGGGTGAAACCCCATCTCTACTAAAAAAATACAAAAAATTAGCTGGGCATGGTGGCACGTCCCTGTAATCCCAGCTACTCAGGAGGCTGAGGCAGGAGAATTGCCTGAACCCAGGGGGCGGAGGTTGCAGTGAGCCGAGATCG
>NW_022437037.1:3401067-3405277 GCF_009761245.1 Sapajus apella
AAAAAAAAAAAAAAAAAAAAAAAAGCCAGTGCAACTGAATCATCAACTGACCTTCGATAAGGATGGACAGTTAACTATAGCACCCACTGTCCTGGCTTTCCAAGAAAACCGTTCTTATGCAGCACAGCAAAGTGGGAAGTGACTGGAAGCCAGATCAGATCCTGGCTTCAGCTGTGCAGACTTATAGGCCTGCAGTAAGAAATCTGTCCTCAACGGGCGGATTGCCTGAGCTCAGGAGTTTGAAATCAGCTTGGGCAAGAGGGTGAAACCCCAACTCTACTGAAATACAAAAAACTAGCCGTGCATGGCGGCATGTGCCTGTAGTCCCACCTACTTGGGAGACTGAAGCAGAGGAATTGCTTGAACCCGGGAGGCGGAGGTTGTAGTGAGCCAAGATCGCGCCACTGTACTCCAGCCTGGGCGACAGAGCAAGACTCCATCCCCACCCCTCAAAAAGAGAAAGCAATCAGTTTTCAAGAGTAAGACTTCATGGAAACCTCACCAGCTTCGAGGAGGACCTGGCCTCTCTGCAGTTTCGACCACCTGTGCAGCAAGCTAAGCCTCAGTATTCTCTTCTGGGACATGTGCAGCACCCAGTGCTGCTCATTTTCACTCAGAGGAAAAGCCTCAGTCCTTACAATACTCTGAGAGGCCCCACCTGGCCTGTTTTTCCTTACCTTACCCTCTCTGACCTCACCTGGGACCACTCTTCCCTCCCCTTCTCTCCTCTCCAGCCCCACCTGCTTCCTCAAACAGACAGATTTGCCTTAGGGCCTTTGCACCTGACTTTTTTTCTTTCCCCCTGTAGAGTCAGAGTCTCACTCTGTTACCACGGTGGTGCAATCACAGCTCATTGCAACCTCGAACTCCTGGGCTCAAGGCAGCCTCCTGCCTCAGCCCCTCAAGTAGCTGGGACTACAGGCACCATGCCACAGCACCCTACTTTGCACCTGACTTTTCATCTGCCTAGACGACTCTATCCCAGATATCCACTCAGCCCATGATCACTCCTCCAAGTCTTTGCTAAAATGTCACCCTCTCACTGTAGCCCATCCAGCAAACCACCCTCTCAGTCCCCAACCCAGTCCTGCCCGTCTTTCAGCCTTCTTTTTCTTTTGTCCATGGCACTATTCACCTTCTAACACTACTTGTTAAATATACTGTTAACGTTACAGCCCCTTCCACCACCCCATGTAAGCTCCAGAAGGGAGAGATGTCTGTCTGCTTTTCTTAGTCCCCAACCCAGAACAGCTCCTGGCACACCGCAGGTGCTCCAGCGCAAAGCCTGCACCGACCCCTTGAGTGAAGCCCCATGAGTGAAGCCATGGCCTCGTAGCAGCCCCACCCCTCATCTCATCAGAGAATCTCCTTTTGTGGACGTTTGATTAAACAACTGGAAAACTGGCTTATCTGGAATTTACGATGCAGTTTGGGTATTAAAAAGAAAGAAACAGGCCAGACGCAGTGGCTCAAACCAGTAATCCCAGCACTTTGGGAGGCCAAGGCAGGTGGATCACGAGGTCAGGAGTTCAAGACCACTCCGGCCAACATGGTGAAAACTGGATCTACGAAAGATACAAAAAAAAGCTGGGCGTGGTGGCGGGCACTTTTAATCCCAGCTACTTGGAAGGCTGAGGCAGGAGAATCGCTTGAACCTGGGAGGCGGAGGCTGCAGTGAGCCGTGTGCCACTGCACTCCAGCCTGGGAGACAGGGCAAGACTCTGTTTCCAAAAAAAAAAAAAAAAAAGCCTGGACTCCGTGGCTCACGCTAGTACCACCACCAGCACGCTGAGAGGCCGAGGAGGGAGGACAGCTTAAGCCCAGGAGTTGGAGACCAGCCAGGGCAACATAGCGAGACCCCAACTCTACCAAAAAATAAAAATAAAAAAAATAAAAGAAACAAACAAGCAGGCATGGTGGCGCGCGTCTAAGGTCCCAGCTACGCTGAATGCTCTGGTGGGGGGGTCGCTCGAGCACCGCAGGTTGAGGTTGCAGTGAGCCAAGATCGTAACACTGCACTCCAGCCTGGGCGACGAGCGAGACCTTGTCTCAAAAAAACGAAACAAGGCCGGGCGCGGTGGCTCACGCCTGTAATCCCAGCACTTTGGGAGGCCGAGGCGGGTGGATCACGAGGTCAAGAGATCGAGACCATCCTGGTCAACATGGTGAAACCCCGTCTCTACTAAAAATACAAAAAATTAGCTGGGCATGGTGGCGCGTACCTGTAATCCCAGCTGCTCGGGAGGCTGAGGCAGGAGAATTGCCTGAACCCAGGAGGCGGAGGTTGCGGTGAGCCGAGATCGCGCCATTGCACTCCAGCCTGGGTAACAAGAGTGAAACTCTGTCTCAAAAAAAAAAAAAACCTACAAAATTGTTTGAAATGCTTAAAAACTGCAGTTCACACAAAATCTTTGAAAACATGGGGTCCTTGGAGGTGTTGTTTTTCCATTTTTTGTTGTTATTTAAAGAATGGGCCGAGAGTATCCTTTGGCTTAGTTTGTAAGCAATAAACTGGAAAGGCAAACGGTGGGACATCCTAACCCGCCCGGGGGCCGCGCTGCGCCCGCGCATTCCCACCCGCGTAGCTCCGCGCGGCACCCGCGCCCTCACCGTCTCCCCGCGGATGCCCTGGACGGCCCTCCACTGC
Organism: Sapajus apella; assembly: GCF_009761245.1. Lineage (NCBI taxonomy): Eukaryota > Metazoa > Chordata > Mammalia > Primates > Cebidae > Sapajus > Sapajus apella. Next base: position 3,403,715 of record NW_022437037.1, read on the forward strand.
GAGGGCACGGACGCCACACCCAGGGTCTCATCCTGCAACGGCCCCGGCCGCCCTGGTCCCGGGCCGCCCGGGGCCCCGCCGGTTGCCAGTGTCTCAGCACCCGCGCTTCCCGCCGGGGTGAGCAGCCAGCGCTGCGCGCGGGTTACCATGGAGACAGCTCCGCCCTCTCGCGCCGGTCCACTCAGGCGTGACCTTCGCCCCTACGCCGCCATTAGCGGAAACCGGGAACCTGAGGCTTGCGGCGCCATGTTTGAATTGGTCGCAGCGCCTTCTGCAAGGCCGGAAAGAAAGAAAATGAATGATTCTTGTTGGCCAGAGAGGGAAGCCTGACCAGTTTTGCATACCCTGTACCCAGAAAAAACAGGGTCAGGGCAAACGCGACTACCCCTCTGCGAGGAAAACTGCGGAAGTGAGGCATTGGTGCCAGATTCAAAGATGGCGCTGAGCGGCCAAGCGAAGAGGCGAGGCGAGGGCGGGAGCCTGCGGCCGTGCCAGGCCCGCGAGTTCTGGGCCTGGGCGCGCAGATCTGGCTGAGCAGCTGATGCTTCCAGAAGATCCGAGAAGCGCGCCACTCTAATTGGCTGCCACCTCGAAGCCAAGTGGTCTCCCTTTGATCCTCAGTCTCTGTCTCAGTAGAATGATGAAAAATATCCCTACGCACATCCTAAATGTGGCTGAAAAGTTGGGAAGCCCAAATGAGGTATTCTACAGAAAAATACTTATTAAATCTAAATTGAAAGCAAATAGCCAAATTATGAGTGACTACTGTGTGTCAGGAAAAGAGCCCAGAACGTCTCCTATTAAATTCTCACCCAAGGCCGGGCGTGGTGGCTCACGCTTGTAATCCCAGCACTTTGGGAGGCCGAGGCGGGTGGATTACCTGAGGTCAGCAGTTCAAGACCAACCTGGCCAACATGGTGAAACCCCGCCTCTAAAAAAAAAAAAGAAAAGAAAAAAAAATTGAATTCTCACCCTGAGAAAGGAACTGCCTTTTATACATATATGGTTCCCCCCGCCCCACCGCAATTAAAATTAAATAACATTGGAGATTCTGACCTGAGGACTAAAAAAATAAAAACAAATAATAACAAATAGGCCGGGTGGGGCGTCTTACACCTCTAATCCCAGTACTTTGAGAGGCGAAGGCAGAAGGATCGCTTGAAGCCAGGAGTTCGAAACCAGCCTGCGCAACACACTGAGATTCCCGTCTCTACAAAAAAAAATTTTTTTTAATTAACTGGGCATGGTGGCACGTGCCTGCAGTCCCAGCTGCTGGGCAGGCTGAGGTGTAAGGATCCCTTGAGTCCAGGAGTTTGAGGCTGCAGTGAGCTATCATGACACCACTGCACTCTAGCCTGGGTGACAGAGCAAAACCCTATCACTAAAAAAATAATAGTAGGTCAGATGAGGTGGCCAGCACTTTGGGAGGCCAAGGCAAGAGGATGACTTGAGCCCAGGAATTTGAGACTTGTCTGGGCAACATACCAAGACTCCCTCTTTTTGTTTTGTTTTGTTTTGGGATTACACACCTGTAATCCCAGCACTCTGGGAGGCCGAGGCCAG
>NW_022437037.1:3430277-3538926 GCF_009761245.1 Sapajus apella
AAAAAAAAAGGCCAGACACGGTGGCTCACAACTGTAATCTCAGCACTTTGGGAGGCCAAGGCCGGTGAATCACCAGGTCAGGACTTCAAGACCAGCCTGGCCAAGATGGTGAAACCCCGTCTCTACTAAAATACAAAAATTAGCTGGGTGCAGTGGCAGGCGTCTGTAATTCTAGCTACTCGAGAGGCTGAGGCAGGAGAATCACTTGAACCCAGGGGGTGGAGGTTGCAGTGAGCCCAGATGGTGCCACTGTACTCTAGCCTGGGCGACAGAGTGAGACTCAGTATCAAGATAAAAAAAAAGAATTGTACTATCTCATGGGTTGCAAATTTATGGCTCACGGTTTATAGGCTGAAAGCAACCTGATGACATGTTTCTTTTGGTCCACAAAATGCACTTTTCTTTTTGAGACAGGGTCTTGCTCTCGCTCAGGCTGGAGTGCAATGGCATAATCTCAGCTCACTGAAACCTCCGCCTCCTGGGTTCAAGCAATTCTCCTGCCTCAGCCTCTAGAGTGGCTGGGATTACCGGCACACGCCATCACACTGGCTAATTTTTTTATTTTTAGTAGAGACGAGGTTTCGACATATTGGCCAGGCTGGTCTCAAGCTCCTGATCTTATGATTTGCCTGCCTCGGCCTCCCAAAGTGCTGGGAATATAGGTGTGAGCCATCATGCCCTGCCAAAATGCATTTTTTTTTTTTTTAACAGTTTCACTCTGTTGCCAGGCTGGGGTGCAGTGGCATGACCTCAGCTCACTGCAATCTCTGCTCTCCAGATTCAAGTGATTCTCCTGCCTCAGCCTTATAGCCTCCAGAGTAGCTGGGATTACAGGCCTGTGCTTCCATACCTTAGCACACCCATGAAGATCCTGACCTCATAATCCACCCCCCTCAGCCTCCTAAAGTGCTGGGATTACAGGAGTGAATCACCTCACCCAGACCTCAAAATGCATTTATTATTATTATTATTTATTTATTTATTTATTTATTTTTTGAGACGGAGTTTCGCTCTTGTTACCCAGGCTGGAGTGCAATGGCGCGATCTTGGCTCACCGCAACCTCCGCCTCCTGGGTTCAGGCAATTCTCCTGCCTCAACCTCCTGAGTAGCTGGGATTACAGGGACGTGCCACCATGCCCAGCTAATTTTTTGTATTTTTAGTAGAGACGGGGTTTCACCGTGTTGACCAGGATGGTCTCGATCTTTTGACCTCATGATCCAACCACCTTGGCCTCCCAAAGTACTGGGATTACAGGCGTGAGCCACCGCGCCCGGCCTATTTATTTATTTATTTGTGGTTTCTCATTAAAAAAAATTTAAAAATCGGCAAGGCACAGTGGCTCATACCTGTAATCCCAGCATTTTGGGAGGCTGAGGCAGGTGAATTGCTTGAGCCCAGGAGTTCAAAACCAGCCTGAGAAACATGGCTAAATCCTGTCTCTACTAAAAATACAAAAAATTAGCTGGGTGTGTTGGTAACCTGTAGTCCCAGCTCCTTGGGAGGCTGAGATGAAGGATTGCTTGGGTCTGGGAAATTAAGGCTGCCATGATTGCCCCACTGTACTCCAGCCTTCTTCCCGGGCAACCGGGAAGAAGACCTTATCTTAAAAAATAGATATACATAGCCAGGTGCAGTGGCTCACTCCTGTAATCCCAGCACTTTGGGAGGCTGAGGTGGGCAGATCACAAGATCAAAAGATCGAGACCATCCTAGCCAACATGGTACAACCCTGCCTCTACTAAAAAAATACAAAAATCAGCTGGGCATGGTGGCGGGCGCCTGTAGTCCCAGCTACATGGGACGCTGAGGCAGGAGAATCACTTGAACCTGGGAGGCAGAGGTTGTAGTGAGCTGAGATCATGCCATTTCACTCCAACCTGGACAACAAGAGCTAAACTCTGTCTCAAAAAAAAAAAAATGTGTATACACACACACACACACACACACACACACACACACACACACACACACAGGTATATATAAAATCTGGGCCAAGTGTGGTGGCTTATGCCTGTAATACCAGCACTTTTTTTTTTTTTTGAGACAGAGTTTCGCTCTTGTTACCCAGGCTGGAGTGCAATGGCGCGATTTCGGCTCACCGCAACCTCTGCCTCCTGGGTTCGGGCAATTCTCCTGCCTCAGCCTCCTGAGTAGCTGGGATTACAGGCACGCGCCACCATGCCCAGCTAATTTTTTGTAGTTTTAGTAGAGACGGGGTTTCACCGTGTTGACCAGGATGGTCTCGATCTCTTGACCTAATGATCCACCCGCCTCGGCCTCCCAAAGTGCTGGGATTACAGGCTTGAGCCACCGCGCCCGGCATACCAGCACTTTTGGGAGGCTGAAGCGGGTGGATCACCTGAGGCTGGGAGTTCAAGACCAGCCTCACCAACATGGAGAAACCCCATCTCTACTAAAAATACATAATTAGCCAGCATGGTAGCTCATGCCTGTAATCCCAGCTACTTGGAGGCTGAGGCAGGAAAATAGCTTGAATTCAGGAGGTGGAGGTTGCAGTGAGCTGAGATCACACCATTGCACTCCATCCTGGGCAACAAGATTGAAACTCCATGTAAAAAAAAAAAAAAAAGAAATCTGAGAAACTTAAGATTCATGAATGAAATACACTAGCTTCGCAAGCCCCATCCAGAAACTGAGTATAACCAGGACCCCAGAGTCCCCTGATGTCCCCTTTCAGTGACCTCTCTCCCACATACCATTATACCCCAAGACTCTAGACTTCTAATAGTACGTTAATTTTGCTTATTTTATTTATTTATTAATTATTATTATTTTTGAGACGGAGTCTCACTCTGTCACTCAGCCTGGAGTACAGTGGCACAATGTCAGCTCACTGCAATCTCCACCTCCCGGGTTCAAGTGATTCTCCTGCCTCAGCCTCCCAAGTAGCTGGGATTACAGGTGGGTGCCATTATGCCTAGCTAATTTTTGTATTTTTTTTTTTTTAGACGGAGTTTTGCTTTTGTTACCCAGGCTGGAGTGCAATAGCACAAACTCGGCTCACCGCAACCTCCGCCTCCTGGGTTCAAGCAATTCTCCTGCCTCAGCCTCCCGAGTAGCTGGGACTACAGGCGAACACCACCATGCCCAGCTAATTTTTGCATTTTTAGTAGAGACAGGGTTTCACCATGTTGACCAGGATGGTCTCAATTTCTTGACCTCGTGATCCACTCGCCTCGGCCTCCCAAAGTGCTGCGATTATAGGCGTGAGCCACCGTGCCCGGCCTAATTTTTGTATTTTTTAGTAGAGACTGGGTTTCACCATGTTAGCCAGGCTGGTCTGGAACTCCTGACCTCAAGTGCTCTGCCCACCTCAGCCTCCCAAAGTACTGGGATTACAGGCGTGAGCTGCCACACCTGGCTTGTTTTTGTACTTTATACAAATGAAATCACACAGAAGTATACTATTTTGTGTCTTGTGTCTTTTACTCAACATTATGTTTGTAGGCTCCATTCACGTCATTCTCTATACCAGTCATTCATTTATTTTCATTGCTTTGTAACATTTCTTTTTCTTTTTTTTTTTTTTTTGAGACGGAGTTTCGCTCTTGTTACCCAGGCTGGAGTGCAATGGCGCGATCTCGGCTCACCGCAACCTCCGCCTCCTGGGTTCAGGCAATTCTCCTGCCTCAGCCTCCTGAGTAGCTGGGATTACAGGCACGCGCCACCATGCCCAGCTAATTTTTTGTATTTTTAGTAGAGACGGGGTTTCACCATGTTGACCAGGATGGTCTTGATCTCTTGACCTCGTGATCCACCCGCCTCGGCCTCCCAAAGTGCTGGGATTACAGGCTTGAGCCACCGCGCCCGGCCGCTTTGTAACATTTCTTTGCTTGAATATCTCACAATGTATATTCATTCTACCTCAGACACACATTTGCATTGTTTCCAGTTTGGCTGTTATGAATCTTGCTGCTGTGAACACAGTAGTGCACCTTATGCATATCTGCTGGAGATGCAGTGACAAAGCGTGCACACATTCAGCTTGGGTAGTCTTGGCATGGAGTTTCCGCCATAGTTATACCAATCTACCTTCCATTAGTTGTTGTGCTTTCGTTTTTTGCCTTACTCATTTTATTTTAAGCATCCCCCACCCCCCACCCCCACCCCATGCCTTACTCATTTTTATTCCCTGACAGACCCCTAGTAACAGGGGCATTTGTGACCTCCAGACAAGTGGCTTTCTAAAAATTCTTCTGGGTCGGGTGAGGTGGCTCATGCCTGTAATCCTGTAATCCCAGCACTTTGGAGGCTGAAGCAGGCGGATCACTTGAGGCAGGAGTTCAAGATCAGCCTGGCCAACATGGTGAAACCCCATCTCTGCTGAAAATACAAAAATTAGCTGGGCGTGGGGGCAGGAGCCCAGCTACTCAGGAGGCTGAGGCAGGAGAATCACTTGAACCTGGAGGCAGAAGCTGCAGTGAGCCAAGACCATGCCACTGCATTCCAGCCTGGGCGACAGAGTGAGATTCTGTCTATAAATAAATTAGTAAGTGTAAAAATTATTCTGGCCTGGTGTGGTGGCTCATGCCTGTAACACCAGAACTTTGGGAGGCTGAGGTGGGTGAATTGCTTGAGCTCAGGAGTTGGAGACCAGCCTGAGCAACATGGCCAAACCCTGTCCCTACTAAAAATACGAAAAATTAGCCAGGCATGGGGGCGAAGTCCGTAGTCCCAGCTACTGGGGAGGCTGAGGTGCGAGGATCACCTGAGCTGGGAAATTGAAGCTGCAGAGAGCCATGATCATTAATGTACTCCAGCCTCAGCGACAGGATGGGACCCTGTCTTAAAAAAACAAAAGTCTTTGAGACAAGGTTCCGCTCTGTTGCCTAGGCTGCAGTACAGTGGCATGATAGTGGCTCAGTGTACCCACTTCCTCCTGGATTCAAGTGATTCTCTGATTCTCCTGCCTCAGCCTCCCGAGTAGCTGGGATTACAGGCACCCACCACCACGCCTGGCTAAAATAAACACTCTTCTAACACTTAACTTGTATCCCTTTCTGAAATAAGTGAAGAGTGAATGGATACTCCAAGTCTCCTCCAAGGTTCCAGCTTTTCCCTCTTCCTTTGTAATTTTTTTTTTTTTTTTTTTTTAATGCAGGCATCTAATTCCTTTGTAATTCTTGATTGGGAAATCCTTTTTTTCAACATTAATCTATCCTTTCAAGCAGAGACAGGGAGGTCAGGAAAGAGTTAGCCAGACGGGGCGGTGGGGGTGTGGTTTACTGAGGAATGTTCCAAGCTTAGGTGAGGCAACAGCACGTGTTTAAATCTTCTGGAGTCCAAAAGAAAAAAAAAAAAAAGATGATAAGTTCTCAGCAGGGGCAGGCCTGCCTACCTGGGGGTTCGGGAACGAACTGGGGGATAGGCAGGGGTTTAACGTGAAACCAGGAGGTCTAGAAAGTACAGAACTGCTCTCCTCAAGGAAGAACTTGCCCCCTCCCCCAAAGCCCTGAGTGCCCCTGCAGAGCGAGGCAAAGAGCAACTAAAAGAAATTTCTCCTGATTGGAGGGTGGGTGGGATGAGGCTGGGGGAGGGGGCTGGGGTGTGTGTCCCACTGTCATGTAAATATCCCTTCAAGGCAGGGCGGCTCCAGGCAGATTTAAACCGCTGGCACCTGGGGCTGTCTCAGTGTTCTGCCTGCTTCCGGACGCGCAAGAAGACTTGTGCTCCGGTTCTCGGACTTCCCCAGCAGCATGGCCCCCAAACGCCAGTCTCCACTCCCGCCTCAAAAGAAGAAACCAAGACCACCTCCTGCTCAGGGACTGGAGGAGACATCGGCCTCTGCAGGCTTGCCGAAGAAGGGAGGTACGTTTCTGTGCTGAGTTTTATCGGAGATTTAAGGGATTTGCAAGGATTGACTCTCTGAGTTTTTTCCCCCAAGCCCTCTTGAGATGTGACCCCTAAACTCCCCCGAAGGGTTTTAAGCCTGGGATGGTGGATTAAGTTTGCGTGAAGAAAGAACCAGAAGGGACCAGACTGGGAGAAGGAGCGCACGGGAGCTCATCCCTGCCCCCAACTCAACACTAACCCCCAGCTTGTTTCCTCAGTCCCCAGACTCCTTCCTCTGGGGCTCCCTTTCTTGGCAAGCGGTCTTAGCAGCCAGACTGAGGCCCCTCCTTCACCCCTCCACATCCAGCCAAATCCCTGATTCCTGGCGGTTCTTCCTCAATACCTCTCAAATCCGTCCACCTCTCTTGTTCTTGCTGCCGACGGCGGCCCACAACTCTGGCCTGAATCTCTGCCACCTCCTCATCTTGGCTTCCAGCTTCCTCCTCCTCCCCTTCAGCCTGAGCGTAGCCAATCACGTGGCCCACTCCCCAGCTTAAACCCCTCCCTTGCCTCCCCAAGTCCGCCAGGTACTCAGAAACTTCTGGGTCCCGCCCACCCGGTCCCGGCCGACCTCTCCTGGTTCACGCTACTGAGACTCCACACCTGGAGATCTCCCTCAACCATTCACCTTGACCTCCTGGGACTATATACCCTCTGACCTCAGGGCCTAGACGCTCACTTGCCCTTTCCTCTCCTTACCTGTGCACCACCTCCAGCTCTGGGCTGAAAAGTCACTTCCTGCGGTTATTCTCCTGTGAGCCCCAGCACCTGGGCGTTAGCAGTCCCAGAGTCAGGCTGCCCCACCCTTGTGTCATTAAATTGTAACCATCAGTTTTGTGCCTGTCCTTCCCCGCGTTAAACCTAGAGGTGAGCCCTGCATTTCGGGACACGTAGCTGGAGCTGGATACAGAGTTGACTGTTCTGGTGATTAGGTCTGGCTCAAAGAGGGAGGGTTGTGGTGGAGCCTTCCGGGGCTGGGTGTGGATAGGGCCGAGGCCTGCGAGCAAGCAGGAAGCTTTGATTGGCTAAGGGTGGTTGACTCTTACGATGGAAGGAGCACTGACAAAGAGTCCTACCTTAGTGCTCAGTGTGGACCTGTTGGAGCTTTACTGGCTCTCAGTCCCTTGGCTTCCACATGGGATGCAGAGACCTCCTGCCCAGCTTGAAAGCTGTGTTGCTGGGTGAGTCACATAAAACAGCCTGTGCTTGTTTTCTTTTCTGTAAAATGGGATCCACTGTACCAACCCCCAGGCTTGCTGTGAGGCTGAAATCCAAGGGAAGCACTAGACAGTGCCTAGCACATCATCAGTGCTCTAGAGTGCATTTGTGGGCAGCAAAATGTGGGCGAGTGCCCCTGATCTCCTTCCTGGGAGCATTAACAGGACGGGAAGGGATGGAAAGGTGTGAAGGGGTTCACCTAAACCCAAATCTCAGCTCCTGCTGCTTACTAGGCACTGATGGCGGGCCGTAAACTATTCCAAGTACTTCTCTATCCCGACAACTGTGTGCTGTGGACAACTCAATTTTACAGATCAGAACAAGGAGGCTCAAAGGGATGTGTGTGTGTGTGGGTGGGGGGGAATGTTCCAGGCCCTGGAGATATTTTTGGTCTGCACTTGGGACGCTGTAGCACTGTGGGGTTCCAGCCTCTCTCTCTTCCAGTCTTTCTGGCAGTGGGGTTTTCTCCTCTTCAAAGGGAGCTGGGGCCAGGCGCGGTGGCTCATGCCTGTAATCCCAGTACTTTGGAAGGCCAAGGTGGGCAGATCACCTGAGGTCAGGAGTTTGAGACCAGCCTAGCAAACATGGCTAAACCCCATCTCTACTAAAAGTACAGTTAGCAGGGCCAGGCGCGGTGGCTCAAGACTGTAATCCCAGCACTTTGGGAGGCTGAGGCGGGTGGATCACGAGGTCAAGAGATCGAGACCATCCTGGTCAACACGGTGAAACCCCGTCTCTACTAAAAATACAAAAAATTAGCTGGGCATGGTGGCGCGCGCCTGTAATCCCAGCTACTTGGGAGGCTAAGACAGGAGAGTCGCTTGAACTCCAGAGTGGGAGGTTGCACTTAGCTGAGATTGTGCCATTGCATTCCAGCCTGGGGGACAAGAGGGTGGGGTGGGGGCACAAAACAACAAAGGGGCCAGGAAGGGAAGGAGAGAGGAGAGAGAGGAATTATGAGTGAGGGGAGAGGCCAAGGAGAGAATGCAGAGCTACTGGCTGCTGGAGACAGGGGGAGAGCAGAGGGTGAATAAACCTCTTAGTGTGGCCACTGCTCGCCCCAGTTTACTGACACCCCTGGGCCTTTTGCTTTCTCTTTCTCTTCAACTTCCTAGTGTGCTCCTCACATTTATCTTGAAAAGCACTGTGTGGGGAAGGGCAGGAAAGGAGGGGCAGAGAGGTGGTGGGGAGGGCTGGAAGACTAGAAAGGGAGCCTGCAAGCCCACTGCCCCGGCAGAAGGCATTAAGGGTTCCCTGGGACCCCTGCAGGTGATTGGGAAACGGTCAGATCAGGCACTTAGTCTCCACTGTGGGTCAGGAGTGACACTGTGGGTCAGGCTTTGAGGATGGAAGCAGCAGCCCTGGGCACAGTGTTCTCAGACAGATTCATCCCAGGAGGAGTGGGTCCTGAAATCAGCTTGGTGGGGGGTTGACCTGCATTTTAAATAGGAAATTAGAATCACATCACCCTTGGTAAGGGTAAGTTTTGGTTTGTGTGTGCTAGGTCATAATGTCAAAAGTACTGCTGACTGTTGGTCACATTAAAAAAATTGAGGCGGGGTGTGGTGGCTCACTCTTGTAATCCCAGACCTCTGGGAGGCTGAGGCTGAAGTATGGCTTGAGCCCAGGAGTCTGAGACCAGCCTGGGCAACATGGTGAGACTTCGTTTCTACAAAGATAAAATAAAATAAAAATTAGCCAGGCAAAGTGGCAGTGGCGCTTGCCTGTGGTCCCAGCTACTCAGAAGGCTAAGGTGAGAGGATCCCCAGAACCCAGGAGGTCAAGGCTGCAGTGAGCTGTGGTTGCACCACTGCACTCCAGCCTGGGCTACACAGGGAGTCTCTGTCTCAAAAAATAAGTAAATAAAAATAAATTTTTCGGCCTGGCGCGGTGGCCAGCGCCTGTAATCCCAGCACTTTGGAAGGCCGAGGTGGGTGGATCACAAGGTCAAGAGATCGAGATCATCCTGGCCAACATGGTGAAACCCTGTCTCTACTAAAAAAATACAAAAATTAGTTGGGCCTGGTGGCGCACGCCGGTAGTCCCAGCTACTTAGGAGGCTGAGGCAGGATAATTGCTTGAACCCAGGAGGTGGAGGTTGCGGTGAGCTGAGATCCCACTGCACTCCAGCCTGGTGCCTGGCAACAAAGCAAGACTCTGTCTCAAAAAAAAAAAGAAAAAATAAATTAATTTAAAAAAATTTTGAAAGACAGTGTCTTAAGGTAAGGGCTTTGCCAACTGCTACTTGGTTTAGAATCTTAGTTCTGCCACTTGCAACAAAGTTTATGCTGGGCGCAATGGCTGGCTCAGGCCTGTAATCTCAGCACTTTGGGGGGCCAAGGTGGGTAGATCACCTGAGATCAGGAGTTTGAGATCAGCCTGGCCAACATGGCTAAACCCCATCTCTACTAAAAAATACAAAAATTAGCTTGGAGTGGTAGTGGGTGCCTGTAATCCCAGATACTCAGGAGGCTGAGGCAGGAGAATTATCTGAACCTGGGAGGCAGAGGTTGCAGTGAGCCGAGATTGCCCCGCTGCAGTCCAGCCTGGGCAACAGAGCAAAACTCCGTCTCAAGAAAAAAAAAAAAAGGCCTGGCATGGTGGCTCACACCTATAATCCCAGCACTTTGGGAGGCAGAGGTGGGCAAATCACAAGGTCAGGAGATCTAGACCATCCTGGCCAACATGCTGAAAACTCGTCTCTACTAAAAATATTTTTTTTTTTTTTTTGAGACGGAGTTTCGCTCTTGTTACCCAGGCTGGAGTGCAATGGCGCGATCTCGGCTCACCGCAACCTCCGCCTCCTGGGTTCAGGCAATTCTCCTCCCTCAGCCTCCTGAGTAGCTGGGATTACAGGCACGTGCCACCATGCCCAGCTCATTTTTTGTATTTTTAGTAGAGACGGGGTTTCACCATGTTGACCAGGATGGTCTCGATCTCTTGACCTCGTGATCCACCCGCCTCGGCCTCCCAAAGTGCTGGGATTACAGGCTTGAGCCACCGCGCCCAGCCCTTCTACTAAAAATATTAAAAAATTAGCTGGGCATGATGGCGCATGCCTGTAGTCCCAGCTACTCAGGAGGCTGAGGCAGGAGAATTGCTTCAACCCAGGAGGCAGAGATTGCAGTGAGCCGACATCAAGCCACTGCACTACAGCCTGGGGAACAGGTCGAGACTCCTTCTAGAAAAAAAAAAAAACGTGGCCGGGCGCGGTGGCTCACGCCTGTAATCCCAGCACTTTGGGAGGCGGAGGCGGGTGGATCACGAGGTCAAGAGATCGAGACCATCCTGGTCAACACGGTGAAACCCCGTCTCTACTAAAAAACTACAAAAAATTAGCTGGGCATGGTGGCGCGTCCCTGTAATCCCAGCTACTCAGGAGGCTGAGGCAGAAGAATTGCCTGAACCCAGGAGGCGGAGGTTGCGGTGAGCCGAGATCGCGCCATTGCACTCCAGCCTGGGTAACAAGAGCGAAACTCCGTCTCAAAAAAAAAAAAGAAAAAAAAAACGTTTAGTTTATCTGTGATACGAGAATATTAAAACCTACCTTGTATTTTGTTGTAAGTGAGCCAAGATCACGCCACTGCACACCAGCCTGGGTGACAGAGACTGCATTTCAAAAAAAAAGTGTCCAATTGTGATAACTATTAATTGATTGAGCTAGAGTCAATTGAGAATAAGGTTTGGAGGAGGGATTAGATGAATTTCTGGATTTTGGGGGAAAGTTCCGAGGCATTTGTATTCTCTCTGTGCATAGACCATATGCCTTTTTTTTTTTTTTTTTTTTTTTACATTTTTTAATCACTCACCAATGCACTGTCTTGAACATAAAAGATGCTGCTTGAGCTTTAAGAGCTGATAGTGGGGTGGGCACAGTGGCTCCTGCCTGAAATGCCAGCACTTTCAGAGGCAGAGGCAGGCAGGTGACTTGAGGTCAGGAATTTGAGACCCACCTGGCCAACATGGTGAAAACCTGTCTCCACCAAAAATACACAAATTAGCCGGGCCTGGCGACTCACATCTGTAATCTAGCAATTTAGGAGACTGAGGCAGGAAATCACTTGAATCCGGGAGGCGGAGGTTGCAGTGAGCCGAGATCGCACCACCGCACTCTAGCCTGGAAGACAGAGTGAGACTTGGTCTCAAAAAAAGAGCCAATAGTAAAGTGTGAGTTCTGGAAGACAGAATTCCAACCCCAAGTTCTGGTTACAAATGTCTAGAGAGAGATTTCAGGTATTTTTTGTTTTTTGTTTTAGAGACAGGGTTGCTCTGTCACCTAGGCTTCAGTGCAGTGGCTGCCGTACGGTTCACTGCAGCCTGGAACTCCTGGGCTCAAGCCATCCTCCTGCCTTGACCTCTCAAAGTGTTGGGATAACAGGCATGAGCTACTGCACGCCCAGCCAGGTTTTGAAACAAATGCTACTGGCCCGTGCGGTGGCTGACGCCTGTAATCCTAGCACTTTGGGAGGCCCAGGTGGGCGGATCACCTGAAGTCAGGAGTTCCAGACCAGCCGGGCTAACGTGGTGAAACCCAGTCTCTACTAAAAATACAAAAACTAGCCGGGCGTGATGGCAGGCCCCTGTAATCCCAGGTACTTGGGAGGCGGAGGTTGCTGTGAGCCGTGATCACCCCGTTGCACTCCAGCCTGGGCAACAAGAGCGAAATTCTGTCTCAAAAACAAAACAAAACAAAATGCTACTAATCAGGGTTTTTCAGGCTTTTTATGGTTTTATGTCTTGGGGCGCTGGAGGGACAGGGTCTGAGGCATCCGCATTACTTGAAAAGTATTTAAACTAAATGTTTTGGCCCTCCTCTTAGACCTTGTTGGCCCCTTTCATCTCTGGGAACAGAACTGCCTATCGTTAGGGGCTGCTGTGGGGCCTCGGTGAGATTACCGTGCCATGCGTTGCTGAAACTGGCACTTAGCGCTCCATATGGTTCTTGCAGGCGCTGGGCACCGCGGACTAATATGGTATCTTCCTGCCTTCACAGGACTTCGAGTTTAGTGTGGCCCAGCTTCAGTGTCGCAACGTTTATCATTTCATAACAGAAACGGGTCCAGAGAGGAAGGGTGACTTGCTCAAGGGTACAAGCCTGCTGGGCAGGGCTTGGACTAAAACCCAGGAATGGCCCTGCGCGCGGACTGCACAGCCTGGGGCTTCGCACACGAGCCCGAGTTTCAGTCCGACCAGCAGGTTCCCCATCTGCCATCCAGGATGGGGGTGCCCCCTGCCTTCTCCACGAAGAGGAAGGCGCCGAAAGGCCGGGTGGAGTTCGGGGCCCCCACGTGAGGCCGGGCCTGCACTTTCGGTGTAGCGGGCGCCCACCTCTCGGCGCCCCATGGAGAAGGGAAGCCGCTTGTGAACCACGTGACGCGCCGGCCGTGGGCACCCGCGCCTCCGTGCGAGGCCCCGCCCCCCGGCCCGCCGCGCGCCAGTGTCCCGGGTCCGGCCGGAGAGGGGAGAGCGGGGGAGGGGACGCCGCGCGGGGGGCGGCCGTGCGTCGCCGCGCGCCTTCCTCCCGCCTCTCGCCGGGCCCTGTGTCTCCGCGCCGCGGCTCCGCCCCCTGGTCCCGCCGCCCGGGCCAATGGCGCCGCGGCGCGAGCCTCCCCAGCCGGAGGCGGAGCGTCCAAGTGGGGCCTGGCGCGCCTGCGCCCTGCGCCCGCCCCTCGCCGTAGGAGGAGGTGGAGGAGGAGGCGGCTCGGGAGAGCGAGCAGCTAGCTGGCTGGAGCGCCGAGCGCGAGTGAGAGAGCCGAGCCGCCCGCCGCCAGCTACCGCCGCCGCCTCCGCCTCCCCTCCGCGAGCAGGAGCCCGGGCCGCGGCCCGGCACGCCGCCCCAGCCCGTCCCTCGGCGTCAGGCCGCGAGGGCAGCGCGCGCGAGCGAGCGAGCGAGGGGGAGGGAGAGCGAGCAAGCGCCGGGAGGAGGCGGCCGGACCGAGCGGGCGCCCGCGCGTGTGGCGTGAGGGGAAGCCGCCTGCCCGCCCCCTTCGCCTTCCCTTCTCTCCCCCTCCCCGCTCCCCCCCCGACCGCGGAGCAGCACCATGTCGGCGCCGGCGGCCAAAGTCAGTAAAAAGGAGCTCAACTCCAACCACGACGGGGCCGACGAGACCTCAGGTGAGAGCAGGGAGCTCGGGGGCCGGCCCGCGCCGCCATCTTCGCCGCCCGCCCCGGCCCGCAGGCCGCCGGCGGGGCCCGGGGCGCGCGCAGGGGGCGCCTGGCGGGGGGGTGGTGCGCGGCGCGGCCGGGCGAGGGCCCGCGAGCTCGGCGCCCTTTTTTGTGTGCGGCGGGGCTGGGGGGCCTGGGTGGCGCCGCGGCGGCGGCCGGCTCTGCGAGGCGGGGGCGCTGCGGCCTGCTCGGCGCGGGCGGAGGAGACCCCCCCTTCCTCTCCCCCCTCCCTCGCTCTCCTCCCCCTCCCTCCCTCCCGAGAAGCCTCTCTTTATTGTGCTCCGCCATGATGCCTCGCTCCCATCAGCCGCCGCCGCCGCCGCCACATGGTGCGGCCGGACGCGGCCCCGCGCCCTACCTCCCGCGCGGTTCCCGTACGCGCCCGGCCCGCGGCGGCATCCCCAGAACCCCCGCCCGGAGACTGGTCCCGGCGGTGTTTCTGCCTGGAGCTGGGGCGGGGTGGGGGCGCGGGGAGCACGCGGCCGGCCGCGCGCTGGGCCTTGGCCGGCCGGGAAGATGCTTTGGCCGGCCCGGGCGCACTCCCCACGTGGGGCGGCCGCCCCGTCGCGCCAGCGTGCGGAGAAGCCTGGCGCCGCGACTAGTGGATCGGGGGTCTTGGAAATGGCTAAGAAAGCTGGCCTCCGCCGAGGAGACTGTCTCGGCAGGGGGGCTGCCAATCCCGGGATGATTACCGGAAATGAACCGCGCGATCTGCCCCCTTCACACCCACTTAGCTTTGTAGGGTTTGCAGTCTTTACGGGACAAAAGGGCACGTATTCCAGAGCACACCCCCTTTTCCTCCTCTCCCTTCTGTGCCTCACGATTTTCTGACCTTACAGTTGCTCCCAGTAAGTGCTCCAAAGTCGTGTGGGGCCGCATCTGAAGTCTGCCTGCCTGAATTGGGTTGTAGGGGTTCATATTCTGAGAAGGCGAAGGCCAGTGTGTAGAAGGGTGCCCGGTGCCTTTCGTGTCTTTGTAGGCGTGTCTTTTGCCTTCATTGTAATAGCGGAATCGTCAACTTTCTGTGAAAGACGGTTTTACCATTGATAGATGGTAGTGATGGCCTAATTTGTATCATTGTCATGGGCTTAGTTTCCATATTTTAGTTAGCAGCTGCTACTGTTCTCTTGCAAGTGTATAATGTGAAATTATAAACGTGAAGACTTCTGAATAAGGTTATTCTGTATCTTTCATAGTAGAAACCTTAACGATCTGTTTGTTATAGGGAAACTAAACGACGCTATAGAAAACCAATTTCTGAGTAATCCAGCAGATAGCATGACGTGTGAATGGTCTTTAATTAAAAAGAAATTTGTCAGTCACAAGCATGAACATGTGGAACACTTACCTTTGTAGTAGGCTTTTTTTTTTTTTTAAATGGCTTTTGGAATATTATAGTATTAACATCTAGAAAACTTGGTAAATTTATCTTCTAATTGGAATTAAGTTTTTTGTTCCTTTTTTGCAGAAAAAGAACAGCAAGAAGCAATTGAACACATTGATGAAGTACAAAATGAAATAGACAGGTAACGTTTTTATTAATATACTTTGGAGAAATTTTCTGACATGTCTAATGGCCCAGTAATCATTGAAACTATGTTCACATCTATCCCCTGTCAAAGGGGAAGTGATTCTAACTTGGTTGGAAACATGTAGATTCAGTGTTTTTTTTAGTGTAGTATTTGTACAAAGTTTTTGAAAGTATATTAACCTTGCGAGGTCTGGGTTTTGCTTTCAAAGTCTAAAAATTGTCTGAATTGCAGTGTGGGTCTTCTGATAGTTAAGTAATGTGGCATCAGTGATTGCTTTAGCTTGCCTTACAACTTTGTTACGGAATTAGCCACTTTGTTACTGAATTAGCCACTTTAGTTAGAAATTATGCTTGAGGGAAACAATTGAAATTGGCTTGGAAATAATAGGTGAAGTAAATGCACAATGTTACCGGAATGTTGTTTGGGCACTCTTTACAGTCATTACTGAGTGTTTATTCATAAATCAGACAATTGCCACCTTAGTTTTGACTTGAGTGTCTAAACTAGGTAATAATGGTTATTACAATTTGGTACCTTGCATAGTTCCAAAGCTAGTAAGTAAATACACACATTCTGTAATCTCAACCAATTTTTTAGATTGTTAACTACTATCATAGTCAATATCTCTTTTTGCTTCAGACTTAATGAACAAGCCAGTGAGGAGATTTTGAAAGTAGAACAGAAATATAACAAACTCCGCCAACCATTTTTTCAGAAGAGGTCAGAATTGATCGCCAAAATCCCAAATTTTTGGGTAACAACATTTGTCAACCATCCACAAGGTATGTTTTGGACAGTGCATTGTTAAAGGATAAATAGTGTTTGTTAGAATTGAGGAAGCTTGGTGAAGGCTTAGTCCAACATGCTGGATTGTATGCAGAGGTTGAAACCCTCAAAGATGGGAAACGACTTGGCAGTTATTGCTTTCTTTTCTGTTTAGGAGAAGCTGTATTCTAAGTGCTTGATGAAAGATAGTGACAGTCTGGCATGGAGCAATTGCCTTTAGTTAATAATGGGTTTATAAAAATAAAGATGCTCACTAAGTTTGGAAAAATTTTAAAGGAAGCATTTAAATTGTTGTTAATGTTTGCCTGTTGAAAATTCAGCTGACCTATAATTTCTGGCCTAGTGTCTGCCCTGCTTGGGGAGGAGGACGAAGAGGCACTGCATTATTTGACCAGAGTTGAAGTGACAGAATTTGAAGATATTAAATCAGGTTACAGAATAGATTTTGTAAGTATCTCTAACTTAATCTTATTTGCCAGTGTGGAAATTAATGTGAGCTTTGGTTGGAAGAGCTGTTTGTGTGTCTAAATCTTCTAATTATTTATTACAGTATTTTGATGAAAATCCTTACTTTGAAAATAAAGTTCTCTCCAAAGAATTTCATCTGAATGAGAGTGGTGATCCATCTTCAAAGTCCACCGAAATCAAATGGAAATCTGGAAAGGTATGCTTTGAGGAATTATTGACAAAAAATCATTTCACCTATTTTGGTTTAATTTAAACCATTTACAAGTGCTTGATAATTTGGTCATGTGGCTAAATGCAAAACCTTAAAATGTAAAATGTTCCAGTGTACTGAAACCAAATATAACAATAGGTTAGAGTTCTCATTAGAGCTTACAGCTGTAGGTTGGAAGATCTCTTGAGCCTAGGAGTTCAGCCTAGGTCACGTAGACCCTCCCTTCCCCCCCCCCCCCCCCCAAAAAGAAAAAAAAAAAAATCCAGTGCAAGTTTAAAGAATTGAAAACTGGACTAAATTTTTTTTGCTTTTCTGCAAGGGTGACTGAGGTCTTCAAATAGCTTACCATTTCTCTTTTTCCTTTCTTATTTTTAAAGACCGGGTTTCACCATGTTGGTCAGGCTGGTCTTGAACTCCCGACCTCAGGTGATAGTGCTTGGATTATAGGCGTGAGCCACCACGCCCGGCCAGCTTACCATTTCTCAAAATTCATTTACATCTATATTTGGGTAGTAAGACATAATTTAAATATTTATAATGTTTTGTGCTAGTGGCTATTAAAATGGAACTAATTTTATGGAAAATAAAATTTAGTTGATTCAGTACCATTGTTATTTAGTATAATTTTACAGTTGCTCTTAGGTAATAGTGTAGGTATTATACAGATGTTTGTTTTGCTTCACTTTTGGGGAAAATCTTATTTTTTAAATTATTGGGAGTTTGGGTGTTATGGAGAGATTGTGTCAAAAGCTCTTCGTGTATTCATTTAGGATTTGACGAAACGTTCAAGTCAAACGCAGAATAAAGCCAGCAGGAAGAGGCAGCATGAGGAACCAGAGAGCTTCTTTACCTGGTTTACTGACCATTCTGATGCAGGTGCTGATGAATTAGGAGAGGTCATCAAAGATGATATTTGGCCAAACCCATTACAATACTACTTGGTAAGTTGAAATAATTCATTTATTCAAGGTTGTATTTGTCTCATTTGTTTAAAAATGAGTCCTTGAGGTAACTTGGGTTTTTTTTTTTAAGGTTCCTGATATGGATGATGAAGAAGGAGAAGGAGAAGAAGATGATGATGATGATGAAGAGGAGGAAGGATTAGAAGATATCGATGAAGAAGGGGATGAGGATGAAGGTGAAGAAGATGAAGATGATGATGAAGGGGAGGAAGGAGAGGTAAAAGAAAATTTGGCTAAGCCCACAAAGATAAACTTTAAAGAACTCACTATGTTGTTTTGGGGGAGATATATATATGCATATACATATATATAGTGTGTGTGATGAAACTGACCAGAACTGATTGTGGGGAAAAGATGAGCCATTTTTTGTTTTTTAAGAATTAAGGAAATGTTTGATAAGCTCATGGTACTAACGTTTAACTAGTTTTTCTTCCCCCCTGCTCCCCCTTTTGGTTAGTCTTTTCACCACCCAAGCTTGTTTTTCCCTAGCCAACACTTAAGCGATGTAGGTAGTGTAGCTGGTCAAATTCTGACATTGCTGAAATAACAAAACTCCACATATTTTAGACAAACTGCAAAATTCCCGAATAGTCAAATTAGGATAGGTTGGTTTTATTTTGGATTATTTGATCTGAAATGTGCCTGATTTGGTTAGAGCTGAAAAGTTACTAATTTATCTGAAGAAACATCATGGGTCTTTCAATCGAACCGATGCAGCTGACTTTCAGGTTTAGAAAATGAAGTGACCCCAGAGCGTATGTTCTTTGGGGTCCAGTGTGGTCCATGTGAAAGCGAACAAGTAGTCTCAGCTTTAATCCTGAAGATTAACTGCCCACTTTTTCTTTCAGGAGGATGAAGGCGAAGATGACTAATAGAACACTGATGGATTCCAACCTTCCTTTTTTTAAATTTTCTCCAGTCCCTGGGAGCAAGTTGCAGTCTTTTTTTTTTTTTTTTTTTTTTTTTTTCTTCCCTCTTGTGCTCAGTCACCCTGTTTTTGAGGTCTCTTTTCTCTACACCATGGTTCTCAACTTATTTTGGGGGAAATATCTTGAGCAGGATACAATGGGAAAAGAGTCTCTACCCCTTTCTGTTTGAAATTCATTTTATCCCTTCCTGTCTTAACAAAAACTGTATGGAATCACCACCACCGAGCTCTGTGGGAAAAAAGAAAAACCTGCTCCCTTCGCTCTGCTGGAAGCTGGAGGGTGCTAGGCCCCTGTGTAGTAGTGCATAGAATTCTAGCTTTTTTCCTCCTTTCTCTGTATATTGGGCTCAGAGAGTACACTGTGTCTCTATGTGAATATGGACAGTTAGCATTTACCAACATGTATCTGTCTACTTTCTCTTGTTTAAAAAAAGAAAAAAAACTTAAAAAAATGGGGTTATAGAAGGTCAGCAAAGGGTGGGTTTGAGATGTTTGGGTGGGGTAAGTGGGCATTTTGACAACATGGCTTCTCCTTTGGCATGTTTAATTGTGACATTTGACAGACATCCTTGCAGTTTAAGATGACACTTTTAAAATAAATTCTCTCCTAATGATGACTTGAGCCCTGCCACTCAATGGGAGAATCAGCAGAACCTGTAGGATCTTATTTGGAATTGACATTCTCTATTGTAATTTTGTTCCTGTTTATTTTTAAATTTTCTTTTTGTTTCACTGGAAAGGAAAGATGATGCTCAGTTTTAAACGTTAAAAGTGTACAAGTTGCTTTGTTACAATAAAACTAAATGTGTACACAAAGGATTTGATGCTTTTCTCTCAGCATAGGTATGCTTACTATGACCTTCCAAGTTTGACTTGTATAACATCACTGTCAAACTTTGTCACCCTAACTTCGTATTTTTTGATACGCACTTTGCAGGATGACCTCAGGGCTATGTGGATTGAGTAATGGGATCTGAATCAATGTATCGCTATCTCCATAGCTGGGAAATGTGGGTACAATTTGCCGTTGGTTTCTGAAAGTATTCACATCATTTGGGATACCAGATTGCTCAATACTTTCTGAGTATATTGTGCCCTTGATTTTTATCTCCAAGTGGCAGTTTTTAAAATTGGCCGTTTACCTGGATATAAAATAATAGTGCCTGCCACCACCATCCATCAGACCTGGTGCTCTAATGCCAAGTTATACATGGGACAGTTGCTGGCATGTCTTCATTGGCTATATAAAATGTGGCCAAGGAGACAGGCTCTCAGAGGAAGGAGTCTGTGATGGTTGGCAGTAACTGTCCCTGCTTTCTGGTATAACGCTCTCAAATGTGACCGTGTGAATCTGGGTGGGATAATGGACCCAGCTCTGTCTGCTCAATGCCATTGTGCAGAGAAGCACCCTAATGCATAAGCTTTTTAATGCTGTAAAATAATAGTAGCTGAAATTAAATGCCACTTTTTCAGAGGTGAATTAATGGACAGTCTGGTGAAATTCAAAAGCTTTTTGATGTATAAAACTTGATAAATGGAACTATTCCATCAATAGGCAAAAGTGTAACAACCTATCTAGATGGATAGTATGTAATTTCTGCACAGGTCTCTGTTTAGTAAATACATCACTGTATACCGATCAGGAATCTTGCTCCAATAAAGGAACGTAAAGATTTTTTTTGGACTGGGGTCATTCTCCTTGTGTTATAGAGAAATGTTAATTGCTATTGGATTTAGAAAATGTGCTAGTTTTTTGTCTTCACATTATGAGGGACTGGGGAAGCGGGGGTTAGCTCTAATGGTATAGCGTCGGTTTGGAAAGTTTGGAGCTGGTCAGTGGAGAAGTAAAGGACAAATATCTATTATTTGGAATATAGTAAACAGTTGGATAGGTTGAGTATAGCATTTTCATTTTCAAGTTTCAGAAGGACTTCTCACTAGAAACAAAATTTGAGTTCGGTGGATCCTGTTATCTGCAGCTTCAGCCACACGTGGTCAGCCGCAGTTCAGATATTCTGAGACTGTTCACATACAGTATACATTTATACATGTGAATATAGTATATAGTACAGTATAATTGTCAAACTTGACCTATACTGTTAATCTCTTACTGTGCTTAATTTGGAAATTAAGTTACAGGTATGTATAGGAAAAATTGTATGGGAATTGGTATTCAGGCAGCCACTGGGGTGTCTTAGAACGTACCTTCCTTGGATAAGTGTGGCCACTGTAGTCATTTGAATCAATATCCACTTAAGCCTGTGATACTTTTTCACAAATTTACCAGTAAAACTTAACCACAACTAGTGGTTTTACATGCTGGCAAGATTCTAGGGCTGTCAAGCTACAGGTCACAATGTTCCTTTATTTTGGGGAATGTTAAAAGTTGGGAGCCCTTTAATAGTTCACTCTCAACTATTGTGATCTCCCAAGGTGCCCCTGATATCTGCAAATCTTAGAACTAGGCTGTGAGAAAGCAAAATGGCAACCTTAGTGTCCCGAAAAATTTCTACACTGTAGCCAGCGTGCCTTGTGTTTAAGCAAGAGTTCTTTGGCTGGTCCTTAGTGTGTATTGGAAAGGGCTCAGCTCCTTTTCTCAAGGACATTTGATAAGAGGCTGAGCACAGTGGCTCATGCCTGTAATCACAGCACTTTGGGAGGCCCAGGCTGAAGGATAGCCAAAGTCCAGGAGCTCTAGACCAACCTGGATGACACAGGGACATCCCATCACTACCAAAAAAAAAAAGCCCTATGTGGTGGCACTAGGCTAATCCTAGCTACTTGGGATGCTGGGGCAGGAGGATTGCCTCAGTGTAGGAGATTGAGGCTTCATTGAGCTATGATTTTGCCACTGTCCCTCAGCCTGGGCCGCAGAGCAAGAACACCCTGTTTAAAACGAGACAGAAGAGTAATACTGGTTATTTAGGAAGGGGCTGTGTTCTTCCCAAGCTGTGCTTTATTTGGCTTGTGACGGGTATTTAATAACTGCATGAATTAGGATGGAGGGCAGCAGCTTGCAAGGCGTCCTTACATGGAGTTTCAAAACCGTAAATCCTGCTTCAGACCCCATCTCCGGGTTTTTGTTTGTTTTGAGATATAGTCTCCCCCTGTTGCCAGGCTGGGGTGCAGTCGTGCTGCCTCGGCTCACTGCAACTTCTGCTTCCTGGGTTCAAGTGATTCCCTGCCTCAGCCTCCCGAGTAACTGGAACTGCAGGTGTGCGCCACCACGCCTGGCTAATTTTTTGTATTTTAGGAGAGACCAGGTTTCACTATGTTACTTAGGATGGTCTTAGGATGGTCTCATCTCCTGACCTCATGAAACACCCGCCTTGGCCTCCCAAGTGCTGGGGTTACAGAGGTGAGCCACACCATCCCCGGCCTGTGGTTGTTCCTCCAATGATTTCATTATTTTTGAGACAGAGGTCTCACTCTGTCCCCCAGACTGGAGTGCAGTGGCATGATCTCAGTTCCTTGCAACCTCCACTTGTCAAGTTCAAGCCATTCTCCTGCCTCAGCCTCCCAAGTAGCTGGGATTACAGGTGCACATCACCATACTCTGCTATTTTTGTATTTTAGTAGAGATGGAGTTTCACTATGTTGGCCAGGCTGGTCTTGAACTCCTGACCTCAAGTGATCTGCCCACTTCCAGCCTCTCAAAGTGCTGAGATTACAGGCATGAGTCACCACACCCAGCCTCTCTTTAGTGATTTCAAAAAGACTTATTTTATATGGATTCTCTGACCTCTGTAATACCCTTACAAATTTGCACTGAACTCTGGCTTCTGGAATGTCAAGTGTAAGTAGCCCACAGAATACCCAGACGTGTTTGGCTGAGAAATTTGCTTTACATCCGTCCTACTTGTTCCACTTGCATTAGCTGCATGAGTCCCAAAAGATATGTGAGTTTTTCACTCCGACATGGGTTTTTGGGATCCTTTGGATGTCAGTTGTCTGGAATAATTGTGTTTCTGGATTCATTTGATAATCTATCAGTACTGCTTTATAACTACCTAATGCTTTCACTTAGTCTCAGAAACACAGGTTTGGTTTTCTTTCTTTTTTTTTTTTTTTGAATCCCACTCTCACCAAGGCTGGAGTGCAGTGGTGCGGTCTCAACTCATTGCAACCTCCACTTTCCAGATTCAAGGGATTCTCTTGCCTCGGCCTCACGACTAGCTAGGATTACAGGCACACGCCAGCATGCTCGGCCAATTTCTTTTTGTATTTTTTTTGTCTTTTTTTTAATTTTAATTTTTAATTTTGTCTCTTTTTGTATTTTTAGTAGAGATGGGGTTTTGCCATGTTGGCCAGGCTGGTCTCCAACTCCTGGCCTCAGGTGACTCACCTGCCTGGGCCTCCCAAAGTGCTGGGTTCTGGGTGTGAGCCATCCTGCCCAGCCAGGGTTTTTTTTTTTTTGTCTTTTTAAATATTTCATTAGGAAAGCTTTCTGACTTGCAAAAATGTAACATTGTTTTGCAAAAGGTGAAAATGTAATTCTGTTGCAAGGGGAGCTATCTGCCTGGATTTCCTGAAGACTGAAACAAGTTCTTTGGGAGAAGAGTGAATAGGTCTTGAGGACATCTTATTTTGAAAAGTTTCACCTGGCTGGGCACAAGAGTGGATTAAAAAAAAAAATTAAGGCCGGGCGCGGTGGCTCAAGCCTGTAATCCCAGCACTTTGGGAGGCCGAGGCAGGTGGATCACGAGGTCAAGAGATCGAGATCATCCTGGTCAACACAGTGAAACCCCATCTCTACTAAAAATACAAAAACATTAGCTGGGCATGGTGGCGCATGCCTGTAATCCCAGCTACTGAGGAGGTTGAGGCAGGAGAATTGCCTGAACCCAGGAGGCGGAGGTTGCAGTGAGCCGAGATCGCGCCATTGCACTCCGGCCTGGGTAACAAGAGCGAAACTCCGTCTCAAACAAACAAACAAAAAAAATTAGGTTGCCAGTGTGGTGGTTCACGCCTGTAGTCCCAGCAGTTTGGGAGACGGATGGATCACCTGAGGTCAGGAGTTCGAGACCAGCCTGACCAATATGGTGAAGCCTCATCTTAAAGAAAAAAAGTTAAAAAATAAATAATAAACAAAATTATGTTTATACCATTCCATCAGTGACCATTCCCTTTTGAATATGTGGCCTTACATATTCATTTATGAAGGCTTACAAGTGTCCTTTAGTTTTTTTTTTTTTTTTTTTTTATTTTTTTTTTGGTAGGTGGTTGCGCTCTTGTTAGGCTGGAGTGCAATGGCACGATCTCGGCTCACCGCAACCTCCGCCTCCTGGGTTCAGGCAATTCTCCTGCCTCAGCCTCCTGAGTAGCTGGGATTACAGGCACGCGCCACCATGTCCAGCTAATTTTTTGTAGTTTTAGTAGAGACGGGGTTTCGCCATGTTGACCAGGATGGTCTCGATCTCTTGACCTCGTGATCCACCCGCCTCGGCCTCCCAAAGTGCTGGGATTACAGGCGTGAGCCACCGCGCCCGGCCCGTCCTTTATTTTTTTAAATTGAGACAGGATCTCACTGTATTGCCCAGGCTAGTCTCAAACTCCTGGGCTCAAGCTATCTTCCTGTCTCAGCCTCCCAGTGTTAGGATTACAGGTGTGAGCCACCTCATCCAGTCTAGTTATTTTTGAAAGGGCTCACTCTGTTGCCCAGGCTGGAGTATAGTGGCAGGACCGTAGCTCACTGTAACCTTAAACTCCTGGGCTCAACTGATCTTCCTGCCCCAGCCTCCTGAGTTGCTGGTACTACAGGCAGCCCCACCAGCTGGCCAAACTAACTTAGCCAGCTAATTTTTTTTTTTTTTTTTTTTTTTTTTTTAAAGACAGGATCTCACTATCATCCAGGTTGGAGTGCAGTGGCATGATCACTGCTCATCGCAGCCTCAACCTCCCAGGCTCAGGTGATCTTCTTGCCTCCCCCTCCCGAGTAGCTGGGACTACAGGCGTCCACTACCATGCCCTACTAATATTTGTATTTTTTGTAGAGACGGGGTTTCGCTGTGTTGCTCAGGCTGGTCTTGAACTCCTAGACTCAAGCGATCCATCTGCCACTGTACCTGGTCTTAATTTCTGTAGAGGCTATGGGCACTATGCTGCCCAAACTGGTCTTGAACTTGTGGCTTCAAGAGATCATCCCATCTTGGTCTCTGAAAGCCCTGGGACTACAGATGTGAGCCACCATACCTGGCCACAAGTTTCCTTTCTTTCTTTCTTTCTTTTTTTTTTTTGAGACAGAGTCTCATTCTGTTGCCCAGGCTGGAGTGCAGTGGTACCATCTCGGCTCACTACAACTTCTGCCTCCTGAGTTCAAGCGATTCTTCTGCCTCAGCCTCCCTAGTAGCTGAGATTACAGGCGTGCACCACCAACCCGGCTAATTTTTGTATTCTTAGTAGAGACGGGGTTTCACCATGTTGGCCAGCCTGGTCGTGAACTCTTGACCTCGTGATCTGCTTGCCTTGGCCTCCCAAAGTGCTGGGATTACAAGCTTGAGCCACCATGCCCAGCCAGATTAGTGAGGACTTTTAAAGTGGAGTGTATAGACCGACTGTAGTTGGTGACATTGTGTGCTCAGATTCTACCCAGAGACAACCCTAAAAAATGGACTGGTTGCAACACTGAGAAGGAAAAAGTTATATGCAGGGAAGGGGAAAATGTTTCCTCATGCAGCCTGTTGAGAAGTTTTAGGTTCCCCTCAGTTGACACTTGTAGTCTTTTTTTTTTTTTTCTTTTTTTCTGAGATGGAGGTGTGATCTTGGCTCACTGCAACCTCCACCTCCTGGATTCAAGCGATTCTCCTGCCTCAGCCTCCTGAGTAGCTGGGATTACAGGCATGCGCCAACACACCGGGCTAATTTTGTGTTTTTAGTAGAGACAAGGTTTACCCATGCTGGTCAGGCTGGTCTGGAACACCTGACCTCAGGTGATCTAACCACCTTGGCCTCCCAAAGTGCTGGGATTATAGAAGTGAGCCACTGTGCCTGGCCGACACTTGGAGTCTTTTAAAGGCCAACTAGCTGAAGGGTTGGTATGCACTATTCATTGTCCACTGAATGCTGAACATAAATTTCCTAAGAATTCCAGTCTTATGAAGTATTATGAACATCAGAAGTAAGATGCAGCTACCTGGTCAGACTCATCCAGCAGCCCAGGACTTGGTTTCCCAGTGTAAGGTGGTGAAAAACACTTTTCAGGCCAGTTGCGGTGGCACACACCAGTAATTCCAGCACTTTGGGAGGCTGAGGCGGGGGGATCACCTGAGGTCAAGAGCTCAAGACCAGCTTGGCCAAGATGGCGAAACCCCATCTCTACTAAAAGTACAAAAAATCAGCCAGATACGGTGGCATGCGCCTGTAGTCCCAGCTACTTAGGAGGCTAAGGCACGAGAATCGCTTGAACCCGGGAGGCGGAAGTTGCGGTGAGTTGAGAGCACGCCACTGCACTCCAGCTGGGCGATAGAGGGAGACTCCATCTCAAAAACAAAACAAAAACAAAAAAAACACTTCCCAAGCAAACTTGGGAAACCATCAAATTCAGCTTCCTGCCTGGATAAATGAGCCAAGAGTTGAGATGTGAACCCCTGCCTATGGAGGGTTATCTCAGATGACTCTTGGCTTCCAGAAGTAACATTTAGCCATCACGTCAAATATACATTTGAAAGTGTTAATTAGTGGGTTGAACTGATTACACCTTGGAGAATTCCTAAAAGGTGGGGAAAGCTTGTTTGATTCCTGGGTTTTTGATGAGCTGCAATGAGAAGCTGAGGGCTTTTTTACTTCTGTATTTTACTATTTTTTTTGAGATGCAGTCTCACTCTGTTGCCCAGGCTGGAGTGCAGTGGCATGATCTTGGCTCACTACGACCTCCGCCTCTCAGATTCAAGTGATTCTCTTGCCTCAGCCTCCCAAGTAGCTGGGATTACAGGCGCGCACCACCATGTTTGGCTAATTTTTATATTTTTAGTAGAGACGGCATTTCACTATGTTGGTCAGGCTGGTCTTGAACTCCTGACCTCATGATCCGCCCACCTCAGCCTCCCAAAGTGCTGGGATTACAGTTGTGAGCCACTGTGCCTGGCCTATTTTACTTTTTTAAGAGATGGGGGTCTCACTATGTTGGCCAGGTTGGTTTTGAACTCTTAGGCCTCAAGCAATCCTCCTGCCTCATCAGCTTCCCAGAGTTCTAGGATTACAGGCATGAGCCACCGAGCTTGGCCAGCCTTTTTGCCTCTCAATGATGGGTAATAACATTGACTCAGCTTGATTTTAATCCCCATTTTATTTTATTTTTATTTATTTTTCTTGAGACGGAATCTCACTCTTGCCCAGGCTGGAGTGTAGTGGCATGATCTTAACTCACTGCAACCTCCACCTCCTGGGTTCAGGAGATTTGCCTGCCTCAGCCTCCTAGGGAGGGACCACAGGCGTGCACTACCACACCCAGCTAGTTTTAGTAAGTGCAGTGGCACGATCTTGGCTCACTGTAACCTCTGCCTCCTGGGTTCAAACCAGTCTCCTGCCTCAGCCTCCCGAGTAGCTGGGACTACAAGCATGCATCACCAAGCCTGGCTAATTTTTTTTTTAGACTGAGTCTTGCTCTGTTGCCAGACTGGTATTCAGTGGTGTGGTGGTCCCAGCTCACTGCAACTTCCAACTCCCTGGTTCTAGCTATTCTCCTGCCTCAGCCTCCCGAGAAGCTGGGATTACAGGCACGAGCCACCATGCCCAGCTAATTTTTGTATTTTTTTAGTACTAATGGGGTTTCACCATGTTGGCCAAGATGGTCTCGATCTCTGATCGTGTGATCTGCTCGCCTCAACCTCCCAAAGTGCTGGGATTACAGGTGTGAGCCATTGTGCCCGGCTAATTTTTGTATTTTTAGTAGAGACGGGATTTCACCATGTTGGTCAGACTGGTCTCGAACTCCTGACCTCATGATCCACCTGCCTAGGCCTCTCAAAGTGCTGAGATTACAGGGGTGACCCACCATGCCTGGCCTAGTTTTAGTATTTTTAAATTTTATTTTATTCATTTATTATTATTTTTGAGACAGAGTTTTGCCCTTGTTGTCCAGGCTGGAGTGTTGTGGTGCGATCTCAACTAACCATGACCTCTGCCACCTGGGTTCAGCCAATTCTCCTGCCTCAGCCTCCAGAGTAGCTGGGATTACAGACACTCGCCACCATGCCCAGCTAATTTTTGTATTTTTAGTAGAGACGGGGTTTCGCCATGTTTGCCAAGCTGATCTCAAACTCCTGACCTCAGGTGATCCACTTGCCTCGACCTCCCAAAGTGCTGGGATTACAGGTGTGAGCCATCACACCTGGCCTTTGTGTTTTTTGTTTTTTTTTTTTGGAGATGGAGTTTCGCTGTTGTTACCCAGGTTGAATGAAGTGCAATGGCATGATCTTGGCTCACTGCAACCTCCGCCTCCTGGGTTCAAGCAATTCTCCTGCCTCAGCCTCCCGAGTAGCTGGGACTACAGGCGTGCGCCACCATGCCCAGCTAATTTTTGTATTTTTAGTAGAGACAGGGTTTCACCATGTTGACCAGTATAGTCTCGATCTCTTGACCTCGTGATCCACCTGCTTCGGCCTCCCAAAGTGCTGGAATTATAGGCGTAAGCCACCGTGCCTGGCCCCCTTTGTGTTTTTTTTAGTGGAGATGGCGTTTCACCATGTTGGCCAGGCTGGTCTTGAACTCCTGACCTCAAGTGATTTGCCCTCCTCAGCCTCCCAAAGTGCTCGGATTACAGGCATGAGCCACTGTGCCCAGCCAACCCCCATGTTAAAGAACCTGTGTCAGGTGCTTGTGTTAATGTCTAGACCTCAACAACTTTAATGTGTAAATGTCACATTTTGCCTCTGATTATGAAATCTGGGCCTGTTCACGGAGCCAAGTTGTCTTTGCTTATATGTCAGTGCCACTTGGTTGATTTCCCATAGCAGGACAACCCAGCATTGTCCACGGCTCTCCAATTTCACTTTTGTTTTCCAGTCCATTGTGAGGGAGGTAATCAGTGCAAAGCAAAACATGTGGCTTACTTCAGTAAGAGCATCAGAGCCTGTCTGTTCCAAATCAGGGTCAGTATTTGACCCTTAGTCACCTTCCCACTTCCTGGAGGATACTCCTTCATGAAGTCCTGGCACAACCCCTGGTAAATGCAGGATGCCAGAACCAGCTGAATGGCCTGGCACAGACTAGGCAGTGACCAGCACACCTCCTTCGGGCTCAGATAGTGGTATTTGATATTTCACCAGATGTAAATGTCTTCTCCCGTGTGGATGGATGGTCTTTGTAGGGCAAAGTCCTAAAAAGTGGCACAGGCTGAACCAGCAACCTCAGTCGGTTAAGAGATGGGCCTGAGAGAGGTCTGGTTCATTCATCTGTAATTTATCATAATTTTGGGTGAGGACTTACTTTTTCCCCAAGTGTATGTTTTTTTTTTTTTTTTTTTAGATGGAGTTTTGTTCATGTTGCCCAGGCTGGAGTGCAATGGTGCGATCAGCCACCTCCGCCTCCCGAGTTCAAGCGATTCTCCTGACTCAGCCTCCTGAGTAGTTGGGATTACAGGCATGCACCATCACGCCTGGCTAAATTTGTATTTTTAATAGAGATGCGGTTTCTCCATGTTGGTCAGGCTGGTCTCGAACTCCAGACCTCAGGTAATCTGCCTGCCTTGGCCTTCCAATGTGCCGGGATTACAAGCTTCAGCCACCGTGCCCAGCCAGTTCTTTTTTTTTTTGTTTTTTAGACGGAGTCTGTCTCAGAGGCTGGAGTGCAGTGGCCCGATCTCAGGTCACTGCAATCTCCGCCTCTCGAGTTCAAGTGATTTTCCTGCCTCAGCCTCTTGAGTAGCTGGGACTACAGTTGTGTGCCGCGCCACCACACCCAATTTTTGTATTTTTAGTAGAGATGGGGTTTCACCATTGGTCAGGCTGGTCTCGAACTCCTGACCTGATCCGCCTGCCTCGGGCTGCCAGACTGCGGGGATTACAGGCGTGAGCCAAGGTGCCCGGCCTAGTATACGTTCATATAGTGACTAATATCTAGTTTGGGCCAACCATTCCGAGGAGAGAGACTATTTTGGATTGGCCCACATTACACCATCACACCAACAACGTGCCAGATGAAGAGAGACTTGAGGGGCTTGGTCGAGGTCGTGGAGGGGCTCAAAGTTAGAGGCCTCCCCCTCCACCGCTGCACCAGGCTGGGCGACCTAGCCTCAGGGGGCGCTGTTCCCCCCACCCCCACCCCGGTCACCAACTGGCCAGAGCCTGCAGGCGCGCGGCTGGGAAGGCTAGAGGACCTGGGCGCCGGCGATGCTCCGCCTGAACGTCCATCCCGGGCATGCGGCGCGGTCACGCCAGGGGGAACCGCGGCCGCCGGGGCCCCGGTGCTATGGCCGGAATCCCGCGGAATGTTGGATCAGAGGGAGCCGCTGGGGCGCGAGACCTCGGTCGTGGGGTCCGGGGCGCTGGACCGGTGCGGACGGGAGGCGGCGCTGGTCCCCCGGGTCCGGGCGGGCCAGCGGGTCTCGGGAGGGGGCGCCCGATCCCGCGTCTCCGGCGCCACTTCCCGGGAAGTTTCAAGTTTGAAAGTCCTGGCGGAGGGGCCGCGGCTTCCGGGACTGGAGTGGCGGAGAGGAGGGCCCAGAGCGGCCGGAGCGGCGCCATGGAGGAGGGGGCGCCGCGGCAGGTGAACCGCACGCGAGGAGTGCGCGGGGCCGGGGGGTGCGGGAAGCCCGGGTCACCGCCCCGGCGCCCCCAACCGCGGCCGCGTCCCCCACCCCGCCCCTCGCCCGCGCCCCTTCCCTGCCCCTGCTCCTGCCCCTGCCCCGACCCCGCGACGCCCTCGCAGAGCCGACCTGAGCCCCGGGTTTGGTCGTTTCTGGGCTCTGCAGCGTCTCCAAATCAGCCCCCGGCTGACCCGGAGCGAGCACGGCTGAGTCCGCATGTGCGCCACCAGGGTGGGCCCCAGACGACATGTCCTAAAGTCGGTTTTCCCTGATGGGGCTCCAAGGCCGACGGGAATTAGCCGGGATAGGAAGGGGGGGCACGCGAGCCTGGGGGGATTAGAATGTGCGCGCAGCCCGGGGCGCAGTGTGTGCCACGCTTGGCACTGGCGGGAGTCCCTCCCAGAGCACACGAGGCGAGAGGGGAGCGGCCTCCCAGCTCCGGGGCGGGAACCTTCGAGTACACAGCGGGTTCTAGAATGCAGAGGGGGCCAGGTTTCCTGCCAGAGGTGGCAGTAGGTGCGCTTGGGCCCGGGGGACCGACGCAGTGTCTGTCTGCTACTGAGGAGGGAGAGGTGGTGTCCTGTCCCGGAGACAGTGGTGGGGAGGGGGACATTTGCGGACAGGAGCGGGTCCCGGCACAGAGCAGGAAGGAGGAGGTGTGCGTTTCCATGTCAGAGTTCTAACCCAGGGCAGACAGGACCATCGGAGTGTTTGGGGGTGCGCGTAGACTCTTGAGTGCCCAATCCAGTCGGTTAGGCCGCCGTCAGGGCTGGGTCTGCCCCCTCCCACCCCCTTTCTCTGGAGGTCCTCCGCCTGTTCCAGAGGTAGTTGTACACATTTTCCGATTTCCTGTGGGGCCCCGCCCTGCAGCGGCAGCTGGGTGACTCAGGACCCCGGTG
Organism: Sapajus apella; assembly: GCF_009761245.1. Taxonomy (NCBI): domain Eukaryota; kingdom Metazoa; phylum Chordata; class Mammalia; order Primates; family Cebidae; genus Sapajus; species Sapajus apella. Next base: position 3,461,045 of record NW_022437037.1, read on the forward strand.
GCCGGGCCCCCAGCTCCATGGGATCTTTGTTTGCTCCGGCCTTTGGCTCTGGCCCTGTGGCCTGGGGCGGTCAGAGGATTTCCTGAACCTCGCCCTTGCCCTCTGACAGTTGGGCCAGCAGGCCCCGATGAAGTCTGGGGTGGGGGGGTCCCTGAGTCTGGGGTTGCGGTCCTTTCCACTGGGCTCAGGAGATGGAACACAGAGAGGTAAGATGGGGTTCCTGCAAGAGCTCTTGTTGGGGGGTATCGTGGGTTACCCCGGCCTGAGGTCACCTTTGGCACTGGTTGCTTTGAAATGCTGGTGACTGGAAAGGAGGTGTTCCTGGCTCCAGCCTGGGTGAAGCAGTGAGAGGGCCTCTACTTCCAGGAGCTGAGTGGGGAGTGGGCACCCAAGGACTTCCTAGCCCCTCACTGTGCCTCTGCTTTGCTGCCTGTGGCATCGGGACATCAGGGGAACAAGCCCTGGCTCCCAGGCCCTTGGCTGTTTCTCTTGTGGCTTTGTTTAACCCTTACTCAGCCTTGAGCTTTCCTGGGACTCTACTTTGCATTCCAGACTTAGAGAGAGCAACCTGAATTACCCAGGGCTGCCAGGGACAGCTGGGGCCCAAGAGATGGTGGCCTCTCCTCAGTGTCTTGACTGTGGCCAAGTTACTTCACCTCTCTGGGCCTCAGTTTCCTCACTAGAAAATGGGGGTGGGGTGGGTAATAGGCTGGGTGTGGTGGCTCATGCCTGTAATCCCAGCACTTTGGGAGGCTGGGGCAGGCAGATCACCTCAGGTCGGGAGTTCAAGACCAGGCTGGCCAACACAGAGAAACCCCTTCTGTACTGAAAATACAAAATTAGCCAGGTGTGGTGGCTCATGCGTGTAATCCCAGCTACTAGGGAGGTGAGGCAAGAGAATCGCTGGAACCTGGAAGGCAGAGGTTGCGGTGAGCTGAGATTGCCCCATTGCACTCCAGCCTGGGCAACAAGAGTAAAAATCTGTCTCAAAAAAAAAAAAAAAAGAAAAAGAAAATGGGGATAATGACCGCTGCTACCGGGTGGGGTTGCTGGGAGGAGTGATGTGGTAATACATGCAAAGCTCTTAGAATAGAGCCTGGCACCCGTTTACCGTGTGAACAATCCCCCCAGCCCCACCCTTCTCTACTGGGCAGAGGACAGGAGCCTGGCCTAGATGAGTGGCCTGGGAGTTTCCGTCTGGCTCAGGCCTGAGCTCTAAGGGGAGAGAGGCTTCCCAAGCCCTGTGGGTGTCAGTCCTGGGTGCCGTCCTTTCCTCCGCCTCCATCTTCAGTGAGCAGAAGCTGCTGGTGACTGTGGCACCCCAAGACTGCTCTCCACCCCCTGCAGCCTGGGCCGAGCCAGTGGCCCCCGGAGGATGAGAAAGAGATGATCCGCCGGGCCATCCAGAAGGAGCTGAAGATCAAGGAGGGGGTAGAGAACCTGCGGCGCGTGGCCACAGACCGCCGCCACCTGGGCCATGTGCAGCAGCTGCTGCGGTCCTCCAACCGCCGCCTGGAGCAGCTGCATGGCGAGCTGCGGGAGCTGCACGCCCGAATCCTGCTGCCCGGCCCCGGGCCTGGCCTGGCTGGTGAGTGAGGAGCCGAGACTGCTCAGGACAGAAGGCTGCAGGCCCACCAGCCCTTGGCCTCGGCCTTGGCCTTGGCCCTGGCTGCTGTGGCAAGACCGCCTCACCTCCTGCCCATAAGAACAGTGGGGGAAGGAGGAGAGGCCACAGTGTGGGTCTCGGCTCTGGGTGAGGGACTCATATGCTTCATATCCCCGTGCACAGAGCCTGTGGCCTCGGGAACCCGGCCGTGGGCAGAGCAGCTCAGGGCTCGACACCTGGAGGCCCTCCGGAGGCAGCTGCAGGTGGAGCTGAAGGTGAAGCAGGGGGCTGAGAACATGACCCACACATGCGCCAGTGGCACCCCCAAGGTAAGGCCCTACAGTCTGATGTCAAGGGCACCCTGGTGCCTGCTCTGATGGGGAAATGCTGCTCAGCCATTGAGCCCGTAAGGGAGACATTGTCCCGGCCTGCAGCCTGATGGGGAAAATATAGCCCCAAAGCCCAGCTGGGTAAGGAAGGCCTGGCTGCAGTCCCTAGTGTGACAGAGAAGACCTTGCCCTGGTCTAATGGGATCCCAGCCCAGCCCCAGTCCCAATTCCCAGCATGATGTGGGGAACTGGGCCTCAGTCCTTGTCTGACAAGAAGGCTTGGCTGTGGCCCTGATATGATGAGGGAGGCATGACCTTAGCCTTGATCTGAGGGGAGAGACTTAGCTTAGCCCCTGCCCTGATCTAATGTGGGAGGCTTAGCCCCAGCCCTGATTGGTTGGGTGAGGCTTAGCCTCAGCTCTAGTCTGATGGGAGAGGCATGACCCCAGCATGGATATGAAAGTGGAGGCTTGACTCCAGCCCTTGTTAGTCTGATGGAAAAGGCTCCCCCGCCCCACCAACTAGTCCAACAAGGGAGGCTTGACTCTAGTGTCTGGCCAACTGAGTGGGGCTTGACTTTAACCCTGTTCTGATGGGGGAGACCCAGCTCCAGTACCTGGTCTGATGGGGGAGGCTGTGGCCCAGGCCTGGTCTGATGGGCTTGTCTCACGGCCCCATAGGAGAGGAAGCTCCTGGCAGCCGCCCAGCAGATGCTGCGAGACAGCCAGCTGAAGGTGGCCCTGCTTCGGATGAAGATCAGCAGCCTGGAGGCCAGTGGGTCCCCAGAGCCAGGTAAGGCCTTGAGACACAGGGAGGAAGGAGCAGGGCAGAGCAGGGCCTGAGGGCTGCCCTCCTCCCCACAGGGCCTGAGCTGCTGGCGGACGAGCTACAGCATCGACTGCATGTTGAGGCAGCCGTGGCCGAGGGCGCCAAGAACGTGGTGAAACTGCTCGGTAGCCGGAGAACACAGGACCGCAAGGCGCTGGCTGAGGTCAGGCCCCCAGCCCTGGCCCTCTCCTAAGGCTGGCTTGTTCCCTATGCCACCCTCTGCAGGGATGTGAAGGGAGGGTGGCCGTGGAGAAGCAGAAGGCACCTTCTGTCGAGACTTCATGTGGAAGGTGGCTCTGGGTGGACTGGGCTTCTGCCCCCTGCCACACACCCCACGGGCTGGCTCTCCCTGTGTCCCCTCCGCAGGCTCAGGCCCAGCTCCAGGAGTCCTCCCAGAAACTGGACCTCCTGCGGCTGGCCTTGGAGCAGCTGCTGGAGCGACTGCCTCCCGCCCACCCTTTGCGCAGCAGAGTGGCCCGAGAGCTGCGGACTGCAGTCCCTGGATACCCCCAGCCTTCAGGGACACCTGTGAAGCCCACCGCCCTGACAGGTAGCCAGGGTTCCTCCCTCTTCAGAGTTCTTCTCTTTTTGGGGCACCCGGAAGCACAGGGAACTTTGGGGGGAAGAGTTCCAATCCTGGCCCCACCACCTACTAGCAGCGTGACTGTGGGAAACTGACATTCCTTCTCCAAACCTCAGTTTATCCATCTGTAAAATGGGAATGATAATAGGACCTACCTTATAGGGTTGCTGTGTTGCGTGTGATGTGTTAAGCACAGTGCCTAGCACAGTCAGCCCTCGGATAATGTAGCTTTTATTTATATAAATAACCAGAATAATGCGTAAAGCACTGGTGTTGGGAAGCTCGCAGCCCTGGAAAGCTTGATACCCAGCACTGGGCAGCTTGGACTATTAGAAAGTTTTCTAGATCAGGCTCGGTGGCTCACACCTGTAATCCTAGCACTTTGGGAGGCCAAGGCTGGTGGATCACAAGGTCAGGCTGGCCAAGATAGTGAGACCTCATCTCTACTAAAAATACAAAAATTAGCCAGGTGTGGTGGTGGGTACCTGTAATCCCAGCTGCTTGGGAGGCTGCGACACAGAATTGCTTGAACCTGGGAGGCAGAGGTTGCAGTGAGCTGAGACTGGGCCACTGCACTCCAACCTGGGCAACACAGTAAGTCTCCGTCTCAAAAAAAAGAAAAAAGAAAAGAAAGTTTCCTTGGGCCAGGAGCCATGGCTCATGTCTGTAATCCCAGCGCTTTGGAAGTCTGAGGCAGGTGGAGGTCAGGAGTTCAAGACCAGCCTGGCCAACATGGTGAAATTCCGTCTATACTAAAAATACAAAAATTAGCCAGGCATCGTGGCAGGTGCCTATAATCTCAGCTACTCAGGAGGCTGAGGCACGAGAATCTCTTGCGCCCAGGAGGCGGAGGTTACAGTGAGCCGAGATCCAGCTATTGCACTCCAGCCTGGGCAGCAGAGCATGACTCTGTCTTAAAAAAAAACAAGAGTTTTCTTAGAAAAATAATAACAATGAAATTAAACTAAAATGGCTGGGCACAGGTGGCTCACACCTGTAATCCTAGGTGTGATTAGGAGGCTGAGATATGTGGATCACTTGAGTCCAGGAGTTTGAGACCAGCCTGGGTAACATGACGAAACTCCAACTCTACAAAAAATACAAAAATTATCCGGGTATGATGGTTCATACATATAGTCCCAGCTACTTGGGACGCTGAGGCGGGAGGATCACTTGAGCCCAGGGAGGTTGAGACTGCAGTGAGCCATGATCACGCCACTGCATTCCAGTCTAGACCATGGAGTGAGAACTTGTCTTTAAAAAAAAAAAAGCCAGGTGCGGTGGCTCATGCCTGTAATCCCAGCACTTTGGGAGGCCGAGGTGGGCGGATATGAAATTAGTCGGGTGTGGTGGGGCACGCCTGTAATCACAGCTACTGGAGAGGCTAAGGCAGGAGAATCACTTGAACCCAGGAGGCGGAGGTTGCAATGAGCCGAGATTGCGCCACAAAAAAATGAAGCAAAAATTAGCTGGGTGTGGTGGTGCATGCCTGTAATCCCAGCTACTTGAGAGGCTGAGTCAGGAGAATCTCTTGAACCTAGGAGGCGGAGGTTGCAGTGAGCCAAGATTGCGCCACTGTACTCCAGCATGGGCAACAAAGCAGGACTCCGTCTCAAAAAAAAAAAAGTTTTCTTATCTTGTACTGAGATCTGTCTCCTTGTTATAGCAGCCAAATTGTAATCAACAAATAATCTCAGTGCATGGGCTTCGAAGCCCTGAGCTTCCCACCGATACAGTGTGAGCTGGAAAGGCCAGCGCCTGCGCACACAGAGCACTGCTGCAGAACAGACTGACCCATTCCATTGTGAGCAGAGCTGAGAAGAGGAAATGCATGCTTTGGATGGTGCCCTCTCACCTGGCCTTGGGGAATCAAGGAATGTTTTCTTTCTGTATTTTTTTTTTTTTTTTTTTGGGGAGGGGTTTTGCTCTTGTTTCCCCGGCCTGAGTGGAATGGCGCGCGGTGGACCCGGATCGCAACCACCGCCCCCTGGGTTCAGGCAATTCTCCTGCCTCAGCCTCCTGAGTAGCTGAGATTACAGGCACGCGCCACCATGCCCAGCTAATTTTTTGTAGTTTTAGTAGAGACGGGGTTTCACCATGTTGGCCAGACTGGTCTCGAACTCCTGGCCTCATGATCCATCCGCCTCGGCCTCCCAAAGTGCTGGGATTACAGGTGTGAGCCACCGTGCCCAGCCACACTGCTTTCTCTACCCTTTCTCTAACCCTCTAGTGACCTGACACATGGACTTACTCCGCTGGCAAAACACATTTTATATCTGTTGGGGAAGTTGGGGCTGAGCTGGGACTAACTTTCACTGTTCAGATAGGGAAACTGAGGCCCAGGGAGCAGGTGGGTCAGGACAGGAAGCCAGGCTTCCGGCTCCCTGTCCTAAGCTCTTGTCCTTGCCACAGTGCTCTCCAGGCCCCAGCTCTGGGCAGCATCCTGTTATGTGCTGTGGCTCTGTGCAGCCTGGCTGAGGTCTGAGGTCTGAGCCTGTGTCCCTGCCACTCCAGCACGTGGAGGGGAGAGTCAGTTGCTCTGCCCTGGAAAGGGGTGGCTGCCACAGAGAAGCATGCAGCCTGGGACAAGGTCGCTCCTCACCTGGCACTGGCCAAGTCGGAGGCCTCCCAGGGTGTCAGTGGGGTCCAAGGGCACCCTCTGGGGTGCCTCATGATGCTTGGGAGCTGCAGTGGGGGCAGCAGGTTCCTGTTCAGGCACTCCGGGGCACCATACTGGGTGAGGCTCCTCAGGTAGCTGCCCCAGCCTTGGGTGGGTAGGGTCTGGGTTCAGCCACCTCCTGGGGAGGGTGGCCTTCCTGGGTCCCAGGACACCTTGGTAGTGGCAGTGGGAAGATGGCATCTGACAGCACTCCCCCCCAACAGGGACATTGCAGGTTCGTCTCCTGGGCTGCGAACAGTTGCTGACCACCGTGCCTGGACGCTCCCCGGTGGCCGCGCTGGCCGGCAGCCCCTCCGAGGGCTGGCTTCGGACCAGGGCCAAGCAGCAGCGAGGCCGAGGCGAGCTTGCCAGTGAGTAGGGAAGGAGCTTGGCGGGGGAGCAGGAAAGCCCTGCTCCTGGCCCGCCCTGAGCCCCGGCTCTGGCCCTGCAGGCGAGGTGCTGGCCGTGCTAAAGGTGGACAACCGCATTGTGGGCCAGACGGGCTGGGGGCAGGTGGCTGAACAGTCCTGGAACCAGACCTTCGTCATCCCACTGGAGCGAGTAAGGCCGGCCTTTGTTTGGTCAGGGGTGCCCTTGGGCTGCGGGGCAGAAGGCTGCCCAGGTCAGGGCTGGTCCTGCACCCCACCCTTCAGCCTGCCGTCCCCAATACAGGCCCGTGAGCTGGAGATTGGGGTGCATTGGCGGGACTGGCGGCAGCTCTGTGGCGTGGCCTTCCTGAGACTTGAGGACTTCCTGGACAATGCCTGTCACCAACTGTCCCTCAGCCTGGTACCGCAGGGGCTGCTTTTTGCCCAGGTGCTCACTGCCTCCGCCCTCTGACCTGGCGGGCTCCTGGGGATCAGGGCCAGGAAGGCCTTCAAGACCAATGTACTGCACGTAGGTGCAGAGATTGAGGACCAGAGAGTCTCCAAGAATAAGGACTCCTAGCCACCCTCTTGGGGCTGCATCTGGAGGCCTGGGTCCTTTTCCTGACTGCCCTGCCTCAGGTGTGACCCTGGACAAGTGGCTCTTCCCTGGGCCTCCATTTCCCCACTACTACCAATGAGGACATTGAATCTGTTTCTGTGGGTCCTTCTGGCTCTTGCGTCTGTTCACACTGGGGGCCTGGGCTAGGATCGCAGGGGCAGAGGAGGTGCCATGGCAGACGTGGGAGGCGACTGGTCCGCATCCCTGCCCCCGCCCCTGCAGGTGACCTTCTGCGATCCTGTCATTGAGAGGCGGCCCCGGCTGCGGAGGCAGAAACGCATCTTCTCTAAACGCAGAGGTGTGGAGGGAATGGGGGCTGTGTGCAAGGGAGTAGGGCTAGGGCCCCGGGGGGACTGAGCTCCCCTTTTTCTCCCAGGCCAGGACTTCCTGAGGGCTTCACAGATGAACCTCAGCATGGCGGCCTGGGGGCGTCTCGTCATGAACCTACTGCCCCCCTGCAGCTCCCCAAGCACCATCAGCCCCCCCAAAGGGTGCCCTCAGACCCCGGCAACACCTCGAGAGGCCTCTGACCCTCCCACCCCCAGGTGAGGAGCACCCTCCCCTAGACTGCATGCTTCTCTGTGGCTGCCTCGCTCCAGGTCCAGGCGGTGTCTCTCTGTCTGTCTGTCCATATTGCTCAGTCCCCAATCCTCTGTCCGTTTCACTTTGGGGAAGTGTGTGGATCCTGCCAGCTCTTTGATCTGCCCGTGCTGGGCCCTGTGTCTACTTCCTCCCTACAGTAATTTCCTGCCCAAGAAGACCCCCTTGGGCGAAGAGATGATGCCCCCACCCAAGCCCCCACGCCTCTACCTTCCCCAGGAGCCAACATCCGAGGAGACTCCGGTGAGGGGCTGGCAGGACTAGTGGCTCCTGGGGGCGACCAGGGCTGGTGGGGTCACCCAGGCGTGGGGTAGATGGCCTGGAGGGAAAGAGAGAAGGAAGCCCAGCCCTGTCCTGAGCTTCTCTGTCCTCACAGCGCACCAAACGCCCCCATATGGAGCCTAGGACTCGACGTGGGCCGTCTTCACCAGCCTCCCCGACCAGGTACCCTGATCCTGTGCATCTTCACGTTTGAGACGTTCGTCTGCTTGCTTGAACGATTGTGTATCCATTTGTGCATTACTCCCTGGCTCCCTGGTGGATGCGCTGGCTGACTCTAATTTGCTAAGTCCACATTATTGAGCTCCAGCTGTATGCCAGCTTCTAGAAGCCCTTACTGCAGGTCTTTCTTATGAGACCATAGGTCAGGAAAGCCCAGGACTGGGGCTGGGAGGCTTGGAGTGGCTCTGGGTGGGGACCCAGCCCTTGCTGTAGGGTGCTTCCTGTACTCTTTTGTTTTTTTGAGACGGAGTCTCTCTCTGTCCCCAAGCTGGAGTGCAGTGGGGTGATCTCGGCTCACTGCAACCTTTGCCTCCCAGGTTCAAGTGATTCTCCTGCCTCAGCCTCCCAGTAGCTGGGACTACAGATGCATGTCACCATGCCCAGCTAATTTTTCTATTTTTTTTAGCAGAGACAGGGTTTTACCATGCTGGCCAGGATGGTCTCGAACTCCTGACCTTGTGATCTGCCCACCTTGGCCTCCCAAAGTGCTGGAATTATAGGCATGAGCCACTGCGCCCGGTCTGTACTGTCTCTTTCTTTGCAGGAAACCCCCTCGGCTTCAGGACTTCCGCTGCTTGGCTGTGCTGGGCCGGGGACACTTTGGGAAGGTAGTGGGCTGAAGCCGGTGCTGCCGTGGGACAGAGTTGGGGGGCCTCATCACATGAGCCGGGAGAACCTGATCTGTGGGCGTGGTGGCGGAGGCTCCCTGGCTCGGCCCATCTGGAGCCCAACCTCGCCCTGGCCTCAGGTCCTCCTGGTCCAGTTCAAGGGCACGGGGAAATACTACGCCATCAAAGCGCTGAAGAAGCAGGAGGTGCTCGGCCGGGACGAGATGGACAGGTGTGTGGGGGCGCCGCAGGGCACCTGGGATGTCTGTCCTGGGCTCCTAGGGCTTTGGAGAGGGGACCCCGTGGGGGCGCCGCAGGGCACCTGGGATGTCTGTCCTGGGCTCCTAGGGCTTTGGAGAGGTGACCCCGTGGGGGCGCCGCAGGGCACCTGGGATGTCTGTCCTGGGCTCCTAGGGCTTTGGAGAGGGGACCCCSGGGGCCAGCCAGGCCTGCATTCTCTTTTGGCGCCTGCAGTAGTTAGCTGTTTCCTTGAGCAGGTGCCCTCTTCTCTCTGTCAGTTTACTCTACTGTAAAACGGGGGCACTGATAGCTGTGCAGGTCAGAGGCCCTTGTGAGCCCCTGACATACAGAAACCATCACTCTGCGGCCAGGCGCGGTGGCTAATGCATGTAATCCCAGCACTTTGGGAGGCCAAGGCAGGTGGATCACTTAAGCCAAGGAGTTCGAGACCAATCTGAACCACATGGTGAAACCCAATCTACAAAAAATAGCTGGGCATGATGGCATGCACCTGTAGTCACTCAGCTACTTGGGAGTCTGAGGCAAAAGGATTGCTTGAGCTCAGGAGATGGAAGTTATAGTTATTACTGGAGATCTCCAGCCTGGGTGACAGAATGAGACCTCATCTAAAAAAAGAATAATAAATTAAAAACAAAGGGCCGGCCGGGCGCAGTGGCTCAAGCCTGTAATCCCAGCACTTTGGGAGGCCGAGGCGGGTGGATCACAAGGTCAAGAGATCGAGACCATCCTGGTCAACATGGTGAAACCCCGTCTCTACTAAAAATACAAAAAATTAGCTGGGCATGGTGGCGCGTGCCTGTAATCCCAGCTACTCAGGAGGCTGAGGCAGGAGAATTGCCTGAGCCCAGGAGGCGGAGGTTGAGGTGAGCCGAGATCCCGTCATTGCACTCCAGCCTGGGTAACAAGAGCGAAACTCCATCTCCAAAAAAAAAACAAAACAAAACAAACAAAAAAAAACAAAGGGGAGGCTGGGCACAGTAGCTCATACCTGAACCCCAGTACTTCAGAAGGCCAAGGTGGGAGGATTGCTTTAGCCCAGGAGTTAGAGGTAACATAGCGAAACCACCTCCCTACAAAAAAATAGAAAAATTAGCTGGGCATGGTGGTGTGCACCTGTGGTCCCAGCTACTTGTGAGTCTGAGGGGGGAGGATTGCTCTGAAACCCAAGAGGTCAAGGTTGCAGTGCACCAAGATCACACCACTTCACTCCAGCTTGGGCAACAAAGCGAGACCTTGTCTCAAAAAAAACAAAAACAAAAAACAGGGCCAGTCATGGTGGCTCACACCTGTAATCCCAGCACTTTGGGGGGCTGAGGCAGGCAGATCACGAGGTCAAGAGATCAAGACCTTCCTGGCCAACATGGTGAAAACCCATCTCTACTAAAAATACAAAAAGTAACTGGGCATGGTGGCATGTGCCTGTAGTCCCAGCTACTTGGGAGGCTGAGGCAGGAGAATTGCCTGAACCTGGGAGGCAGAGGTTGCAATGAGCTGATATTGCGCCATTGCACTCCAGCTTGGTAACAGAGTGAGACTCCATCTCGAGAAAAAAAAAAAGGGCTGAGCGTGGTGGTTCATGCTTCCAGCATTCTGGAAGGCTGAAGCAGGTGGATAACTTGAGGCCAAGAGTTTGAGACCAGACTGGGCAACATGGTGAAATCCTGTTTCTACTAAATATGTAAAAATTAGCTGGGTGTATTAGCACGCACCTGTAATCCCAGCTACTTGGGAGGGTGTTGTAGGAGAATCGCTTGAATTTGGGAGGCAGAAGTTGCCATGAGCCAAGATCGCATCACTGCACTCCAGCCCAGGTGACAGAGCAAGATTCTGTCTCAAAAACAAACAAAAAAAGAAACTGTCAGCCTACCCGCCTGGCACTTTGGCTGAGGGCACAGGGAGCCAGGGGTATTGTGCAGGGCACAGGGCACAGCCAGGGGACATTTTCCTTCCCTCCAAGACTCTTGCTCTCTCCTGCAGCCTGTACTGTGAGAAGCGGATCCTGGAGGCTGTGGGTCGCACAGGGCACCCCTTCCTGCTCTCCCTCCTTGCGTGCTTCCAGACCTCCAGCCATGCCTGCTTCGTGACTGAGTTTGTGCCCGGTGGTGACCTCATGATGCAGATCCACGAGGATGTCTTCCCGGAGCCCCAGGCCCGGTGGGTTCCATCCCTTCTGCCTGCTTCTTCCAGCAAACTTTGCCTGCTTCCCTACATAGTGCTTTCTCCAGGTGCCCAGCAGCAGAGGAGCAGGAGTCAGAGGCCTTGGCTCACATCCTGGCACCAACTGACAGCATTCGTGACCCTGGGCATTAGCTTATGAAGCTGTGCATTAGGTTTTTGTTTTTGAGACAGAGTCTTGCTCGGTCACCCAGGCTGGAGTGCAGTGGCGTGATCTCGGCTCACTGCAATCTCCACCTCCTGGGTCCAAGCGATTCTACTGCCTCAGCCTCCCGAGTAGCTGGGATTACAGGAGCCTGCCACCACGCTTGGCTAATTTTTGTATTTTTAGTAGAGACGGGCTTTCGCCATGTTGGCCAGGCTGGTCTCAAACTCATGACCTCGTGATCTGCCCACCTCAGCCTCCCAAAGTGCTGGGATTACAGGTATGAGCCATCACCACACCTGGCAAGCCTCAGATCTTTATTTGAAAAACAGGCATGACTGTCCGAGTGCAGTGGCTCATGCCCGTAATCCCACACTTTGGGTGGCTGAGACGGACAGATCACCTGAGGTCGGGAGTTCGAGACCAGCCTGACCAACATGGAGAAACCCCATCTCTACTAAAAATACAAAATTAGCCGTGTATGGTGGTGCATGCCTGTAATGCCAGCTACTTGGGAGGCTAAGGCAGGAGAATCACTTGAACCTGGGAGACAGAGGTTGCAATGAGCCAAGACCGGGCCATTGCACTCCAGCCTGGGCAACAAGAGTGAAACTCCATCTCAAAAAAAAAGAAAAAAAATAAAAATAGGCATGATTGGCCAGGTACCTGTAATCCTAGCACTTTGGGAGGCTGAGGCAGGTGGATCACCTGAGGTCAGGAGTTGGTGACCATCCTGGCCAACGTGGCAAAACTGTGTCTCTACTAAAAATATAAAAATTAGCCAGGCATGGTGGTGCGCGCCTGTAGTCCCAGCTACTTGGGAGGCTGAGGCAGGAGAATCACTTGAACCTAGGAGGCAGAGATTGCAGTGAGCCAGGATCCTGCCACTGCACAGCCTGAGTGACAGAGTGAGACACCGTCTCAAAAGAAAAAAACAAGGCTGGGTGCAGTGGCTCACGCCTGTAATCCCAGCACTTTGGGAGGCAGAGGTGGACAGAGCACGAAGTCAAGAGATTACGACCATCCTGGCCAACACGGTGAAACCACATACATCTCTACTAAAAAAAAAAAAAAAAAAAAAAAAAAAAAAAATTAGCTGGGCATGGTGTTGGGCACTTGTAATTCTAGCTACTTGGGAGGCTGAGGTAGGAGAATCGCTTTAACCTGGAAGGCGGAGGTTACAGTGAGCTGAGATCATACCACTGCCCTCCAGGCTGGTGACAGAATAAAAAAAAAAAGAAAGAAAAGAAAAGTAGGCATGATTATAAAAATCAACTGCAGGTTGCTGTGTGCACCCTTAGTCCCTCAGCCCAGGAAGGGTGGGGTGGGAGTGCACAGCAACCTTGGGGTGACCTTGGGACTGTTGGAGCACCCCCACCCTGAGCATGATGCTTGTCCCAGTCTCACTCACCTCTGACTCTGGCTGGGACATCCTGGTGCCTCCCTGCCCTGCCTCCGTGGTGTGTGACTTGGGCCTGAGTTCTTTCATAACCACCCCTGCAGCTTCTACCTGGCTTGCGTTGTCCTGGGGCTGCAGTTCTTACATGAGAAGAAGATCATTTACAGGTGACTTTTGTCCAGGGTTGCCTGGGGGGTGGCGGTGAGGTGGGTGAGGACACAGACACCACCTCCCTCCTGTCTGGGCTGCTCCAGGGGCAGTTGGTATTTCCTGGGTCTAAGCCCTGCTCAGCCCCTTTGACCTGCACCCTTGCCCTCAGGGATCTGAAGTTGGATAATCTTCTGTTGGATGCTCAGGGATTTCTGAAGATCGCAGACTTTGGACTCTGCAAGGAAGGTGGGGGCCGTCCATTGGGATCCACATCTCCAGCCTCGTCTACCCAGCCTGGCCAACAGGATTATGGGCATATGGCATCTCCTAGGAAATCTCCCCACCCACCCACCCACGGATGCCCTGGTTCCCCCACCCCAGACCTCATTCAGGGGGACGGCTGGGCACACTGGCCCTTTCTTCCCAGCCCTAGAAGCTCCTAGAGATCCCCGGCCTGCCTTTGGCCCGAGGGAGAGCCTGTGGTCAGGGCTGGGAGAGGAGCCTGAGTTCTGCCTTCTGTGACCTTAGCCTGTGAGCCTGCAGTCGAATGGCGGAGTAAACATTCCCACTTCCTTGGGCACAGGGCAGGGCTTGGCATAGGCTCAGCTTCCTGCATCATAAGGCTGGGCTGTTGAGGTTTTTGTGAATAGGCCACAGCAAGCAGCTATTGGTGTGTGTGTTGGTTTGCAGGGATAGGCTTTGGGGACCGGACTAGCACCTTCTGTGGCACCCCAGAGTTCCTGGCTCCCGAGGTGCTGACACAGGAGGCGTATACTCGGGCTGTGGACTGGTGGGGGCTGGGCGTGCTGCTGTACGAGATGCTGGTGGGCGAGGTGAGTGCTGGAGCTGCTGCCTGGGCCTCTGGGTTGGGGTGGGGGGGCCCGTGCATCCTGCTGAGCCCCATCTCCACAGTGCCCGTTCCCAGGGGACACCGAGGAGGAGGTGTTTGATTGCATCGTGAACACAGATGCCCCCTACCCCGGCTTTCTGTCGGTGCAAGGGCTTGAGCTCATTCAGAAGGTAAGCACTGCAGGGGCTGGGACTGGGCTGGATGGCCACTCAAGGCCTGTGTGCCCTCTTCCATGGGACAGCAGACCCCCTGACACTCATCCTTGGAGCCCTCTGGGCCAGCACGCTTGGGGCCCGAGGATGGCGGCAGTGCCTGGGGCTCAATGCCGTAAGTGAGCGCCCATCCCACTGCTCAGCTCCTCCAGAAGTGCCCGGAGAAGCGCCTTGGGGCGGGGGAGCAGGATGCCGAGGAGATCAAGGTCCAGCCATTCTTCAGGGTGAGTGGCTGGGGTGGCAGCTGTTCCCTGTGCCTGGCAGGGTGGGTGGCATGGAGTGACTCCTGGAGTTGACGTTCCCGCCGTCTCAGGCACCTCTCCTTTTCTTCCAGACCACCAACTGGCAGGCCCTGCTTGCCCGCACTGTCCAGCCCCCATTCGTGCCCACCCTCTGCGGCCCTGCAGACCTGCGATACTTTGAGGATGAATTCACAGGGCTGCCGCCTGCCCTGACCCCACCTGCACCCCACAGCCCCCTCACTGCCCGCCAACAGGCTGCCTTCCGGGACTTCGACTTTGTGTCAGAGCAATTCCTGGAGCCCTGAGGACGTCTCCTGGCCCCTCTGCTCTCTACCCCCACAGACTGTTAGAGCCTCTGCTCACCCACCTGTGTGCCCTGCCTGGAGGCCCAGGACTTGCTTGGCATTTATGAGCCCTTGGGACTCAAGGTGGCAGCCATGGGTCCGCTGTCATGGGCCTTGCTCAGTGTCCCCGGGCAAATTGTGTCCCCTCCACCTCCAGCTCGCCCTCCTCTACCTCCCAGTGAGACCTGGCCCAGAAAGGGTGCCACAGTGAGGAATGATATGATTTGTCTTTTGAAGATTTGACTTGCTTTATAGATTATTAAATTCATACATGTGCACTGGCGGCAGCCTGGGCTGGGTTGGGCTGCGGTGGAGCCCGAGGTCCGCTTGGGCCTGAGCCGCCCACAGGTCTTCTTCCCCTTCTTCCTTGGAAGGTAGAACCGCCCACCGAGGCAGGGATCTGTCTGTCTTGAAGCTCCGTTCTGGGGCCTGAGGAGTGCGCAGGAATGAGCAGCCCCAGGCCCTCCGAGGGCTGACCCCAGCTGGGAACAGGCCCCGTGGTTTTCAGGCACAGGACGGCAGCCTGGCCTCCAGCGACCCTAAACAGCTGGGCTGCTGCCCTCCTCCTCCTCCTCAGCCCAGAGCGTCTCCCAGGACCCTGAGGGCCATCCGCAGAAGAAGTGAGCCAGGTTGCGGGTCAGGCCCCGGTCAAAGGGGTTGCCGGGGCGCTGGCGGAGATAGGCGATGCGGTGTGAGGACATGAACTCCCAGGTGGTGGTGTTGCTGGCCACCAGGTAGAGGTGCGAGGCGAGGAGCAGGCTGGCCACCAATGAGAAGAGGGACAGCAGCAGGAAGGTGGCAAACAGGAGCCCGCTGGACCGCAGCCACAGCCCCCAGGGCTGGAAGAACCGGAGGCCTGACCTGCAGTGCAGGGGACAGGGGCCTGCTGCTGGGGAGGGCTGGGGAGCTCTTCCCTCCCTGTGCCGGGTCCCTGGGAGCCCTGGCTCTGTCCACCCCTGTGGACGCATGCATCCCACCCTCTCCCTACACCCTGGGCAGCACCTACCATGCCAGGTAGAGGCCCCACAGAAGCACCAGCAGCTGCAGCACCAGGTAGACCACAAAGAGTGGGTGGTTGCGCTCCCCCACGCAGTTCTCCATCCAGGGGCAGTGGTGGTCGTAGCGGCGGACGCAGCGGCGGCAGTCACGGCAGTGCCGAGCCCGCAGGGGTTGCTGTGGGCATGGAGGAGAGTGGGGACTCCGTGCCAGCCCTGCTGTGTGCCCACCACTGAGGGGGGAACCAGGGCCTGAATCTCGAAGGCCTTCTTGGAGGAGGGGTGAGGTCCAGGCAGTGGGGCAGGAGGAGGTCGAGGAGTCTCAGCTTTGGCCCGACCTCTCCCACGGGGGTTCCTGCCTCACTCACCAGCACCAGGCAGTATCTGCAGCGCCGAAGAGGGATGGCTGGAGGAACCATGGCTGTCTGCTCCTCTTTGATCTCCTCCTGGAATGAGGGGCGGGGTGTAAGACAGGGTCCCTTTGGGAGACAGGTGGCACTGGTGAGCAGCTTCCCTAGGGGCCGGCTTAGCTCTGGGTGTGGAGTTTGGGGCCCATCCCATGCAGAATGGAGGTGTGGGTGTGGCAGAGCGCCCTGGACCGAGGGCAGCTGTGTGATGCTTGTCAGTCTTTTCTTTCTCTGGCCCCAGCAGTTTCCTCGCTACTGTAGGATGGAGCTCTAGGACTGGCAAGAGGATGCACTGAGCTGCCCCCACAAGAGCCCGCAGCACAGAACCTGGCATGGAGACTGTGCTGGGTGTTGAGTCCCTGTGGGCGAGAGTCAGGGCCCCTGGTTACCTGAGGCTGGGGCTGCACATTCACATAGCCAGGGTCCATGAGTGACACAGCGAGGTAGAGCAGCAGGGAGCCCAGCACCAGGAGCAGAAAGGTGAGCGGCAGGAGCAGCTCCCCCTGCTCCTCCCATTGCCGCAGCTCTGGAGAGGCCAGAGAACACAGTGAGGCTGGGCTGGGCAGAACAGGAGTGGATGGGGCTGGGGTGCAGCTGGAGGTAGGGAAGTGTGTTCCTGGCTGAGCAAAGGCCTGGAGAGGATGGTTCCATGTGTGGCTGTGTGTGGCCAGCAGTTCATCTGCACTTTATCTGGAGGGTCAGAGGGAATGATGGAAGGTTATAGGGCCAGATCTGTTTTGGAAAACCTCATTGCTAGAGAAATGGATCGGGGGAAGCCTGGGGGCAGAGAATCTGGCCAGAAGGAAGAAGAGGGTAGCTGCAAAGGCCTGGCAGGGAGTGAGAGAGGAAGGAATAGACAGAGGGGGCTTCTGGGTGAAGGAAGCCAGACCTGACTGGATGTGGGGGAGAGGGAGGAGGGGTCTAGGGTCTCTGGCTCTGCCATGGTGAGAGACTGCCCAGGTCTGAAATGCCTGAGACAGCTATGTGGGGGAGGGTGCAGCCAGCAGGCTCAGATGCTGCAGAGGGGCATAAGCAGGGTCCAGTGGGCTTCAGCACATGGAGGCGACAGGAAGTTGGAGAGATGGGGTGCAGGGCAAGGAATGAGGGGGCATGAGTCCACCAGACAGCAGAGTGTGGACAAATCCAGTGTCCCTTGGTTGTAAGAAGGAACAAAAATAAAAGGGTGGCTTTCGAGAGGGGTCCTTTTCTCATAAGGAGACCTGAGCAAGTTTTTAGGCTAAAGGGTGAAGGTGGTGGAGGAGGTTTGAGGTCTTGGGAGTAAACCCAGAAGGGGCCCTAGTCCAGAAACAGGCTGGACCACCATGGAAGGAGGGCTGGGGGCTGCCGTGGGTGACAGTGGGGGAGGCTGCCTGTGTGTGGTAGGTGAGGTGCTGAGTAGGGGTCTACTGAAGGAAATGGAGGTGGGTGGGTGGGTGAATGGGTGTTCCTGTGGGAAGATGGGAGATGGGCCGCATCCCATGGGGTGTTCTCTTGCCTGAGGGGTTGCCTAGACTTGGGCAGCTAGTGGCCATGGGGGTGTGGAGGGTGTGGATGTGGGTAGAATGCCAATCTTTGCATATAGTTGAGCCGCGTAATTGTAAGGATGGAAAGATTTGGGGTCAGTTCCTGGGAAGGATCATGTGGGTCCCAGGATCAGGGGACATGGGGTTCAAGTCGGTCCTTGGATCTGGTGGGCACCG
Organism: Sapajus apella; assembly: GCF_009761245.1. NCBI lineage: Eukaryota > Metazoa > Chordata > Mammalia > Primates > Cebidae > Sapajus > Sapajus apella. The sequence goes on from NW_022437037.1 coordinate 3,478,626, forward strand.
GCTAGGTCCTGGGATGGACAGGGCATCTGGCAGTGATCAGGAAGATGCTGGAGTTAATTAGGGATCGACGGGGTATCAGGCGGAGAGCAGGTGGCTCTTGGAATGATAGACGGGGAGGGGGCTTCAGGAGCTGGCGGAGATCGGGCCAATCCCAGGATCTCCAGGGATTAGGCGGGGGACCCAGTGAGACACGAACGTCTAGGGAACCACGCGGGATCGGGTGGGTCCGGGGTCGCTCGGGGTCCGGCTCACCGGTATCGTGCAGGAAGAGCACCAGCGTGATCCCCCATGTCAGCACGGTATGCCCGGTCCGCACCAGGACCCCAGAGCTGAGGAGCGCCCAGGGCGCCATCGCCTCGACCCGGGGCCCCACCCGGAAGAAGCGCCCAGAGGGGCGGGCCCTCCGAGGGAGGGGCACGCGACCGCCCGGGGATTGGTGAATCCGGGAGGCGGGCGGGGCCGGACTGGGTCAGGGAGGCTGCCTATTGGATGGCAGCTGCGGCCGATTGGGTCCTCAAGCCAACAGGTGCCTGAAGAGGTTGAGGGCGGGGCAGGCGCGCGCGCAGCTGGTAACTCCCCCAACTCCAGCCCTACCCGCCAGGTAACTTTTGAAAGCCCGGGAGCGCGCGCGCGCCTCCTCGGCCCTCTCCTGTACCCGCCCCCATAGCCTCGCGCATGCGCATAGCGCCCTGGGCGCTTCAAAGATCCTGGCGCTTCAAAAGATCCAGCAAAATTGTGCCCATTTCAAAGATGTGATGATTAAGGCCTCGAGAGGGCCAGGGCTCGCCCAAGGTTGCTCTGTGGTGACAGCTTTACCTCCTTGCTATTTATTATCAGGTATTGCAAATGGACGAGAGAAAAGTGGAGGTACGTGGGGCACATTCCGACTATGGGTGATCCAACTTAGGCGGGAGTCAGAAATACCAGCACTGCCCCTTCCTACCCAAGTGACCCTGGGCGAGTTCCTGAGCCCCTCTGAGCTGTTTTCTGTCTCTATAAGGAGGCTGTCAATAGTGTCTCCCTCCTAAGGTGTTTGGGAGGATTAAATAATGGAAGCGCCTTGTCTGGCACGGGACTGTCTTGCCTCTCCTGCTGTGAGCCACCACCTACAGGCGGACTTTCCCCGCCGGAGGCTTCAGGCTGTCCTCCTTCCCTGTGTCCCCAGGGCCTTCCCCACTCAGCCCTGCCTCTCCAGCATCCTCCTCCGCCAACATCTGATTGGCTCCATCCCAGCTCCTCCAGGATACTCCTCTGACATCTGTTGTTTTTCTCAGCTCAACATCCTCTTTTTGGTTGGGGGAATCGACTTCCCATCCCATGTGATTGGAGAGACTGGCCCTCACCTCACTGGATGGTGTGCGGGTGGAGGCTGTGTGCGTGTGTCTCTGCAGAACCAATCACAGGCCTTCCATGAGATTACTGTCTAGATGCTGAGAGGAAGGGGCATTATTTTGGATCTCGAGCCTAAGGAATGGGATATAAGGCAACCGGGAGCCATCTTTACGCTGTGAGGAGAGGACCTATCCTGTCTGTGGCTGGATAAAATGAGACCAACTTATTTTTATTTATTTATTTTTTGAGACAGAATCTCCCTCTATTTCCCAGGCTGGAGAGCAGTGGCTCAATCTCGGTTCACTGCAACCTCCGCCTCCTGGATTCAAGCAATTCTTCTGCCTCAGCCTCTCGAGTAGCTGGGACTACAGGCACGTGCCACCATGCCCGGCTAGTTGTTTTTGTTTTGGTATTTTTAGTAGAGACTGGGCTTTACCATATTGGCCAGGCTGATCTTGAACTCCTGACCTCGTGATCCGCCCGCCTCAGCCTCCCAAAGTGCTGGGATTACAAGCATAAGCCACCGCGCCTGGCCGGAGACCAACTTAAGACACATAGAGAGGGATAAGCAGCACTAAAGGAGGGATCGGGAGATGGTCCAAACAACGTTATCTGAACCCTCTAGATCCAGCTGTTCCTGGAAGCCAATACTAACTCTGCATCCCCTGGTTGCAAGAGCCAATGAATTCCCACTTTTTTTTTTTTTTTACACGGAATCTTGCTCTGTTGCCAGATAGCTAATTTTTGTATTTATTTATTTTTTTAGGTGGGATTACAGGCACACACCACCACTGGTCTCGAACTCCTGACCTCATGATCCACCCACCTCAGCCTCCCAAAGTGCTAGAATTATAGGCATGAGCCACTGCGCCTGGTCTGATTTTTGTATTTTTAGTACAGACAGGGTTTCACCATGTTGGCCAGCATGGTCTCGATCTCTTGACCTTGCGAACTGCCTGCCTTGGCCTCCCAAAGTGCTGGGATTACAGGCATGAGCCACCACGCCCAGCCTTTTTTTTTTAAAAAGAGCCTCACTCTGGAGTGCTGCAGTGGTGCGATCTGGGCTGACTGCAATTTCCACCTCCTGGGTTCAGTTGATTCTCCTGCCTCAGCCTCCTCAGTAGCTGGGACTGCAGGTGCATGCCACCACACCTGGCTGATTTTTGTATTTTTAGTAGAGACAGGGTTTCACCATGTTGGCCAGGCTGGTCTCCAATTCCTGACTTCAAGTGATCTGCCCCACCTCGGCCTCCGAAAGTGCTGGTATTATAGGTGTAAGCCACTGCACCTGGCCTCAATTCCTACCTTTGACTAGCCTGGGTAGACGTTTGAGCTGGGTGTCTGTTATTTGCAATTCAGTCTTGATTACTGCACTGGGTGCAGGATCTAATGTGCTGAGTGGGGACATCCAGCACATTATCCACTCAGCACGTAATTCTGAAGCTTCCGTGGGTCAGGCACTGTCCTAGCGTCAAACACTCTGACACTAGTTCAGATAGTAAGGACGGAATTTAATTAACAGTAATGCTATTGACAGGGTGGAGCGGACAGTGTGAACCAACTGAAACTTGTTAGTGCAGAAATGACTGGTGTTTTTTGTGATTTGGTTTTTCTGCTTTCTTGAGATGGTGTCTTGCTATGTTGCCCAGGCTGGCCTCAAACTCCTGAGCTGAGGCAATCTTCCCCCTCAGCCTCCAGAGTAGCTGGGACTGCAGGCGTGCACCACCATGTCTGGCTTAAAGGGAGAATGAGGGAGTGGAGGGAAATGGTGGGGGCTTCAGCAGAGTAAGGGAAATGAAAAATTCCAAAGGGTTGGTCATGGTAAATGTGATTAGGCAGCTGCTGTGCTTGCTGGCAATTATGGAAGTTAAGACTCTGTTCTCCTGCAAAGACTGGGAGACAGAGACTCTGTCCTTCCTGATAGTACATTGCAACTGAATGGCTTTCAGGTCCTTGAGAAAGATACTCCTGAGTTGTAGGACACATACACACATCTCAAATGGACAGAGGAAGGAGTCACAATTCTAAGTTCCCATCCCCCCACGCTTTTTTTTTTTTTGAGACAGTTTCCCACTGTCTCCCTGGAGTGATCTTGGCTCACTGCAACCTCCGCCTCCTGGGTTCAAGTGATTCTCCTGCCTTGGCCTCCCAAATAGCTGGGATTATAGGTACATGCCACCATGCCTGGCTAATTTTTTTGGTATTTTCAGTAAAGACAGGGTTTCACCATGTTGGTCAGGCTGGACTTGAACTCCTGACCTTGTGATTCACCCACCTCGGCCTCCCAAAGTGCTGGGATTACAGGCATGAGCCACCGCACCGGCCAGAGGTCACATTTCTTAGGGAGACTCAGGAAAATTGCTTTACAGAAATCTACTTTTGGAGAGGTAGGCCTTGTTTGAAGGTGCTGCGTAGCAAAATATAGTTTCTTTCTTTTTCTCTCTCCTTCAACTTTCATTTGAAGCTCAGGAGTACATGTGCAGGATGTGCAGGTTTGTTACATAGGTGAACGTGTGCCACAGTGGTTAGCTGCACAGCTCATCCCATCACCTAGGTTTTTTTTTTGAGACGGAGTCTTGCTCTGTTGCCCAGGCTGGAGTGCAGTGGCATGATCTCAGCTCACTGCAACCTCTGTCTCCCAGGTTCAAGTGATTCTCCTTCCTCAGCCTCCTGAGTAGCTGGGATAACAGGCAGGTGCCACCATGCCCAACTACTTTTCGTATTTTTAGTAGAGATGGGGTTTCACCATGTTGGCTGGGCCCATCTTGAACTCCTGACCTCAAGTGATCCACCTGCCTCAGCCTCCCAAAGTGTTGGGATGACAGGCGTGAGCCACTGCACCCAGCCTGGCCACAAGTTTTTAAAATGAGATCTCTCAATGTGCCAGGTTCTGTACTGGGCTACAGCAGAGCCTCCATGTGCCTTGTTGCTCACAGTCCAACGTGGGAGACTAAACAAAGCAATTTCAGCTCCATGAGATAAGTAGGTGCTGTGACGGGACGAGCAGGAACTAGTGTTCCTGACACAGGAAATGGCAGGTACCAGGCCAAGGAGCTGGAGGAGAAGCACCTGGCACATCGGAGGACCTTGTTTTCCCTCCTTTACTGCAGCAACCTTGAGGTAAGAAGTCATATCAGGCCAGGTGGTACATGCCTGTAATCTCAACAGTGTGGAAGGCTGAGGTGGGAGGATTGCTTAAGCCCAGGAGTTTGAGACCAGCCTGGCAACATAGTGAGACCCCATTTCTACAAAAAAACCAAAAATTAGATGTGCATGGGAGTACACATTTGCGGCCCCAGCCACTTGGGAGGCTGAGGTGCACGGATTGCTTGAGCCCAGGAGGTCGAGGCTGCAGTGAGCTGTGACTGTGCCATCGCACTCAGCCTGGACAACAGTGAGACCTTGGTCTCAGAAAAAATAAAAAATGAAGTCACTTCACCTCTCTGAGTCTCAGTGTCCTTGTCTGTGAAATGGATTGCTGCCAGTGTTCTAAGGAAGCGGAAGGTCCATGAAGCACCTAGCACAGGGCCTGGCACACAGATGAAGGTTCAGCAGTGTTGGCTGCTGCTGGCAGGCACTGCCCTCATTCCCTCCCAGGCACAGACGCCCCACCAGGGTTCCAAGGCAAACACCTGATGCCCTTCCTGCCAGGTCCTGTGGGTGGCCAGTGGCAGGGGCTCTCACCCAGGGGAGAGAGAGGCCAGGTCCAGGCCCTGCAGGTGGTGATGAAGAGGGGATCTCGGCTTCACAGAGCCTGTGGGAGGAGTCAGTGTTCAGCTTCCAGAAACGCTTAAGCCTGCTCTGATACCCAGGCTTAAAACCTCACATAGAGAATAAAATCCACACACTCACTGTGGCCTATAAAGGGTGTGACCGTATCATTTCTTATTCCAGCCAGGCAGCTCTGAGGATGTGAAGCCACTGTCGATAGTGGTGTGGGACAACAGGCGTCAGTTAGGACGGCCCTGGGCCATGCTGCAGTCTGGCCACCTCACAATTTCGCTCCAGCGACTTCTTGGTCCCCTCCCACTGCACCCTTGATCCTCACGCTGCCAGGGCCACATGGGGCTGCTTCTCTGGCCGCCCTGGCGGGACCCTCTGCTGAAGATGCTCTTTTCCTCAGCCCTCAGGCCAGACCTGGGCAGCTTCTGTCTTTTCACTGCGTTTGGCTCCACTCTGTCCTCTTGTGAGAAGCCTCCCAGACACATGGGGACACAGCATTGGCTCCTCCCCCTCTCCCTGAAGCACTGTGGCCCAGCAGACTCCAGGCTTCCCTGACCCACCTGCCCACTCCCACCTGCTGGCCGGAGACACCCAGTCTCCTGCCTTCTCCCCGCTGGTGACACACAGCCATAATCTCCTATTTGCCATCTGTCTCCCCCATCAGGCTGAGCTGCCCTGGGCAGGTGCCCTGTTGGTCTGGTTGCCAGCTGTGTCCTCAGTGGGCACAAGGCTGTGAAGAGAAGGCAGAGGAAACAGGTACTCCAGCTCAGTCCGCTGCCACCTGTCCCCAGGCTGCAGGCTTTAACCCACCAAACGCACCCCTCCCTCCCACAGAACTACCCATACTGTAGCCGCCCTGCCAGGAGTAGCTTGAGCCCTGCTCTGGAGCCTGGAAGCCAGGCTAGCAATCCCTTCCACAAAAAAGACGCTCCATTCTCCACTTTGCACAAAAATGTATTTCTGTGACATCCCAAAGTACAGACATTTCCCCAGACCCCAGGGGATAAAGCAATGAGGTGTGAACTCTGCCAGGGTCTGGCCGGGGCCACTGAGCGTGGGATGGAAGGGAGCGCCGCATGCGGCCCATCTGCCAAGCTGGGGGAACACAGGGCTGCTGCCCCTTCCTAGGGCAGGAGGGACAGGCTCCAGGAGAAAAAGGCCAGGTGTCTCTCCCAAAGCTGCTCACCCGGCTATCCTGCCTGGAGGCAGAAATGCTAAAAACACCGAAAAACAGGCCCCTAGAAGGAAAAGGGAAGAAAAAGCCATCACCCAAAGGCTGCCTCCAGGGTTTGGCTGCTCCCCAGGCTCCTGCGGTCCACAAGTGTCCGATGAGAAGCAACGGCAGCGTCCATTTGGGGAGGAACGCATCGAGGGAGGAGCGAGAGAGCTGGCACCTCTCAGGCTTCCAAGGTAAAGCCTAGGGCCGGGAGGGACAGCCCGGGAGGCCCAAGCGGCCACTGCAGGGCCGTCCAAGTGCTGGTCTGGAGGCGGCTGTGTGGCTACTGTGGGTGAAAGGCTGGCGTCGGGCCTCTGCCTCTCAGAGGCGTGGGGCTGTCTGGGCAGCGGGGCAGGCTGGGATGAGGAGGCAGGCTCAGTTCTGCTGGTGGGAGCGCCTGGGCAGGTGAGGGCTGTGAAGTGAGGAAGCAATCCCCTGGCCCCAGAAGATGCTGGCTTCCAGGGCTGGGGCAGGTTCTGGATGTGTTTGGCAGAAGGGGCAGTGGCATCTGCCCCTGAGTTCTGGCCATCCCTGGGCTGGGGCCTTCCACAGCCTGGGACCTGATGGGAGACTAGGAGGCAGCCTCCGTAGCAGCGTGGCCTCAGGCAGGCCTGGCCGGACAGCAGCAGGACCACTGGGCGCCCTGCTCCTAGAGCGTCTTCGGGGGCAGGGCTGCCTGGACCTCAGCCTAGGAATGGCTCACTTTCTTGCCCCAGATGGCCCACAGCTGGGAGCACCAAGGCTTTTGGGAGACCCAATGGGGTAAGTTCTAATCCCCAAACCCCATCAGCTGCGCCCGGGAGCCAAGATGGGGTTCTCAGACATGAGCAGTGAGTCAAGATGCTGGAGTAGGCTGTCCATGGCCTGCTCCTCTCATCAAAGTGAGCCAGGCCAGGATCTGAGTTTACTGGGCAAGGACTGGACACTCAACGTTATAGGCATTTAGTCCGGCTGGGGTAGGAGTGAGTGTGGCAGCGATGAAGGCTTTGAGTGGGTTTGAGAATGGCCAAGGAAGTGGCAGGGACTCCGGGAGTGTTGCTTTTGTACAGAAATCATACACACAAAACTTCACACTTCCTAACCAAAAAAAATAATATATATATATAATATATATATATATCTCACTAATGTTAAGGAAAAGCGTCGGTTGTGCAAAAGTCCCCCGTGTCTCTTCACCCAACGGGAGGCTCCCCATAAGGGGCCTGCCCGCTGGGCTGCTTGAGCGCGCTTCCTCCCCGCCTGTGGTCCAGAGTGGTGGCAGCCTTGAGGGCAGAGGCCTCTATCTGGACGTGTCCATGTTCTCCTCTTTAAAGTTACTGCAGTGCTCAATCACCTTGCTGGAGACAATGGGGGAGACAGCATTGGAGGGCGGGCTTGAGTGGGGTGAGCCCAGCCTCTCCTAGGTCATCAGGCAGCTGGGTGAACACATGTTCACAGTGATGGTGACACTGACCGAATGATGTAGACGGAGGGGTTGGTAGAGTGGCTGGCATGTGCAGGGACCCAGGGAATGGCACCTGTGGCCATGAATGCCATCACCACCCGTCCTCCCCTCCCTTCCTTCCCATGCCCCTCTTCCCCCACCCCCAGTCCCAGGCCTGACCTCCAAAACACTTTGGAACTTTCTTTAGCGACCTCTTCCTTCTTTTTTCCCCTGCACACTAGACCCTTCTCTTTCCAGACGTCCACCAGTGGTCCCCAAACTGACTACACATCAGATTCCCCCAGAGGCCCAGATTCAGTGGCAGGTCCAGGGTGGGGCAGGGGCAGCTAGGGACCAGTGCTCCAGCTCAGATTTCAAATCTTGACTGCCCCAGACTGCCCCTTGACACCCATCACTGTCAGCTGTCACGCTGGACCCCGGACAGCTTGTCCATTCAACACCAAGCCTCTGAGTTGGGGGCTTCACTGCGGCCTCCATGTATTCAAGGGGTGCCCCAATGCATTTTAGGAAGCAGATACTCAGAGTGGGAGAGGGATCAGTGGATAGGCCAAGGGCCTTCTCCTAAGCATTGTCCAGGGTCATTTACTCCTTGCTGTCAGACAGACCAATGCCTCAGATTCCCATCACAGGCCCTGGAAAAATGTTCAAAGTGACTGCCCTGCGTAACTGGTCAGTCTTATCTAGTGCTTCTCAAATTTCCTGGGAATCCCTGTTAACCATGAAAATTCCAGGGCCAGCTGGGCACGGTGGCTCACGCCTATAATCCCAGCACTTTAGTAGGCTGAGGCAGGCAGATCACAAGGTCAGGAATTCGAGACCAGCCTGAACCAACATGGTGAAACCCCATCTCTACTAAAAATACAAAAATTAGCTGGGCGTGGTGGCATGCACCTGTAATTCCAGCTACTCAGGAGGCTGAGAGAGGAGAACTGCTTGAACCTGGGAGGTGGAGGTTGCAGTGAGCTGAGATCGTGCCACTGCACTCCAGCCTGGGTGACAGAGCGAGACTCTATCTCAAAAAAAAAAAAAAAAAAAAAAGAAAAGAAATTTCAGGGCCACCGGCCACCTCCCACCTCCCAGATGCATTGGAAGAGAAAACCAAGGGGACAACCCTGTCAATTTATTGTTTTATTTGTTTATTCATTTTGTTTGAGACAGAATCTTGCTCTTTCGCCAGGCTGGAGTGCAGTGGCATGATCTCGGCTCACTGCAACCTCCGTCTCCCAGATTCAAGTGATTCCCCTGCCTCAGTCTTCTGAGTAGCTGGGACTACCGGTGCGTGCCACCACCTCCAGCTGATTTTTTGTTATTTTAGTAGAGACAGGGTTTCACCATGTTGGCCAGGATGGTCTTGATATCCTGACCTCATGATCCGCCCGCATCGGCCTCCCAAAGTGCTGGGATTACAGGCTTGAGCCACCGCGCCCGGCCCATTTTTGTATTTTTAGTGGAGACGGGGTTTCACCATCTTGGCCAAGCTGGTCTCAAACTCCTGACCTTGTGATTCACCCACCTCGGCCTCCCAAAGTGCTGGGATTACAGGCATGAGCCACTGAGCTTGGCCTTACATTTTGTTTTATTTAATTAATTAATTAATTATTTTTTTGAGACAGAGTCTCACTCTGTCACCCAGGCTAGAGTGCAATGGCAGTCTCAGCTCACTGCAACCTCGGCCTCCCGGGTTCAAGCGATTCTCCTGCCTCAGCCTCCCGAGTAGGTGGAACTACAGGTGCATGTCTGGCTAATTTTTGTATTTTTAGTAAAGACACGGTTTCACTATGTTAGCCAGGCTGATCTCAAACTCTTGACCTTGTGATCCACCCACCTTAGCCTCCCAAAGTGCTGGGATTAAAGGCGTGAGCCACTGCGCCTGGCCTCTATTTTATTTTTTTGAGACAGAGTCTTGCTCTGTTGATCAGGCTGGAGCACAGTGGCGTGATCTTGGCTCACTGCAACCTCCACCTCCTGGGTTCCAGCCATTCTCCTGCCTCAGCCTCCCAAGTAGCTGGGATTACAGGTGCGCACCACCAGGCCCCCCTAATTTTTCTTTCTTTCTTTTTTTTTTTTTTTTTTGAGACAGAGTCTCGCTCTGTTGTCCAGGCTGGAGTCCAGTGGCATAATCTCAGCTCACTGCAACCTCCACCTCCCGGGTTCAAGCAATTCTCCTGCCTCAGCCTCCCAAGTAGCTGGGATTATAGGCATGCACCACCATGCCCGGCTAATTTTTTGTATTTTTAGCAGAAATGGGGTTTCACCATGTTGGCCAGGCTGGTCTTGAACTCCTGACCTTGTGATCTGCGCGCCTTGACCTCCCAAAGTGCTGAGCCACCTCGCCCACCTCGCCCACTTCGCCAGGCCAATTTTTGTATTTTTAATAGAGACGGGGTTTTACCATGTTAGCCAGGTCTCGAACTCCTGACCTTAAGTGATCCACCCACCTCAGCCTCCCAAAGTGCTGGGATTACAGGTGTGAGCCACCGCATCTGGTCTTCACCAGCCTGGCCAACATGGTAAAACCTCATCTCTACTAAAAATATGAAAATTAGCTGGGTGTGGTGGTGTGTGCCAGTAATCCCAGCCGGTCCGGAGGCTGAAGCAGGAGAATCACTTGAACCCAGGAGGTGGAGGCTGAAGTGAGTCGAGATTGCACCACTGTACTCCAGCCTGGGTGACAGAGTGAGACTCTGTCTCAAAAAAAAAAAATTTTTTTTTGAAATAGGGTCTTACTGCGTCACCCAGGCTGGAGTACGGTCGCACAATCAAAGCTCACCTGGCTGGGTGCAGGGTGGCACCCACCTGTAATCCCAGTACTTTAGGAAGCTAAGGTGGGAGGATCGCCTGAGCCCAGGAGTTTGGGACCAGTCTAGGCAACGTAGTGAGACCCTGCCTCTACAAAAAATACAAAAATTAGCTGGGTGTGGTGGCACACACCTGTAGTCCTAGCTGTTTGGGAAGCTGAGGTGAGAGGATTACCTGAGTCTGGGGAGGTGCAGTGAGCCATGATCATGCCACTGCACTCCAGCCTGGGCAACAGTAAGACCCTGCCCTCCCCCCAAAAAAAAGCTCACTGTAGCCTCAAACTCCTGGGCTCAAATGATCCTTCTGCCACAGCCCCCCAAGTAGCTAATACTACAGGTGCACACCACCATACCCAGCTTATTTCTAAATTTTTTTTGTAGTGACAGGGTCTTGTCATGTTGCCCAGGCTGGTCTCAAACTCCTGGCCTCAAGCCTCAGCCTCCTGAAATGTTGGGATTACAGACATGAGCCACTGCACCTGGACTGACTTTCTCTTTCTTTCTCCTTTTCTTTCTTTCTTCCTTCCTTCCTTTCTTTCTTTCTCTTCTTTCTTTCTCTTTCTCTCTCTCTCTCTCTTTCTCTCTTTCTCTCTTTCTTTCTTTCTTAGAGGTGGGGTCTCAGTTTGTTGCACAGGCTGGAGTTCAGTGTCATGATTATGGTCACAGCTCACTGCAGCCTGCACCTCCTAGGCTCAAGCGACTTTCCTACTTCAGCCCCACTGAGTAGTTGGGACTACAGGTGCATACCACCATCCCTGGCCAAATTTTTGTTTTGTTTTGTTTTTTAGAGATGGGTCTTGCTATGTTTTCCAGGCTGGCCTCAAGTAATCCTCCTGCCTTGGCCTCCCAAAGTGCTGGGATTATAATCATGAGCCACTGCACCTGTCCAGCAGTGCCTTTGGCCAGATATAATAGCAGAACCAGCTGACACTTCCCTCCCCTGGCCCAGGAAGTGGTGTCTGAGTAGCCTCTGAGTTCCTGGCCCGTCCTCCATGTGACCTTTTCCTCTATACCAAGTTCAGAGCCATGACAAAAGTATACAGGGGTCAGCTTGACTGTTCTCCCTTCTAGAATGAATCCTGGAGAAAACAAGGTCATTCTTGCCAATCTGGACACATGGCATCCCTGAGTCTCTTGTGTCCTGAGAAATGGAGGCAGTAACATTTTAGAGGCTGCAGTGAAAGCCACACAGCCACGGAAGGCCGAGACTCCACCATGTTTGTGACCTTCACATTCAGAAAACTCACTTGCACTCTGCCTCATCTTATCTCTAGAATGTATTTTACCACACTGTGTCCCTTCTTTAGTGGGAATGTCTTTGGCCAAAATAGTGAAAAGTTCAAACCTGACTTGCTAATGCCCATTGATGAGAGGAGATGGAATTTGTTGGAAATAAAAGGAAACTAAGCTTACAAATGAGGGCCCTGATGCTCCGTTCAGAGCTTGGTCATCTAGTTTCCAGCCATATTGTGGCCGAGATGACATTTAGAGAGGACTCAGCTGGACATCAATACACTGTCCACCTCCACACTCAACCCCAAGCTGCCCTGGAAATTTCAGCCATTCCTAACTTCCAGAGGGCCCCTACTGTGTCCTTACTCCCCCAAATCAAGGTTCCAGGCAGAAACACACTGCTTGTCTCTTACCGGGCCATCTCCTTGGTCTCCTGCCGTGCGGTCGCCATCTTTATTATGTCCCTCAGAAGGGGCATCCCTCCTTCTTTGATCAGTAGAGGGCAGTACTTGTCCGCTGTGGAATAGGAGTAGACAGCAGAGGATCAGGATGGGTCTTCTTATCACCCTGAGGCCCAGAAACCCACCCTGTCTGTATCCTGGTTTCAGGGGTGTAAAGACACAGGTCTTGGTGGGGACAGTGCTAGAAATAGGGGCAAGTGATGTGTGCCCAGCCCCATGGGTGGGAGTTCTACATCCACGTAGGGGAAGCAAGAGGTGAGTCCTTGGTTTGAAGTTGCATTTATTTCCAGAGCTCAGCTCATTCTTTTTTTTTTTTTTTTTAAATATATATAGAGAGTTTTTGAGATAGAGTCTCACTCTGTCACCCAGGCTGGAGTGCAGTGGTGCAATCTCGGCTCACTGTAACCTCTGCCTCCTGGGTTCAAGTGGTTCTCATGTCTCAGCCTCCAGAACGGCTGCGATTACAGGTGTGTACCACCACATCCAGCTGATTTTTTTGTATTTTTAGTAGAGTTGGGGTTTCACCATGTTGGCCAGGCTGGTGGCTGACCTCAGGTGACTCTGCCTGCCTTGGCCTCCCAAAGTGCTGGGATTATAGGTGTGGGCTACAGTGGCCCAAAATATATATATATATAAAATTATGTGTGTGTGTGTGTATATATATATATATATATACACACACACATATACATATACATATATTTTGAGATGGAGTCTCACTCTGTCACCCAGGCTGGAGTGTAGTGGCGTGATCTCAGCTCACTGCAACCTCTGCCTCCTCCCTAGTAGCTGTGACTACAGGCATGTGCCATCACACCTGGCTAATTTTTGTATTTTTAGTAGAGACAAGGTTTCGCTATGTTGGCCAGGCTGGTCTCAAACTCTTACCCTCAAGTGATTCACTCACCTCAGCCTCCTGGTATGCTAGGATTACAGGCATAAGCTGCTGCACTCAGCCTAATTTTTTTTTTAAAGCGGAGACAGGGTCTCACCATGTTGCCTATGCTAGTCTCAACCTCCTGGGCTCAAGCAGTCCTCCCAACTCAGCCTCCCAAAGTTCTGAAAATACAGGCATGAGCCACTGAGCCTGGCTTCCAGTGCTCATACTATGGAAAATGTCACCCAAACCAGTGAAACCAGTGGCTCCTAAAGATGGTGATCCTTTGAGAAGTTTCTGTAAAAATATAGATTTCTAAGCCCTGTCCCTGGATATTCTTTTTCAACAGATCCAAGGACCAAGATTTATCTGTATTTTTACCAGCTGATTCTGGTGACCTGCCAGGTTGGAATCAGCTGGTGGTATGGTATTTTTTTCATGCAGAAAGCATGGAGACTTTTATTTTATTTTTGGAGATGGGGGTCTCACTGTGTTGCCCAGGCTGGAGTGCAGTGGCTATTCACAGGCATGATCATAGCTCATTGCAGCTGGAAACTCCAGACCTCAGGCAATTCTGTCTTAGCCTCCTGAACAGCTAGTGTGCACCACTGTGCCCAACTGGCATGGAGATTTTGGACGGTTTCTGCATATGGAAGCAGGAAGCATTAAGAAAGCTGGCTGGGAACTCTGCACAGGTATTTCCTTTGCCAGGCCTTCTTCTGGTGATGAGACAGGAGTTGCCCATTAAGCTGGGTATCCCACAAATGCTGGAAAGTGGAGGGCTCTGCACTGAGGAACAAAAGCTGGCAGCAGCAATTAATGTTCCGTTCCTGGACTACAGACTCCCTGAGGGCACATCTGCTTTCAGCTGGATGAGTGTCTGAACCCAGGACAAGTTGGCACTCACGGTAGACAGATACGAGGTTGTACAGAGCCCAGGTTGCCCAGTGCTGGCTGACAGGAGAGATTCCCTGGGGAAGGAGGCGCAGAATTGGTTCAAATGACCTGCAGGAAGAGAAATCAAGGTCACTGTGGATGCTGGGGTGGGGGAGTGTGTCTTTTCTAGTCTGAGGTTTTCCCCTGCTGGAGAATCCTAGTGACCATGACAGGCTGGCAGGATGCCAAGGAGAAGGGGCAGCAGGCCCTGCATGACACTGGCAGGCTGCACGATGAGGCTCCCTTGGAGAAAGGATAAAGGCATAAGCATGTGAAGGAGGCAGAAGGGACCCAGAGTAGGGGGACAAGAAAGCTGGAGACCTCAGCATAGAGCAGACGCAGCCTGGGGGGAAGAGGGGAGAGGCACCCTGAGAACAGAAGCATGTGTGACTGCTTTTTTTTTTTTTTGAGATGGAGTTTTGTTCGGTTGCCCATGCTGGAGTGCAGTTGCGCGATCTCCGCTCACTGCAACTTCTGCTTCCTGGGTTCAAGCGATTCTCCTGCCTCAGCCTCTTGATTAGCTGGGACTACAGGCATGAACCACCACCATGCCTGGCTAATTTTTGTATTTTTAGTAGAGGCGGAGTTTCACTACGTTGGCCAGTTTCGTCCGAACTCCTGATCTCAAATGATCCACCTGCCTCGGCCTCCCAAAGTACTGGGATTACAGGTGTGAGCCACCACGCCTGGCATTTTGTTTTGTTTTGTGATATAAGGTCTCGCCCTGCTGCCGAGGCTGGAGTGCAGTGTCTCAATCTTGGCTCACTGAGACTTTGATCTTCTAGGCTGTGCAAGTGCTCCTCCCACCTCAGCCTCCTAAGGAGCCGGGACTACAGGTGTGCACCACCTGTCTCTACTAAAAATACAAAAAAAAAATTAGCTGGGCATGTTAGCGTGTGCCTGTAGTCCCCAGCTACTTGGGAGGCTTAGGCAGGAGAATCCCTTGAACCCAGAACATAGAGGTTGCAGTGAGCCAAGGTCGTGCCACCGTACTCCAGCCTGGGCAACAGAGCAAAACCGTGTCTCGAAAAAAAATTTTTTTTTTTTGGTCAGGCGTGGTGGCTCACGCCTGTAATCCTAGCACTTTGGGAGGCCGAGGCAGGTGGATTGCCTGTGTTCGGGAGTTCAAGACTAGCCTGGGCAACATGGTGAATCCCCATCTCTACTAAAATACAAAAAATTAGTCAGGCATGGCAGCGTGTACCTGTAGTACCAGCTACTCGAGAGTCTGGGACAGGAGAATGGCTTGAACCTGGGAGGCAGAGGTTTCAGTGAGCCAAGATTGCACTATTGCACTCCAGTCTGGGCAAAAGCACAAAACTCTGTCTCAAAAAAAAAATTTTTTTTGCAGAGGTGAGGTCTCACTATATTGTCCAGGTTGGTGACTGGCCTGTGACTGTTCTCCTGTCAAGGGCCTTTTGTGGGCCAGCCTGGAGTCATGGTCCAAAAGCCTGAAACGTGTGTGTAAAACTTCTGGGCCAGTCATTCTGCTCCCTTTCTTCCCAAAAACTATGGCACGATGGCAAGGCTGTAAATGTCAGCCCATTCCTCCCAATATGGGTTTTCTTTTTTTTTTTTTTTTTTTTTTTTTTTGAGACGGAGTCTTGGTCTGTCTCCCAGGCTGGAGTGCAATGGCAGGATATCAGCTCACTGCAACCTCCGCCTCCCAGATTCAAACAATTCTCCTGCCTCAGCCTCACAAGTAGCTGGGATTACAGGTGCCCACCACCGTACTCAGCTATTTTTTTTTATTTTTAGTAGACGTGAGGGTTCACCATGTTGGCCAGGCTCGTCTTGAACTCCTGACCTCATGATCCACCTGCCTTGGCCTCCCAAAGTACTGAGATTACAGGTGTGAGCCACCGTGCCCGGCCCCAATATGGGTTTTCTTTTTTTCTTTTTCTTTTTTTGCACACAGAAAATAATTTGGTTCCAACGCACCCAATATGGGTTTTCAAGTGAAATGTCCATCTGTACAGGATGGCACATAGAAAGTGACTCTTTCCTAAAATGACGCAGGAGATCCAGGCCTGGTGATTGGCCATTCAGTCACAATACAGTAGGAATTGATGCCAGCTTGACTTCAAGTAATGAAATCTGTGCCCAGAAACATTGTGGAAGGAGAGACACCAAAATGTCAACAGGCGTCTCTTTCAGGGAGTGAGATTATAAACAATTCCTGTTTTTTTCTTCTTCTTGATTTCTTTCTTTTGAGATGGAGTATTGCTGTTACCCAGGCTGGAGTACAATGTCAAGATCTTGGCTCACTGTAACCTCTGGCTCCCAGGTTTAAGGGATTCTCGTGCCTCAGCCTCCCAAGTGGCTGGGATTACAAGTGCCCACCACCATGCCTGGCTAATTTTTGTATTTTTAGCAGAGACAGGGCTTTCACTGTGTTGGCCAGGCTGGTCTGTAACTCCTGACCTCAGGTGATCTGCCTGCCTCAGCCTCCCAAAGTGCTGGGATTACAGGTATGAGCCACCGCGCCCAGCCCCAGCCCTGTTTTGTTTTTTTTCTTTTTCTTTTTTTTTTTAAGAAATGGAGTCTCATTCTGTCTCCCAGGCAGGAGTGCAGTGGCATAATCTAGGCTCAGTGCAGCCTTGACTTCCTGGGATCAAGTCATCCTCCTGCCTCAGCCTCCCCAGTAGGTGGGACTACAGGTGTGCACTATCATGACGGCTGATTTTTTTTTTTTTTTTTGAGACGGAGTCTTGCTCTGTCACCAGGCTGGAGTGCAGTGGCTTGATCTGAACTCACTGCAACCTCCACCTCCTGAGTCCAAGTGACTCTCCTGCCTCAGCTTCCTGAGTTTCTGGGATTACAGGTGTGCACCACCACGCCTGGCTAATTTTTGTATTTTTAGTAGAGATGGGGTTTTGTCATATTGGCTAGGCTGGTCTTGAACTCCTGACCTCGTGATCTGCCCACCTCGGCTTCCCAAAGTGCTGGGATTACAGGTGTGAGCCACCATGGTCAGCCTGATTTTTAAAAATGTTTAGTAAAGAGGAGGTCTTACTGTGTTGCCCAAGCCTGTCTTGAAATCTTAGGCTTAAGTGATCCTCCTGTCTTGGCTTCCCAAAGTGCTGGGATTATAGGCGAGAGCTATTGTCCTCGGCCCACCTGTATGGTTTTCTGTTGTGCGTCTGTTTTCTCCCCCATCCCTCCCCACAAACAAGTCGGTATCAATGGTTTGCAAAGAGCAGGCTTGGGTACATGCAGATGTTGGCATGCGGGACAAATGCTCCAAGCTGCATGGGTGAGATGGTGCCCTTATGTATGCTCTGTGCTGTCTGCAACTATGCATCAGTGAGTGAGAACAGAAGCCCACAGAGGACCAGAAGGAAGGCGGGAGCTCTGAGCAGACCTTGATGGCACGAGCGTCCTACCCAGCACTTACCCCATATTCCACACTGTATCCCTGCTCCCTGCCCTGCCCGCACCTGTAATTGATGTTTCTCCGAGAGTTGATGTCCCAGCTCTGGATGGCGGCCCACATGCGCTCCTCCACCTCCTTGCGCTGGGGCTCACAGACGCCCCAGGCCTCGGGCCCATCAAACATGATGTGGGAGAGGACGCCACAGGCATTGTAGGAAACCTCGATCCCATCGGCCTTGCTTTCCAACAGATTGCTGCCAGGAGAAAGACCGAGAAATAGAGTCCCACTCCCCCAGTTTCTCTTCAGATGCCAGCTGCAGGACCCCAACTTAAAACTAGAAGCAAGAGGTACTACTTATTTCTTTATCCAATATTGTCTATACCCAGACTAATTCTAAAGAGATTTGAGGTCATTTAAGATATAACTGCAAAAGGACCACGTATGAAGGACTGAATGAATAAAAAACCACATTATCAACGGAAAATGATATTTATAACAAACCTAGGCTAAGAGCAATTGTGCAACTGAGCATACACTAGAGCTCTGAGCATCCTGGCAGCCAAGGCAAAAAGGGAAAGGAAGAAAAATACAAACCTGAAGACGCTGATGAACTGGGAAGTCATTAGCTGAGGCCGCAGCTCCTTCACTTCTGCCACATTCCCCAAGAGGCCTAGCATATTCCTATGTAGTTCCTGCTTCTCTGGGAATTCCTGGGAAAATGAGAGCCAATGGGGTCATATCAATTAGTAGTTAATGACTTAGTATCTGGTATTCTTAACCAAAAAGTTTCATGGACTTCTGGCCACGCCAACCAGACAAAGAGGGGGTATATATTACCACCCTCCTACCCTCCAATGCACCT
This sequence comes from Sapajus apella, assembly GCF_009761245.1. NCBI lineage: Eukaryota > Metazoa > Chordata > Mammalia > Primates > Cebidae > Sapajus > Sapajus apella. The sequence continues at coordinate 3,496,884 of NW_022437037.1, forward strand.
AAGTCAGTGCTGGGCACACACACGAAGAGATTAAAGAGGTGGGGATTCCTTGCCACAGAGACAAGGGCTGATTAGATCAGACCTCTGGGACAGACATGGTTCTGTTCACCAAAGCTCAGAATATTAGTTTAAAGGACCCTCCTAGAAATTAGAGTAGGAATACAGAGGATATGTTTTAGGATGAACAGACATGCTGTCCAGCACAAGGCATGGTGGGTTCTAGCCAGCTGTGGGCAGGCTGAGAGCCACTGTGGAGAAGACAGGGAAAGGCTTTCCCTTGGAGCCGGGGCTCTCAGGGGGCCCCACCAGGCCATCTGGGTCTGGAGTGTCTGCAGCAAATCCTGGGTGGGTGGGCCTGAGTCTGTCCCCACTGCCCTTCTCTGGGAAGCATGGGTGAGAGGTGCTGCGGATATGGCTGGTGAGAAGCACAGGGACAGAAGAGGCGCCATGCAGGCAGCTGAGGCAGCTACTGCTGCCGGAGGTGGACGCTACCTTCAGGCAGTCCAGGAAGAGCTTCATGCCATTGAAATTGAGGAACATCTTGCAGTTGTCAGGAGTTTCGTCTGTGATGTTCCACAGGGCACTCCAGGAGAACTCCATAACCTGGTCACACTGTGAGGGCAGGGCAGGGCTCAGCTGAGGCTCCCAGTGCCCGGGGAGGGGGTCCCCTGACAAAACATGAACCTCCTCCAGGGGCAGCCCAGGCCCCTCATGGGCTGGGGAAAGGGCAGCATGGCTACGTGAAGACTCAACTTACTATCTTGTCCAGCAGCTTCTTCTGAATCAGCTTCAGCATGGTCTGCAGGCAGAGACAAGAACCTGCTAGAGTACCAGGGCTCAGGAACGCCTACCCCACCACAAACCCAAGATGGAGGGGAGGCTCAGAGACACCGTGGCTAGTTCAGGAGTCTTGACAAGATCAGGTCTCCGTATCTTTAGGGGAGGCTATTTGTAGGCATCCACACCTCAGCCCCTTGGTTCTTGGCATCAGGAGGCCTGGGTGCCATTCCTGGCCCTTGGGTGTCTCCTCTGTGACTTTGGGCACAGCCCTTCCTGCTGGGGTTTGAGCTTCCCTAGCCATCAAATGAGAAGAGAACAGAAGCTCTTGAGCTCCTTCGTCATTCTTTCCTTCCTTTCACCAGTGGTATTTATCACCTCCCCACGGGGCTCCAGGGCCCATGCCAGGAAGTGCTGGGGACACGATGACAGAAGGACAGCATGGCATCTTTCCCTACAGAGCTTATGAAAGCAGCATGAGCACAGGGACTGGGAGAGGACGACAGCGTGCTCTAGGTGGAAGAAATCTATGAGGCCAATAGCAATGTTCAGCATTAAGAAATTCTTCCTTTGGTCTAGCCTAAATCCCTCATGCTTCAGCACACCCTTCTCCCTCCCCCTGACTCCCAGCTCCAGGCCCTGCTCGGAGACTCTCGCTCAGGGTGAAGGAGTGGTGGGGAGGGGTAGGGAAGAGCAGTGAGGCTCAGGAGGAAGGGGGCAGCCTGCCTGTACGTACCACGACAAAGCCCATCTTGCCCACGGCCTCCTTGTGGTCATTGTCCACCTGGCAGACCAGGGCATTGCACAGGTGCACGGCGATGCGCTGGATGGATTCGTCCTGCCGCGTGGGGTTGAGGATGCTGAGCAGGAGCTCGTTGACCCGGCGGTACTGGAATTCCAGCTCCTCAGGGATGCTGAAGTTGCAGAGCGTCAGGCAGCAGTTCCGCTGCACCTGAGCCGGGAGAGGAGACAAGCGGGGCACATTCAGGGTCAGGCGCAGGAGCAGGGCTCTATGAGCTCTCTAGAGGAATGAGATGATCCAGAGCTGTGGTAGTCTGGCCAGGTTTTCTGGAAGAGAAGGCTATACAAGTCTTCTTTAAAAAATGTGTTTACAGGCCGGGTGCGGTGGCTCACGCCTATAATCCCAGCACTTTGGGAGGCTGAGGCGGGTGGATCGCGAGGTCAAGAGATCGAGACCATCTGGTTAACATGGTGAAATCCCGTCTCTACTAAAAATATAAAAATTAGCTGGGCATGGTGGCACATGCCTGTAGTCCCAGCTACTCGGGAGGCTGAGGCAAGAGAATTGCTTGAACCCAAGAGGCGGAGGTTGCGGTGGGCCGAGATCACACCATTGCACTCCAGCCTGGGTAACAAGAGCGAAACTCCGTCTCAAAAAAAGAAAAATGTGTTTAAAAATGTATTTAATATGTATACAGAGGAAGCATAAAACACAAATGTACACTTTCATAAATAACATAAAGTGAACTCAATGTAACCACCACCTGGGTCAAGAAACAGAACACTGTCAGCACCCAGAAGTCCCCACTGTCCCTTCCTGATCATAAGCACCTTAGTCCCTCAACCCCACTAGAGAGAAACACCACACTATTCCTGCTTTTCTTTTTCTTTCTTTCTTTCTTTTTTTTTTTTTTGAGATGGAGTCTCCCTCCATCGGCAGGCTGGAGTACAGTGGCCCTATCTCGGCTCACTGCAACCTCCACCTCTCTGGTTCAAGCAATTCTCCTGCCTCAGCCTCTCCAGTAGCTGGGGTTACAGGTGCACCACCACACCTGGCTAATTTTTGTATCTTTAGCAGAGAAGGGTGCAATACCACTGATTTGATAATGGAAAAAAAAAAAAAAAAAAGAGAGAGAGAAGGGGTTTCCCCATGTTGACCAGGTTGGTCTCAAACTCCTAGCCTCAAGTGATTTGCCTGCCTCTGCCTCCCAAAGTGTGCTGGGATTACAGTTGTGAGCCACCACGCCCAGCATTTTTTTTTTTTTTTTTTTTTTTGAGACAGGGTCTTGCTCTGTTGCTGAGACTGGAGTGCAGTGGCACCATCATGGCTCACTGCAGCCTCAACCTTTGGGACTCAAGCAATCCTCCCTCCTCAGCATCCTGAGTAGCTGGAACTATAGTTGTGTGCCACCATGCCCAGCTGGGGTGTTTTTGTTTCTTGTATAGATGGGGTCTCACTATGTTGTCCAGGCTGGCTTCTACCGCCTGGGCCAAGAGATCCTCCTATCTCAGCCTCCCAAAGTTCTGGGATTATAGGCTTGAGCAACTATGCCTGGCCCCTACTTGCCCTGGCTTTCTTTAATTTTGTTTATTTATTTTTTGAGACAGGGTCTCACTCTGTCACCCAGGCTGGAGTGTGGTGGCACAATCTTGGCTCACTGTAACCTCTCCCTCCCAGGCTCAAGTGATCCCCGCACCTCAGCCTCCCTAGTAGCTGGGATTACAGGCACACCCCATAGCCCCTGCTTTTTGTTTTGGGAATTTTTTTTTTTTTTTTGAGATGGAGTCTTGCTCTGTTGCCCAAGCTGGAGTGCAGTCACACAATCTTGACTCAGTGCAAACTCCGCCGCCTGGGTTCAAGCAATTCTCTGCCTCAGCCTCCTGAGTAGCTGGGATTACAGGCACCTGCTACCACGCCCAGCTAATTTTTTGTATTTTTAGTACAGACAGGGTTTCACCATCTTGGCCAGGCTGGTCTTGAACTTCTGACCTCATGACCCAGCTGTCTCAGCCTCCCAAAATGCTGAGATTACAGGGATGAGCTACCATGCCTGACCTTTTTTTGTTTTGTTTTTGAGACAGTTTCACTCTTGTTGCAGAGGCTGGAGTGCAGTGGTGCGATCTCAGCTCACTGCAACTGCCGCCTCCCAGGTTCAAGTGATTCTCCTGGCTCAGCCTCCCAAGTAGATTACAGGCTCCCACCATCTTGCCCAGCTAATTTTTGTATTTTTAGTAGAGATGGGGTTTTGTCATGTTGGCCAGGCTGGTCTTGAACCCCTGACCTCAGGTGATCCCCCTGCCTCAGCCTCTCAAAGTGCTGGGATTATAGGGATTAGCCACCACGCCTGGCTGGCCCCTGCTTCTCACACAGATATTCTATAGGTTTGCAAGATCAACTGTTGTTATACATAGCTGAAATGCATTCATTTTTCATTGCAGCATGGTATTCAACCATGACACCCCAATTTATTCATCCATTCTTCTACTGCTGATGGATGTCTGGGTGACTCTAATGGTTGGCTACTATGAGCCATGTATTTATACCTATTATACCTGCAACCTGGTGATGATGAGCATAGGTTTTTTTTTTTGAGACGGAGTCTCGCTCTGTCGACCAGGCTGGAGTGCAATTGTGTGATCTCAGTCACTGCAACCTCGGTCTTTCAGGTTTAAGCAATTCTCCTGCCTCAGTTTCCCAAGTAGGTGGGATTACAGGCACCTGGCACCAAGCCCAGCTAATTTTTGTATTCTTTTAGTAGAGATGGGGTTTCACCATGCTGGCCAGGCTGGTCTCAAACTCCCGACCTCAGGCAATCCACCCACCTTGGCCTCCCAAAGTGTGGAGATTACAGGCGTGAGCCACCGTGCACCCCCCTTTTTTTTTTTTTTTTTTGAAGAGTCTTGCTCTGTTGCCAGGCTGGAGTGCAGTGGTGCGATCTCGGCTCACTGCAACGTCTGCCTCTCCGGTTCAAGTGATTCTCCTGCCTCAGCCTCCCAAGTAGCTGGGACTACAGGCGCACAGCACCACACCCAGCTAATTTTTTTTTGAGATGGAGTCTCGCTCTGTCGCCCAGACTGGAGTGCAGTGGCACAATCTCTGCTCACCGCAACCTCAACCTCCCAGGTTCAAGTGATTGTCCTGCTTCAGCCTCCCAAGTAGCTTGGACTACAGGCATGCACCACCACATCCAGCTAATTTTTATATTTTTAGTAGAGACAGGGCTTGGCCAGGATTGGCCATATTGGCCAGGATGGTCTTGATCTCTTGACCTCATGATCCGCCCGCCTCAGCCTCCCAAGGTGCGAGGATTACAGGTGTGCAGCACCGCGCCCGGCCTGAGCCTGGGTTTCTTTAGGGCTCACGTGCCTGGTGTGACTTCTGGGTCACAAGGTGTGCATGTCTTCAACCTTATTAGGTAACACTAGACTAAACCCATTGTGGTTTTAGCAGTTTGCATTCCTACCAGCAAGGTAGGAGCTCTCTAGTTGCTCTACATCCTCAATTTTCTTTGTGCTGTCTGCAGGTTTATTTGCTAATCTATTTGTTTGATTTTTTAAGACAGTGTCTCGTTCTGTTGCCCATGCCAGAGTGCAGTGGTGCGACCATAACTCTCTGCAGCTGCAAACTCCTGGGCTCAAGCAATCCTGCCTCAGCTTTCTGAGTAGCTGGGACTATAGGTGCACACCACCACATCTGGCCAATTAAAAAAAAGGGTTTTTTTCTTTTTGAGATGGAGTCTCATTTATTCTATCGCCCAGGCAGGAGTACAGTGGCATGAATCTGGCTCACTGCAATCTCCGCCTCCCAGTGCAAGCAATTCTGCCTCAGCCTCCCGAGTAGCTGGGATTACAGGGGCCCAACACCATGCCTGGCTAATTGTTGTATTTATAGTAGAGATAGGGTTTCACCATGTTGGCCATGCTGATCTTGAACTCCTGACCTCAGCTGATCAGCCCTCTTTGGCCTCCCAAAGTGCTGAGATTACAGACATGAGCCACCTCACCTAACCAATAAAAAAATACTTTTTAGGCTGAGCATGATGGCTCACGCCTGTAACCCTAGCACTTTGGAAGGCAGAGGCAGGCAGATCATGAGGTCAGGAGACTGAGACATTTGCCATCATGCCCAGATAATTTTTGTATTTTAGTAGAGACAGGGTTTCACCATGTTGGCCAGGCTGGTCTTGAACTCCTGACTTCAGGTGATCCACCTGCCTTGGCCTCCCAAAGTGCTAGGATAACAGGCGTGATCCACCAGGCCTGGCCCTACTTATTTTTAAGACAGGGTCTCTCTGTTGCCCAGACTAAAGTGCAGTGGCGCCATCATGGCTCACTGCAGCCTCGAACTCCCAGGCTCAAGCAATTTTCACACCTCAGCTTCCAAGGTGGCTGGGATTCCTGGGCATGTGCCATCACACTTGGCCTTTATTTTCAATTTAATTTTATTTAATTAATTAATTTTTTGAGACAGAGTCTCACTCTGTCATCCAGGCTGGAGTGCACTGGCACGATCCTGGTTCACTGCAACCTCCACCTTCTGGGTTCAAGCGATTCTCCTGCCTCAGCCTCCCTAGTAGCTGGGATTATAGGCGTGCACCACCACACCCAGCTAATTTTTGTATTTTTGATAGAGATGGGGTTTTACCATGTTGGCCATGGTTTTTACCATGATGGTTTCAAATTCCTGGCTGCAAGTGATCTACCTGCCTCTGCCTCCCAAAGTGCTGGGGTTACAGGCACGAGCCACTGTGCCTGGCCTTTTAAAAAAATTTTTACAAGTGAGGATGTATGTATATCTTTTCCTCTAAGAACAGTCCTAACTGTGGAATGGCTAGGTCAAAAGACAAATGCATTTATAATTTTGGCAGGTTCTGCTGGTTGCCCTCCAAAAAGGTTGCACAATTCATCCCTCACCAGTAGACAGAGTGCAAGAGTGCTCTTCTCTACCTCTGCAACATTGGGTATCACCAAGCTCTTGAGATAAAATGTGATTTCATCTTATTTTAATGTTCATTTCTGCGACAGATTTATTAATTCATTCGGGAGTCTCCAACTCAACTAGCCTTTTTCTCTTTTCTTTTCTTTTTTTTTTTTTTAAAGACAGGGTCTCCTCTGTTGCCCAGGCTAGAGTGCAGTGGTGTAATCATAGCTCACTGCAGCCTCCACTTCCCAGGCTTAAGCAATCATCCCACCTCAGCCTCTGAGTAGCTGGAGCTGCAGACACATACCATGACACCCAGCTAATGAAAAAAACAATTTTATTTATTTATTTTTTTCCCATGAAGGCCTAAAAAAAAATTTTTTTTTTTTTTTTGAGATGGAGTCTTGCTCTGTCACCCAGGCTGGACTGCAATGGCACCACCTTGGCTCACTGCAACCTCCGCCTCCTGGGTTCAATCAGTTCTCTTGCTTCAGCCTCCCAAGTAGCTGGGATTACAGGTGCCCACCACCATGCCCAGCTAATTTTTGTATTTTTAGTAGAGACTGGGTTTCACCATGTTGGCCAGGTTGGTCTTGAACTCCTGACCTCAGGTGATCCACCCGCCTCAGCCTCCTAAAGTGGTGGTATTATAGGCGTGGGCCACCATGCCCAGACTAAAAACTTTTTTTGTAGAGAAGGGGCAGCAAGGAAGAGGATGGAGGGCGGCCAGGGGTGATGGACTGTGGCAGGGGCCAGGTCTCACTATGTTGCCCATGCTTAGTCTTTTTTTTTTTTTTTTTTTAAAAAGGCCAGGCATGATGGCGCACGCCTGTAACCCCAGCATGTTGGGAGGCTGAGGTGGGCGGATCACGAGGTCAAGAGATCAAGAACATCCTGACCAAGGTGGTGAAACCCCATCTCTATTAAAAATACAAAAAAAGGCCGGGCGCGGTGGCTCAAGCCTGTAATCCCAGCACTTTGGGAGGCCAAGGCGGGTGGATCACGAGGTCAAGAGATCGAGACCATCCTGGTCAACATGGTGAAACCCCGTCTCTACTAAAAATGCAAACAATTAGCTGGGCATGGTGGTGCGTGCCTGTAATCCCAGCTACTCAGGAGGCTGAGGCAGGAGAATTGCCTGAACCCAGGAGGCGGAGATTGCGGTGAGCCGAGATTGCGCCATTGCACTCCAGCCTGGGTAACATGAGTGAACCTCCGTCTCAAAAAAAAAAAAAAAATAATAATAATAATTAGCTGGGTGTGGTGGGGTGTGACTATAATCCCAGCTACTGGGGAGGCTGAGGCAGGAGAATCGCTTGAACACGGGAGGTGCAGTGAGCCGAGAGCACCACTGTACCCCAGAGCGAGACTCTCTCTCAAAGAAAAAAAAAAAAAAAAGATACACCTTTTGCCTGATTATAAGATCTCACTGGGCGTAGTGGCTCATCCCTGCCATCCTAGCACTTTGGGAGGCCAAGGTGAGAGGATCTCTTGAGCCCAGAAGTTTGAGAACAGCCTGGGGAACACAGTGAGACCTTGGCTCTACAAAAATGTTAAAATTAGCAGGATGTGGTGGCATGCCCCTGTAGTCCCAGCTTTGTGGAAAGCTGAGGTGGGAGGATTGTTTGAGCCTAGGAGGTTGAGGCTGCATTGAGCCCTGCTTATGCCACTGCACTCAGGCCTCAGCAACAGAATGAGACTGTCTCAAATTAACACCATCATCATCATCATCATCATCATCATCATCTCAATGTAGAAAGAACAATCACTCCAGCCAGGTGCAGTGGCTCACACCTGTAATCCCAGCACTTTGGGAGGCTGAGATGGGCAGATCACTTGGGGCCAGGAGTTCCAGATCACCCTGGCCAACATGGCAAAACCCTGTCTCTATTAAAAATAGAAAAATTGGCTGGGCGTGGTGGCTCACGCCTGTAATCCTAGCACTTTGGGAGGCCAAGGTGGGTGGATCACCTGACATCAGGAGTTCAAGACCAGCCTGGCCATCATGGTGAAACCCCATCTTTTAAAAAAAAAAAAAAAAAGAAAGAAAAATTAGCCAGGTGTGGTGGCATGCTCCTGTAGTCCCAGCTACTTGGGAGGCTGAGGCAGGAGAATCGCTTGAACTGAGCTGAGATCGCACCACTGCACTCCAGCCTGGGCAACAGAGTAAGACTCTGTGTCAAAAAAAAAAAAAAAAGAAAAGAAAAGAAAGAAAGAAAGAAAAAATACACACACATACCACACACACACATATTGCCCCTGAAATTCTACTTCAAAAAATGCATTATAAGGATAACTAACTAAGTATAATTTTTTTTTGTAGAAAGTAATTTATTTAGAGAGAAAGAGAGAGAAACCAGAGAAGGAAAGAGAAAGAAACAGCTAACTGTGACACTGAGTGAGAGAATCCAGAAAGATGGAATCCAGGAGAGGAAAGCAGCTTCCACACTGAGAGGAATGGAATAGACAGAGAGATGGAGTTTAGGAGGGGAAGACAGGCTTCCGTGAGAGTGTGTGGAAGGGGGCTCCAGAGGGAAAATCCAGGATAGAGAAACAGCTTCCACGAGAGTGTTTGTGGAAGGGGGATCCAAACATGGAGTCCCACTAAGTATAATTAACAAAGCATTGCTTGAGAGAGCAAAAGATCAAACAGCAACCTAAATTATTCAGCCCTGGGGGCTGTTTCATACACTGGCAGAGTGCTAACCTGCACCCCATGGGCATGGGGCTTGGCCACTGACTCCAGGTTCCAGCAGAGTCCTCCACATAGTGGCCTCTTCCTGGATGAGGACACTGAACATATGCTGGTGTCAACAATATGAAAGTGAACCTTAACACCAGTTGTATCTAGGTGAGGAGAGGTGAGATTGTGAGTAGCTTTCGCTTTATTTAACGCATTCTTGTATCACTTGAATTTTTTCATCTTTTAAGCATTAGATAGCTTTTTAAATTCATTAATTAACTAACTTATTTATTTTTTGAGACAGAGTCTTGCTCTGTCACCCAGGCTGGAGTACGGTGGCACGATCTTGGCTCACTGCAGCCTCGGCCTCCCGGGTTCAAGCGATTCTCCTGCGTCAGCCTCCTGAGTAGCTGGGACTATAGGCACACACCACCACACCCAGCTAATTTTTGTATTTTTTTTTTTTTAGTAGAGAGGGGGTTTCACCATGTTGGCCAGGATGGTCTCGATCTCCTGACCTCATGATCCGCCTGCCTCAGCCTCCCAAAGTGCTGGGATTACAGGCATGAGCCACTGTAACCGGCCTGAGACCCTGTCTTAAATAAAAAAAAATTATTGTTTGATCCTTTTGTAGTTTATGAGAGTGATGATTAGATCTTCATGCTTATGTGTGAAATGTGCCTCCCTCAAACCTTGTTATGACGTTGGCATACTGTCCATCTGAAATGAAAAAAATCTTTTTTGTTATAAAAATATGTTGGCTGGGTTGGGTGTGGTGGCACACGCCTGTAATCCCAGCACTCTGGGAGGCTGAGGCAGGTGGATCATCTGAGGTCAGGAGTTTAACACCAGCCTGACCAACATGGCAAAACCCATCTCTACTAAAAATACATAAATTAGCCAGGCGTGATGGCGCATGCCTGTAATTCCAGCTACTCAGGAGGCTGTGGCAGGAGAATTGCTTAAACCTGGGAGGTGGAGGTTGTGGTGAGCTGAGATTGTGCCACTGCATTCTAGCCTGGGCAACAAGAGTGAAATTCCCTCTCAAAAAAAATAAAAAGTGTTGGCTGATAAGGGAGATGTTCATGTTCACATGACACAGTTGAAGTAAAAATCCACAGTATACAAACAGTACACACAGTTTTTGTATCCCATTTACAAAATACGTGTGCATAGGCTAAAATCCACAACAACAGATATCCCATGTTACTGGTGCCTATCTCTGGGTAGTGGGTTTATGGGTGATTTTTATTTTCTGTATATCTGTAATTATAACTTTTCTATAATAAAAGCTTTTATTACTTTTAAAGCAGCTGTTGGTAAAAAATCCCCCAGCAGAGTGTATGGGCAGAAGGGCTGAGGAGGCGGCACAGGCAGGGAGAAGGCCAGGGTCCCTGAGCCCCCACCCTACATGGGGCAGGGAGGAAGAGGATGGAGGGCAGCCAGGGGTAATGGACTTCAGGAAGCGCCAGGTCCCAAGAGTCAGGGAGTATTGCTGTGGGAAAGGCAGCTGGGAGGGATGCAGCCCAGAGCCAGGGGAGCCCTGGCGGGACGCAAGAAGCAGGAAGGGGGTGGCTGGGCCAGAGCATGCAGGCCGTGGCGGGTGGGGGCTCACCGTCACCTCCTGGTAGGATTCCATGCCATTCAGCACCACCTGGATGACCTGCCGGCGCAGCTTCACACTCTGCTCTGAGCGGTACTCGGAATTTGTTAGGTAGAAGAGGGCGGCGCTGCCTGTCACTTGAATGTTCCTGTCATATTTGTGGCATTTGAGGGCCGTGATGACCAGCTGTATGAAGACAGGGGGAACCTGGGCTGGCAAGTGCAGGGAGGGGCCCAGACTCTGCGAGGGGCTGGAACAGGCTCTCTGGGGCAGGATTTAGCCTGGTCTTGCTCTCTGAAGGCAGAAGTGGGGCCTGGGGAGCAGATACCAGGGTGGGGACTGAACAAGGCCAGTGCTGAAGCAAGTCAAGTGCTGTGAGGCCCAGGCTGGAGTTTGGGTCCTGGGGCCCTGGGGACAGGTGCAGAGGGACAGGGGCTCTGGGGACACGGCTCAGCCAAGTCCAGAACCCTCCAGGTGGTGAGGGACAGGAGGCCGAGGCCCTCGGCTTCGGGCTGACCTTCAGGGCCCGCAGCAGCTGGTTGCAGCGCTCGATGCGTGCGATGTCAAAAAGCAGGTTGATGGCCCTCGAGGTAATCTCAGGCCGGTGCTCCGTGTAGGCCTCGATGGCATTCAGCACCTGCTCCTCATTTTTGTCACCACTTACCTGCGGGTGGGACATGCTCAGAACAACCCACAAGAGGCCAAGGGCTGGGATGCTAGATCCCAGCTCCATTTCCAGCCCCAGAACCCAGCTCCTTCCCTCTCCCAGAGCTCCCTGGCACTGCCCCATCCCTCTCCCGTAGCTCACTTTGTAGGCTGGAATGTGCGTGAGGCGGCACAGAGAGTTCTCGAAAAGCCCGAGGAACTGCAGCGGCCTCTTCAGAGCCCGGAAAGGTATGATGCTGCTCTTGGAAGGCTCGACGCTGGGGAAAGAGGGTGCCAGGGTCAACGGCTTGGGGTCCAAGCCTGAGCTGGGCCTCCCCCTGGGGGTGGCGAGGCATTTACTTGCTTTCTCTTCTAGGCCCTCCAACCTCATCCCCCCCACTCTTTTTTTAAAATTGTAGGGGACATAGACACCACCTCCTGATGGAAGGGTGGCAAGGCTACATAGTAGGGGAATACACAGGATGGGTGATGCAGCCACCTTTAGAAACCACCTGCCATTCTAGTAAGGGCATGGCAAGCTTTAGGTCTCGCCAACAATCACAAAGGGACAAGCTTATCAACTGAACACCATTAAAGTGGGCTGGGGCGTGGGCTTATGTATGGCCAGTTACAGCTGGTAGGGTTTGGTCAAACTTCTCAACCAACCAACCCAGGAACTGACCTATCTCCTGTAGTACCTCCTAGGTGGCAGACACTGCCAGCCTCGCCTCTTCCATGGTGTGCTCTGTGAGGCTGGGAATCAGATGGTTCCCCAGTTGCCCCTCGTGCTCTCACCTCCTGGCCTTTGCATGTGCTGTTCCTTCTGCAAGAACACCCTTCCTCTGGCAAAGGCAGAATGAGCTTTCGGGACAGCCAGGATGCATTCATCCCCCTCCTTCCTTCCTGATCCTCAGGCAACCCCAGGGCCCTGGACTGCCCCTACCATAGCCCTTGTAATGACTTGTCCGTCCCCACCAGCTCACACAGACTCCAAGAGAGCAGGGCCTGATCCATTTCTTTATCTCTAGCACCTAGCACAGCACTTGGCGGAGGAGTAAGTGGCAAATACTTTTTTTTTTTTTGAGACAAAGTCTCACTCTGTGGCCCAGGCTGGAGTGCAGTGGCATGATCTCAGTTCACTGCAGGCTCTGCCTCCTGAGACCAAGCCATTCTCCTACCTCAGCTTCCCAAGTAGCTGGGACTACAGATGCCTACCACCATGTCCAGCTAATTTTTGAATTTTTAGTAGAAATGGGGTTTCACCATGTTGGCCAGGCTGGTCTCCAACTCCTGGCCTCAAGTGATCTGCCCACCTTGGCTTCCCAAAGCGCAAGCATTACAGGCATGAGGCACTGAGCCCATCTTAAATGCTTGTTGAATGACACCCTACCAATAGCCATGGAGGGTGGGGCCCCACCTGGTCTGCCCTGATTCCTCTTCCATCTTGGAGATGCTGCAGTTCTCTAGGATCATGTGGCCAGAGATGTCAAGGGACATCAGGTTCCCCAGCTTCTGCACAAAGAGGCTCAGCACCTCCCGAGTCAGCTTGAACTTGTAGTAGCTGGAGAGGCGGTCTCGAGAGATGTCCAGGTGTCTGGAGATTGGGGTAGGGGGTGCAGGTCAGGAGCTGGGTACAGGGTGGGGCTGCCTTGCAGACCCCGGATCCTTTAGTCCCTAGTAGGGGAGGGCCTACGCCTGCCACGACTGCTCCAGGGCATTCTGGGAAGAAACCTGAACAACCCCAATCCAGCTGAAATGCTGGGTTTAAGGAATGGGACTGTCTTCATCCCCACACTCTGCCTGGCCAAGGGCTCCTGAACCCTGAGGGCCTGACAACACCTACCTCTACTCCTCCCCACCTGCCCAGCCACCCCACCCTGGTAAGCTCTGGGCCAGCAGCTCACCGCAGCTTGTGCAGCTGCACGATGACCCGGATGTGGTCATCAGACAGGTCCATATTGTAGAGCACAAGAGACACCAGGCTGTCTTTCCACTGGGTGAGGAAGGCGGCGTCGCTTGTCTGAATGCCTGAGAGGTCCAAGGCTGCCAGGGAATTGAGTGGCCGAAGGAGGGACTCCACGGGGACCCAATCAATCATGCGGCCCAAGTTGAGGAAGCGGAGGCGGCTGAAGCCCTCGAAGGTGAAGTCCTTAACCAGCACCTGGCAGGTGGGGTTGACGAGGCACTCATCTTCACAGCCACCTGGGTTCTCCTCCTCATAGAAAATGTTTGTACAGCCAAAGAGGCTCAAGGACACCAGGGTGTGGCTGAAGCTCCTCAGTGTCTGCAGGCTCTTGGCGGACAGCTTCTCGCAGTTGGTCAGGTACAGCTCCACCAGGTCCTGGGAGTGGGCACAGCTCCATCATCATCACCACCCCTGCCCGTTCCCCCCCGCCCCAGGCCTCGTCCTGGGCTACAGGTGGGTTGGAAAGCGGGATGTGCATAGTCAGGCGAGCACTGGCGGGACTGGGGATGGCCGGGCTGGAGGCAAGTGGCCTGGCCCCTGCTTGGCATGTGGCGCTCCCGTGGTGGGGCAGGCCTCACCTGCTTGCGGATAGCCTCCAGGTCCTGGTCCTGTACCAGGTCCTCGCGGAGGTGAATCCGGGTGAGGCGGGTGCTGCGGGGGTCTGAGAAGAGGCTGAAGAAGCTTTCGTGTGGCTTGAAGTTACAGGCAGCGTTTACCAGCTCCACATACCTGGGAGAGGAGAATCCCTGGCTCAGAGGAGGGTCACAGGGACTCTCTTCCTTGCTTCAAAGCACAAGCCCTCCTCTCCCTGAAGCCTTCTTAGATCACCCCAAGTAGCAACCTCCTTCTCCTAAGAGTATCTGGTTGGGTACTGACTAAACTACCAGTGAGATAAAGGATGCCCAGGAACCAGGAATCTAAAGGTAGCTCTCTGGGAGACCTAGGTGATACAGGGGCCATCTCTCCAAAGGCACATGCCTGTCACACACCCTCCACGCACACTGCAGGGGCAACAGCCCCACTGGTATGGCCACTCTTAGCATCTTCTTTAAGCCCCTCCTGGGACCCTTTTAAACAGGAAAATTAAGCCAAGTGGTTAGAGTTCCCAGCTGGGTACAGGGCAAGCCCTTAATTATTCACTGTTGAGACATCAGCTTACACAAGAATCCTCGTCTGCTGGGAAATGCTTAGGATTCAAACGCTATGGAATCTAAATCCTGGCTTGGCTGCTTCCCACCTAGGCAACTTCACATGAGTAAATGAACTTCCCCAGACCTCAGTTTCTTCATCTGTAAAGTGGACATAACTCTGGGCTGCAAGGCATCCAACCTATAGCCTGACCCAGAGCAAATGCTCAGAACATTGTTACAGGTCCACCTCTGTCCTCAGGCCCACACGGGCTCCTGGTTTCCTATTTTCCTATGCAACTGTCTAACAATTTCCCTTCTGGGAATCTATTTTTTTCTTTTCTTTTTTTTTTTGTAGAGATGTCTCGCTATGTCACCCAGCCTGATCTTTTATTCCTGGCCTCAAGTGATCCTCCTGTCTTGGCTTCCCAAAATGCTGGAATTTCAGGCGTGAGCCACCATGCCTGGCCACCATCTGGGCCTCCAGATTGAACCCCCAGCATTCAGTGACTACATAGCATGCTTCTAGGAGCCCCTAGAAGTGGGGAGGCCCTCAGAGGGCCATTCAGATTTTCTGGATGATTCTATCCCTGGCCATGGATCCATTACTCTGGCACTGGCACCTAAACCTGTATGTGCCCATGCTCACTGAATCCACAGGCACAGGCATGTGCATGCAAATGTACATACACACGTGGGGCAACACTTAACTCTTTCATGTATATGCGGATTTTGACACAATCACATCTCTAAATGCACACATGCAGTTTACACTCAAAAGTAACCTGTGCTGCATAAGCTTACATGTGTAGACACACCCATGCCTTCACGTGCACACCCTTCCACATACATACCAACATGCACACATATATACCTGTACGGTTATGGAGACACCACTATTCTTTTGCACCCATGAACATCCATGAGCACACACACACCCTTACACATTTGTCTCCATAGCTACTCCCCACGTAGTGCACACACATGGTCCCAATCTCTCTATACACATTCATGGTAAGACCCCTGCCCCCTCCACAGCCCCTGGGCCTGCTCACTCATTGACGAGCCGGTCACAGATCTCGCTGGGCAAGAAGATGTCCGGATGGAGCCGCAGGGTCTCTTTGTCCAGCAGGTAGCCCAGGGTGCCATCCAGGTTGCGTAAGCAGAAGTCAGTACAGAGGGCCATCAGGGACTCAGGCGTGTCGGACGCCATGCTGGGGGTAGGCAGGTGGGCCACTCCAGGACAAGGGTCCCCAGGGGCAACAGTGATTCCTGAACACTCACAGGATCATTGGTAGAGCCACTGCCTGGAGAGTGGACAAGACGCCAAGTGAGCCACACACAAGGGCTAGAACCATCAGTGGTCCCATGTCCATGCCCTGAGCAGGAAAACAGACCACACTCAAATTAGCAGCTTAGCAAGGCCAGGCCCATGTCTCCTGACTCCTCTCACCTGCCTCTGCTGTGCCCCTATCTATGCATAATTTGACCTGGAAGAACATGGAGCCTTGTCCAAGCACTTATTTGCCTATGGGCAGACGTGTACGTGTTGGGGACCCAATGCTTGAGTGGGGATAATAGGGATTTTCATCTTCTGCTTCCCACAGTCTTAACAGCTACACTGGGATGATCCATGCTGTGCAGTACTTCCTAACCTGTACACAGCTATGATTGATTGAGTAGTGAGTGTGCAGGGCTTTACAGACACAGAGACATGGTATCACTGAATCTCATGGTGTCTGATTAAAAAATGAGGGCTCCTCACAAGAGCAATGAAAACATATGTCCACATAGAAACTCAGACGTGAACATTAATAGCAACATTATTCATATGAGCCAAAAAGTGGAAACAACCCAAATGTTCTTCAACTGATGAACTGATCAACAAAATGTTGTATATTCATACAATGGAATATTATTCAGTCATAAAAAGTAGTGATCCATGCAATAATGCTGGACCTTGAAAACATTATGCTAAGTGAAAGAAATCAGTAAAAAGAGAAAGTCACATACTGTATGATTCCTCTTATAGAAATGTCCAGTGAGAATAGGCAAATCTATAAAGACAGAAGCAAACTTGTGGTTGGGGAAAAGGAGAGTAACGGCTAATGGGTATGGAGTTTCTTTCTGGGGTGACGAAATGGTCTAAAATTGACTGTGGTCACGGGTGCATTCTATGAATATACTAAAAATCATGGAATTATATACTTCATATGGGTGAGTTGTGTGACAAGGGAATTATATCTCAGTAAAACTGTTATTTTAAAAAGTGAAGCCTCCTACTACCTTCATGACTTTAGCACAGGTAATGATTTCTTTTTTTTTTTTTTTTTGAGATGGAATCTTACTCTGTCACCAGGCTGGAGTACAGTGGTGTGATCTTGGCTCACTGCAACCTCCACCTCCTGGGTTCAAGCAATTCTCCTGCTTCAGTCTCCCGAGTAGCTGAGGCTATAGGCATGCACTACCATGCCCAGCTAATTTTTGCATTTTTAGTAGAGATGGGGTTTCACCATGTTGGCCAGGATGGTCTTGATATCTTGACCTCGTGATCCGCCTGCCTCGACCTTCCAAAGTGCTGGGATTACAAGTGTGAGCTACCATGCCTGGCCCAAGATTTCTTAACTAGGACTCAAGAAGTACCAACCAGGAGGTAGAAAATTATAAACTGATCTATAAACTGATCTCTAAACTGATCTTTACTGAAGTAAAGAAACTTCTGTTCATGCATACACAAAAATTCAGTTGAGATAGATGGTAGACATAAATGTGAAAGGTAAAACAATAAGGTTTCTAGAAAACACAGGAGTATATCTTTATGACTTTAGAATAGGCAATGATTTCACATAAAGAGAAAGAGACTGATAAATTGGACTGCCTCAAAATTAAAAACTCAGTTCATCAAAAGATACTACGAAGAGGCTGGGTGTAGTGGCTCACACCTGTAATCCCAGCTCTTTGGGAGCCCGAGGTGGGCGAATCGCTGAGTCCAAGAGTTCAAGACCAGCATGGGCAACATGGCAAAACCCTATCTCACAAAAAATACAGAAAAAATTAGCTAGGCAATGGTGGCATGAACCTCTCAGCTACTGGGGAGGCTGAGATGGGAGGATCACCTAAGCCAGGAGTTTGAGGCTGCAGTGAGCTTATGATTGTGCCACTGCACTTCAGGCTGGGTGACAAAGCAAGACCCTGTCTCAAAAAAAAAAAAAAAAAAAGGTGAAAGATTTGAACAGGCATTTAATACAGGAAGATAGTGAAACAGACAATAAACATGTGAAAAGCACTCAGCTTCTTTACTATTAGGGAAATGAACAGTAAAGCCATAATGAGATGCCATTTCCCACATGCCCACTAGCTCAACTGAACACAACAACAGCAACAACATGGGCAATACCTGGCATTGGGGAAGACAGGGCACAACGGGAAATCTCCCACAGGGCTGGTGGCAGGGCAAATTGGTGTGAACCGGAATATAATGGGAACACTGTTTAACACTATTCGCTATTTACTAAAGCTGAACATACACAGGTTCAACATTGAGCAATTCCACTCCTCGGTATATACCCAACAGAAATTCATAAGTAAATGTGCACCAAAAGATCTACACTAGCATGTTCACAGCAGCACTATTTGTAATGGCCAAAACCAGAAAAGAACCTAAATGTCCACTGCCATTGGAATGGATAATTATGGTACATTCATCTACTAAATACTGCCTGGCAATGAGAAGGCAAAAACTACTATCAACAGCTTGGATAACACTTACAGTGTTTTGTTTTGTTTTAATTTTTAATTTTTTTTTTTTGAGACCAAGTCTTGCTCTGTTGCCCAGGCTTGAGTGCAGTGGCATGATCTCGGCTTGCTGCAACCTCTGCCTCCCAGGTTCAAGCGATTCTCCTGCCTCAGCATCCTGAGTAGATGGGATTACAGGGGTACGCCACCATGCCCGGCTAACTTTTTGCATTTTTTTTCTTTTCTTTTCTTTTTTTTTTTGAGACAGAGTCTCGCTCTGTTGCCAGGTACCAGGCTGGAGTGTAGTGGTGCGATCTCGGCTCACTGCAACCTCTACCTCCCGGGTTCAAGCAATTCTCCTGCCTTAGCCTCCCAAGTAGCTGGGACTACAGGAACGCGCCACCATGCCCAGCTAATTTTTGTATTTTTTAGTAGAGATGGGGTTTCACCATGTTGGCCAGGATGGTCTCAATCTCCTGACCTTGTGATCCGCCCTCCTCGGCCTCCCAAAGTGCTGGGATTACAGGCGTGAGCCACCGCGCCCGGCCGCATTTTTTTCTTTTAGTAAAGATGGGGTTTCACCATGTTGGCCAGGCCCAGGTTCAAGCAATTCTCCTGCCTTGGCCTCCCGAGTAGCTGGGATTACAGGCATGCCCCGCCACACCGGCTATTTTTTGTATTTTTAGTGGAGATGGGGTTTCATCATGTTGGCCAACCTGGTCTCGAACTCCTGACCTCAGGTGATCCACCTGACTCAGCCTCCCAAAGTGTTGGGATTACAGGCGTGAGCCACTGTGTATGGCGTAAGGCCTTTTTTTTTTTTTTTTTTTTTTTTTAGCTCATCAGCTATTGTTAGTGTTGGTATATTTTATGTGTGGTCCAAGACAATTCTTTTTCCAGTATGGCCCAGGGAAGCTAAAAGATTGGACACCCCTGTCTTAGAGGGTTCTAGAGTTCTGGGGCCCAGCATTGCCCCAGCTTCTGGGAGCCTCCCTCCGTGTCCATTTATGAGCCTTCCAGACTGCTCAGGAAATCCAGTGGGAAGCCACAGGGCACTTTGGGCCTTGGAGTCAGTCAGTTCTGAGTTCAACCGTGGCACCACCATCTGCTGGGGACTGTGCGGGGAAGAGCTGTGGAGTCAGGCAGGGCTAGCTTCACGTTTCGGCTCTGCTGCTCATGAGCAGGCAAACTTGGACAAGTGTCTCCACCTCTCTGTGCCTCAGTAACTTCTCCTCTAAAATAGAAGCAACACAATACCTTGTCTACAGCACGGTGTGAGAGTTACACGGATAATATCAAAAGGGCTTACCACGGTGTCTGGCACATAGTCATTGCTCAATAAAGGTACCTATTATTATTATTATAATCATCACCTTCTCCTACCTCATCTGCCCTGGCCCCCCACAGAGTGGGGTCTGTTCTAGTCCAGCTCCAGGCCTGTGCTTTCCAGGCCTGGGTCTCCTACAACAAGGCTTATTGTGTCAGCTGTCCCACTGACAGCATGACGCCCTCGAGGGAAGGCACAAAAACCAGGATGCTTGGGTCCCAGGCATGGCCTTCCCTTGCCTTCGTTTGCTTCCAGATCTTCAAGAGCCCAATAGCCTTTCTTGCCTGGGAAACTAGACCCAGAGGGAGCACTACTGGCAGGGAGTCCCCACTCTTGGAAAGCAACAAGTCCAGTTTCTTCTCAAGGCCGCCGAATTAGAGCCAGCTTTCTGGCCTACTTGGTCCCCACTGACCCCCTACTCCAGCCAGACTGGCCTCATTCACTGTACTGGCAAAAGGCCCTAGGCACAGGTCACCTTGAGACCTTTGCCCAGTTTGTTCCCTTTCAACTAGGACCATCCAAATCCAACTAATTATTGCACTTCCTACTTTAAATACTGCCTTCTCCCCTCCCTTACCCAAATACAATCCATGTCCTTCCTCTAGGAAGTATCTCCCGGCCACTCCAGCCCACATGATCTTTGAACTCTCCTTTCACATAGCTGATACCTACAGGTCGCAGTATCAAAGTTAATTCCTCTAGGAAGCCATCCTTGACCTGCCAGGGTGCGCCTGCTGAGTGCACCCACAGGCCCGACCTACTAAAGCAACAAACACTTTGTACTGATGCAGCTTTGATCATTCAGTGTCCTTGATGGATGGCTAGGTCTATGAGGGCAAAACCAGGCTGTCCTGTTTGTTTTCACATCCCTGGACCTGCTCACTTAGTCCCTGCTGAGCACTGGGGGTCCTATGGTGAGCAAGCTGGACAAGGTCCTTGACTGCGGGAAGCGTACTGGCTCTCGTAGGTGGAGAGAGACAGATCCACCTACGAGGCCCACAAGTGCCCGTCATGGAACTGGGACCAGCATCTTGGAGGAGGGACCTGGGGCTCTGGGTGCTCAACCAGGGCACTTCCCTGGACTGGGGAGTCAGAGCAGGTGTCCTTAGAAGTGACATTTCAGGCCAGGTGCAGTGGCTCACGCCTGTAATCCCAGCACTTTGGGAGGCCAAGGTGGACGGATCACCTGAAGTCAGGGGTTCAAGACCAGCCTGGCCAACATGGTGAAACCCCATCTCTACTAAAAATACAGAAATTAGCCAGGCGAGGTGGCGCACGCCTGTAATCCCAGCTACTGGGGGAGGCTGAGGCGGAAGACTCACTTGAACCTGGGAGGTGGAGGTTGCAGTGAGCCAAATTATGCATTGAACTCCAGCCTGGGCAAAAAAGAGTGAAAACTCCATCTCAAAAAAAAAAAAAAATGACATTTCAGCTGGAACCCAAAAGCTAAGTCCTAGTTAACTCTGGTGGTGGGGAGAGAAGGGGAAGGCACTTCAGGAGGAAGCAAAGAAATACCCAAGCTGCAAGGAGAGGGGCTGCATGGGATGTGGGCACCATGGGTCCAGGTCCATGACTGTTTGCTAAATGAACAAAGGGAGCACTGAACACTCAATGTGGGGCCTACACCGTGAGGTTTCAACAAAGGCCTGTGGAAGGAATGATGAAGGACTCACCAGCTGGGGTCTGCATGAGGCCTGGGAGGCAGAGCACGCTCTCGCATTGTCCCTGCTTGCTCTGCCCAGGACACTGCTGGGTACCCAGTGGCTGCAAATGATGCCTCAGGGCTCCGAATGAGGGAGAGCCACCAGGACTTTGCCATTTGCAGGTCTGAGCCCAGTTACCTAGGCAGCTACTCTGCCCTAATCCCGCTCCCCAAGTGGAAGAAACACCACCATGTCAGTTGCCAAGGTCACCAAAAGCCCTCCAAAGACAAGCCAGGTAGATGGCGCCATGCTAACCTCCCCTTGGCAGTGCTGACTTTGCTACTCTGGGATGGAATGAGCCAGAGGAGGAAGGAGCCATCCTCCATCCTGCCACGAAGACTGAAAGGCCCTGGAGCAACAATGCCGAGCCCCATCCAGCTGCAGGCCTGGCACCTGCCAGAGGCAGCCATCTCTACCTACTCCACTCTGCCTACTCCACTTCTTAGGGACTGTCATTCTCAGGACAGGCACAGGCAATCTGGAATTCTAGCACTGAGGACGGAGGCAACCCTGATTATGACCGACCACCACACTGGGAGAACCCTGTGTCTTTCTCCATCCCTTTTCTTGCACGTTCTCTAAAACTAGATCTATCATGAACTTATGACATCCTGGGGAACAGGGGAGGTGGGAGAGAAGACAGAGAAAAACAGCAGCAGCAGCAGCAGGCACTGCAGCACCACATCCATGTTGGCTGTTTCCAGATGTGGTCCTAAACTCCTTACGGGCTCTTATTTAACTGACAAAACATTTCCTAGTATCCTGTACTTGTAACTAATTAATCCTTTGCATAACAATTTGTCTACTGACCCCCTCCCACTGCCTGTGAGCTCTGGGAGGGCAGAGGCTGTCTGCTTACATGCCTGCATGCATGCACATGTATAAACACACACACGCACAGACACACACACACACACACAGACACACACAAGCGCACATACACCTGCATCCTTGGTACCTGACTTCTGTGCCCAACTTAAGCCTGGCGTTTAACAGGACAAAGGTTTGCTGTGGCTGGAATTACCTTACTCCAGTTCTATGAGATAGAGATTGTTACCCCATTTTCTGATGAAGACACTGACGCAGAAGAAGCAGTTAGCCTAAGATCACAAAACTGGAGAGCGGGATGCAAGCCTAAAGCAGACTCCTGCTTCTCTTTTTTTTCTTTTTTTCCTCTCGCTTTTTTTTTTTTTTAATGGGAGGGAAAGAGAAACTGAAATCCAGGGGAGGGAGCATGGGATCCCACCAGCGTCCTGACACCCAGAGGACAGAGAGGTGGGGGAGTCAGAAGCTCTGAGCCTTGGAGCAGTGCTCACCCTGTGAAATATTAACCCAGGAGCTGGGGGTAAAACCCAAACAAACGCCCTATTTACAGAGGCTAGATGCTTTCCGGGAGGGAGTAGATCAAGGGCCAGAGACTGGGGGTATGAAGGCAATCAGAGCAAGTGTGGGGATCTCCAGGTGGTCAGGATACAGATGAAAACCAGAGGCCATGTAGCTCTGAAAAGTCTGCACAGATTAAATCTGCGAGGTGGGTTATGTCAGAAAGATGCAGACATGCAATGAGGGAGGAGTGTGCATCATGGCGAGGTGGCTGCTGGTGATGCTGGAGACAGAGAGGCTTTGAGGAGGCTGCATTTGACTAGTAATCAGGCTGGCTGGCTGCTAGTCTTGTAATCAAATGTATTACTGATCCTACCCATACTGAATACCAAGTATATGCCAAGAATTCTGCTAAGTATTTTATATGTGTTAATTCACTGAATTCTCTCAACACCGCACAAGGCAGGAGTTACCATCTACAACTTATAGAAGAGGGAGCTGGACTGAAGGGGCTATGGCTGTGTAATTTGCCACAGACTATGGCTTTGAACAGACAGATACATACACAGGTAGTTCATTAGTTCAAGACTCAGTGTGTCAGGCTGAGCGCAGTGGCCCACACCTGTAATCCTAGCACTTTGGGAGGCCAAGGCGGGTGGAAGCCAGGAGTTTGAGACCATCCTGGCCAACATGGTGAAACCCCGTCTCTACTAAAAACATGAAAATTAGCCAGGCATGGTGGTGCACACCTGTAGTCCCAGCTACTCAAGAGACTGAAGTGGGAGAATTATTTGAACCTGGGAGGTGGAGGTTACAGTGAGCCAAGATTGTGCCACCAAACTCCTGCCTGGTTGACAGAATGAGACTCTGTCTCAAAAAAAAGACCCAGTGTGTCCAGCTTTCCATGCATGTTCTCATCAAAGCCACAGGTAACTTATTTATTTTTCCTTTTTGAGATGGAGTTGTACTGTTGTTGCCCAAGTGGCTAGGATTACAGGCGCCTGCCACCATGCCTGGCTAATTTTTGTATTTTTAGTAGAGACACAGTTTCGCCATGTTGGCCAGGCAGGTCTCAAACTCCTGACCTCAGGTGATCCACCTGCCTCAGCCTCCCAAAGCGCTGGGATTACAGGTGTGAGCCACTCTGCTTGGCCTATTTATTTTTCTTTTAAGACAGGGTCTCACCCTGTCACCCAGGCTGGAGTGCAGGGGTACAATCTTAGCTTGCTACAACCTCCACCTCTCGAGTTCTAGCAATCTCCCACATCAGCCTCTCGAATAGCTATAACTATAGGTGTATACCACCAGAACTGGCTAATTTTATTTTTATTTTTTTGTAAAGATGAGGCCTTACCATGTTTCCCAGGCTGGTCTCGAACTCCTTGGCTCAAGCGATCTGCCTACCTCGGCCTCCCAACGTGCTGGGATTCCAGGCGTGAGCCATGGCACCCGGCCGCCACAGATAACTGATGAGACACATGTTATCATTTGGTTTCCCAGATGAAGAAACAATGGTTCAAAGATGTGCACTGACTTGTACAAGGTCCCTTGGTAAGTGCCTGACCCTAAAGTTCAAGTACCTTGCCATTATGCTGTGGGGAGGGACCATTCCTCCAAGCCTCAGCTTTCCCTTCTGTTCGTTCCATGAGCCTCCGCCGCTTCCTTACATCTCAGGCACTGAGCTCACGTGATCCAGTACTGCTGGTAACCACCCTGTGGGCCTAGGTCATTTTTTGGCCACAGCACTGAAAGCTTCCTAAGAGCAGGGACTCTGTGTGATCCCTGGGGTCTCCATGACAGAATATGTGACTGGCTTGGTGCCGGTGACAGAGCCTCAGCTCCACAAGGTCCCCAGCCAGTGTTTTCCAGCCTCAATATTTATCAAAGTCCTTACCTGTCAGTGTGTTGTGAGTGGCACACACTGTGTGGTGCGTGTTGCAAACAGAGTTGCTGAGGAGATCCCATGAAACACTGGCAGGAAGGTGCTCACCGATAATTATGAAGAGTGATGTTCCTGAGAATAATGCTTAGAGAAACCCTTCTGCAACTCTGAAGCTGCAAAATCAGTTTCAGTGACTGTACCAGATATAAGACAGTGGTCCGCAAATACATAACCAGACAAGGGTCTCTGCATTCACCTCTCAGGAGTCCAGAACAGGTGAGGTACTGAAGCCAGGCAAAAAAAACACAGTGCCAAGGGCAGTCTTCTAGCTAGTGGGCCCCCAAAATGTGTCTGCAAAATCCTGGTGGTACTAATGATAAGAACCATTCTTTACCTTTGTAGAAAGCTTCAGAGCACACCTAATTCTTTCACAACCTGCGTCTCATTTCATCCTCCCAACAGTCTTCAGAGTTAGTAGGAGGCAAGGAAAGGCCATGATTCTTAATGTACACATAGGAAAACAGGCCCAGAGAGTAGATGGAACTTGCCAACTCAGACAGCAAGCCAGCAGCAGAGCTGGGGCTTGAACCAGGTCCTCAGGTCATCAGCCTGGGGCTCTACTCACAATGGCCTACCCTAATATGCTGGCTCTCAGTTCCTAAGTGCTCTGACCTTTCCTTTTCAAATCCTCTGGCCCAGTTGCCCTGCTCAGCCTGTGACCTAGGCCGAGGATCTAGTCCGGGATTGGGGTGTAAGGAGAGAGATCAACTGTGGTTCTGCTTCCTTTCTTTCTTTTTTTTTTTTTTTTTTGAGACGGAGTTTCGCTCTTGTTACCCAGGCTGTAGTGCAATGGCACGATCTCGGCTCACCGCAACCTCCGCCTCCTGGGTTCAGGCAATTCTCCTGCCTCAGCCTCCTGAGCAGCTGGGACTACAGGCACGCGCCACCATGCCCAGCTAATTTTTTGTATTTTTAGTAGAGACGGGGTTTCACCATGTTGACCAGGATGGTCTCGATCTCTTGACCTCGTGATCCACCCGCCTCGGCCTCCCAAAGTGCTGGGATTACAGGCTTGAGCCACCGCGCCCGGCCGGTTCTGCTTCCTATAAGGCAGGCTGGAAAATGCAGCCTCTGCCGGGCACTTCAGGATCAACAGCCTCTACCCAGATTAGCCATGCACGCTCCAACTACTATCTAGGCCCAGCATATGCTGCCCCTCCCAACCTGTCTCCAAGTCACATTCATTTCAATACCCTCATTTTGCCTATTTATGTGGTAGAATGGGGATTTGCTGGGCTCTTTTGAAAAAAATTTTTTTTTTTTTTTTTAGAGATAAGGTTTCCCTATGTTGTCCAGGCTGGTCTCAAACTCCTGGCCTCAAGCGATCCTCCCGCCTTGGCCTCCCAAAGCGCTGGAAATGCCTGGCTCTTTCTCAAAAGTCCCCATCACCTTCCAGTGCTGTCAAAAAAGCCAGGACCAAGCTAACATCGTCTCTGTAGAACATTAACACGCTGTTACCTCTGAGGAGTGTCAAGAAATTTCTACCTTGCCTTCCCCAGTATTTCCTCAAACACTACTAGCTGACAGAGGCAGCTAGAGATGGTGACACCACCAGCTAGTGCTAAAATGAA
This sequence comes from Sapajus apella, assembly GCF_009761245.1. Classification (NCBI taxonomy): domain Eukaryota; kingdom Metazoa; phylum Chordata; class Mammalia; order Primates; family Cebidae; genus Sapajus; species Sapajus apella. Next base: position 3,522,948 of record NW_022437037.1, read on the forward strand.
TGGCTCTAAGGCAGACATACATGCAGACATTCCTCATCTTCACATCATTCTCATCAGCATTACTGGTGTGTACTGGGCATTTTGTATGAAATATTGCATTAAGTACTTCAGCCCATGATCTTATTTAATCCAAAACCCTATTTTGTTTTCTTTTCTTTTCTTTTTTTTTTTGAGACAGAATTTCGCTCTTGTTACCCAGGCTGGAGTGCAGTGGCATGATCTCAGCTCACTTCAACCTCCGCCTACTTGAGTTCAAGCGACTCTCCTGCCTCAGCCTCCCAAGTAGCTGGGATTACAGGTGTGTGCCACGATGCCCAGCTAATTTTTGGATTTTTTTTTGAGATGGGGTTTCACCGTGTTTGGCCAGGCTGGTCTTGAACTCCTTCCTGACCTTAGGTGATCCACCTGCCTTGGCCTCCCAAAATGCTGGGATTACAGGTGTGAGCCACTGCATCAGCCTGCCCTGTTTTCCAGATGAGAAGACTGAGGTGGAAAAAGGTCCTGTGCCCACATTCTCACAACCAGGAAGCATAACTTGATTTAATCGCAGTGCTCTGTGACCATGATTCTTTGTATTTATTCCATCAATAGTCATTACAAAGATGGAATAAGGGTACTTACAACCCAAGGCCAGAGCACAATGGCCATTTGTCATCTAAAACAGATCTGTGTTTTCTCCAACCATCAGACACTTCAACAAGTACAGTTCTGAAAGGGTGTCCCATTAGACACCCTGTGACCCTGTATCACAAGGACAGCCCTGATGTCTTCCACACTGTTATTTGGTCCTCACTGTTCTCTGACTTCCTTGCCAACTACTTTTCCCCTCCTTCAACCTGCTGCAGTCCCCTGTCCTCCTGCTGTTTCTTTTCTTTTCTTTTTTGAGACGGAGTTTTGCTCTTGTTGTCTTGTTGCCCAGGCTAGAGTGCAGTGGTGTGATCTCGGCTCACTGCAACCTCCACCTCTTGGGTTCAAGCAATTCTCCTGTCTCAGCCTCCTGAGTAGCTGGGATTACAGGCGTGCACCACCAGGCCCAGGTAATTTTTTATATTTTTAGTAGAGACGGGTTTCACCATGTTGGCCAGGCTGGTCTCGAACTCCTGATCTCAGGTGATCCACCTGCCTCAGCCACCCAAAGAGCAGGGATTACAGGTGTGAGACTTCACACCCAGTCTTTTTTATTTTTTTTTTTTTGAGACGGAGTCTCCCTCTTGTCACCTAGGCTGGAGTGCAATGGCATAATATCAGCTCACTGCAACCTCCACCTCCCATATTCAAGCAATTCCCTGCCTCAGCCTCCTGAGTAGCTGGGATTACAGGCATGAGCCAACATGGCCAGCCAATTTTTTTTGGTACTTGTAGTAGCGATGAGGTTTCACCATGTTGGCCAGGCTGGTCTTGATCTCCTGACCTCAGGTGATCTGCCCACCTCGACCTCCCAAAATGCCGGGATTACAAGTGTGAGCCACCATGCCTGGCCCTTCTTCTGTTTCTTCCAATCACCAGGCATATGACCACAGGACTTTTGCATTTGCTGTGGAATGCTCTGCCACCAGAGAGCTGTCTGGATTGCTCTCTCGCTCACTTATCTCTGCTCAAAGGTCACCTTACTAGAGACCTTCCTTGAACACCCTCTATAAAAAGACAACTCCTACTCTCTGACCCTTCCCATGGTCCTTCCTTCTCTTTCTCCAAAGCACTTATTACCACCCTACATATCATGTTTATTATTTGCTGAATGAACAAATGAACCAAAGAAGAGAGGCCCTTCACCCCTGGCCACCAATTTCTGCTCTAAGTATAGCCTCCTGTGACCCTTTTCAAAGCTGTGCTTTCATGCTTATCCTAACCAGTGTGAAGCCTGAAGAGAAACATTCTGTGGGAAAGATCATACATCGGAGAATTTTCCCAAGACATCGGACATTCCCCTCCCCCTGAAAAACCAAATGCACTAGTCAGGCGCAGTGGCTCATGCCTATAATTCCAGCATTTTGGAAGGCTGAAGCAGGTGGATCACTTGACCCCAGGAGTTCGAGACACCTTGGGCAACATAGTGAGACCCCATCTCTATTTTAAAAAAAAATAAAGAAAATAAAAACAAACAAAACGAATGGACTGACAAACACAGGCAAAGACTGGAAATCTTGGGGTCCCTCAGTCAAAGAGCAGCCAAGACAAGTTCTACCCACAGAGCTATAGTGGCCAGGACAGTCGGTTTCACTTTTAACTCACCTGTCGGGCTCCCTTGGCCCTCAGGTTGCAACCTCACCCTGTTGGATTTCCCTGTATTTTGTCATCCCTTTTGGGAGCTGATCCAGAATCCAAGTCGTCCCTGAGCTTTTAAGCACTGCTCTGGGGTAACTTAAGCTCATCCAACAGGTAGGAGGGGCAGAGGCTGGCCCTTTCAGCCCTACACCGATCCCCCATCTTGTAGGGGCAAACGACAGAGCGTCATTTTCTTTCTGGAGGAAGGGAGCCCAGTTTTAAAGACACGATTCTCAGACCCGGCGGCAGGGATAGAGAAGGAAGCCCTCCCACCACTGGCCGAGATGGACCTCAGAGAGTGGTTGCAGCGGCGATGCTTAGGCCCCGTGGGCAGGAGGCGAAGGAGGAGGACGCAGGTACATCCCTTGGCCCGGGGTCCAGGACCTACCCTGGTATGGGGCTGCCCTCAGCGTTGGGAAGCGGACGTGATGCTTCGCAGGCGAGAAGGAGCGGAGAATGGAGCCCGGGAGAAGCCGGGACCAGAGCGCCTCAGGAGGTTGGGGACCTCGTCAGGCTAGGGCCGGGGTCCGGGGGAGACAGGGGTCGGCGGGGCGGAGCTTGGGATCCCGCGGACGGGAGCTCCGGACGGGAGGGGGTCGCGACGGAGACCCCGTGGCGGTTACCTTGCCCTTAGGGCTGCCGGCGGGGCTGAGGCTCCCGGGCCCGGCCCCTCCCCCGATCCGGCTCCTACGGCTCGGAGCCTGCAGCCGCCGCCGCCTCCGCTGTCAACAAACCCGGGGTGCGTCACTTCCGGGGACGCCCCTTAGCAACTGCGAACGGGTTCCCCCGAGCCGTCCCGCGGCTAACGCGGGCGGCGGCGGCAGAAGGTTCCGGGGCCCGGTGGGAGGCTCCTCTCCCGTGCCCAGCGCAGTCCGAGGGTGGAGGAGGCAACGGGGTGCGCCCTCAGGCCGGCCGAGAGGACGTGTCCTCCAGGGCCCTCCCTAGTCTCCGAGGGGCCCATTCGTGGAACCCCAGGTTTGGTGCCCGCCCTGGCGCTGCGGTTCACCTGAGCCCAGCACTGCTGAAGGGCAGGACTGACTCGGCGCCAGCCCCCTCCATCCAAGCGCCCTACTGTTCTCCACAGGTGGCTCAACTCGCGCGTCCAGCCGCAGTCATCACCATCCCCCAAAACGTGCTCCTACACCTCCATCTAGGGCATGCGCCACCAGGCAACCGAGCTTCCAGATGGGAAGTTGGGAGGCGACCTCGGCCCTTGCATTTCCCCAGGCCCCTCGGTCAGTCTCCAAGTTCTAAGGATCCTGTCAAACCAGCCCCTTGTGGCCGGGCCCCGTGGCTCACGCCTGTAATCCCAGCACTTTGGGAGGCCGAGGCGGGCGGATTACCTGAAGTCAGGAATTCGAGACCAGCCTGGCTAACATGGTGAAACCCCGACTCTACTAAAAATACAAGTACTAGCCGAGCTGGTGCGCGCCTGTAGTCGCAGCTACTCAGGAGACTGAAGCAGGAAAATCGCTTGAACCCAGGAGGCGGAGGTGGCAGTGAGCCCAGATCGCAACACTGCACTTCAGCCTGCGTGACAGAGTGAGACTCCGTTTCAAACACAAACAAAAACCAGCCCCTCTCTCCTCCCTCAGTAGTGCCAGCGTGTGTTAACCATCATTTCAGTGTCTGTATTTCTCTCTCTCTCTCTTTTTTTTTTTTTTTTTTTTTGAGAGATGGAGTTTTGCTCTAGTTGCCCAGGCTGGAGTGCAATGGCCATAGCCGGCTCACTACAAACTCCATCTCCCGGGTTCAAGTAAGTTTCCTGCTTCAGCCTCTTGAGTGGATGGGATTAGGCGCCTGCCGTCGTGCCCGGCTAATTTTTGTATTTTTAGTAGAAACAGGTTTTGCCATGTTGGCCAGGCTGGTCTAGAACTCCGGACCTCAGATGATCCACCCGCCTTGGCCTCCCAAAGTGCTAGGATTACAGGTGTGAGCCACCGCGGCTCTTCTCTGGATTTCTGCAACAGCCCTCTAACAACGCCCTCCTCCCACCCCTCATTCCCTCCACATTCCCACAGTCCCAGAGTGATTTTTCCAAAACATAAATATAATTCGGGCATCCTCTTGCTTATAACACCTAACATAGACGACAAAGACTTTTATGGCCATCCTCACCCCCAAGGCCCCCTCTCCCTCTCCAACCTCTTTTCTCGCTCCCCTTACCTCCCCTTTCATTCGCCAACCTGACAGTTTAAAAAAGCAGTTTCGGTTTTTTAATGATCTCCCTCTCTCCCATAGGCTCAAATAATTCAAATAATTTCTTCGAGACTGAACACTCTTCTTGCGCCTTTCTCTTCCCAGCATGCTCCTTCTTCTCCACCTCTGGTTTCAGTTTAGACGCTGCTTTCCTTCTATTTTTTTTTTTTTTTTTTTTTTTTTGGGACGGAGTTTCGCTCTTGTTACCCAGGCTGGAGTGCAATGGCGCAATCTCGGCTCACCGCAACCTCCGCCTCCTGGGTTCAGGCAATTCTCCTGCCTCAGCCTCCTGAGTAGCTGGGATTACAGGCATGCGCCACCATGCCCCGCTAATTTTTTGTATTTTTAGTAGAGACGGGGTTTCACCATGTTGACCAGGATGGTCTTGATCTCTTGACCTCGTGATCCACCCGCCTCGGCCTCCCAAAGTACTGGGATTACAGGCTTGAGCCACCGCGCCCGGCCCTGCTTTCCTTCTTTATTTTATTATTAATTATTTTTTGGAGACGGAGTCTCGCTCTGTTGCCCAAGCTGGAGTACAGTGGTGTGATCTCAGCTCACTGCAGCCTCCCCCTTCCAGGTTCAAGTGATTCTCCTGCCTCAGCCTCTGGCTTGGAATTATAGGAACACCACCATGCCTGGCTAATTTTTGTATTTTTAGTAGAGTTAGGGTTTTGCCATGTTGGTCAGGCTGATCTCAAGCACTTGACCTCAGGTGATCCACCTGCCTTGGCCCCCCAAAGTGCCAGTATTACAGGCATGAGCCACCACACCCTGCCTAGCGCTGCTTTCTTGAGGAACCCTTTCTTGACAGGTACCTCACCTCCACTCCAATAACTAATTTTGTGGATTTTTTGTTGTTGTTGCATAGTGCCTTTCAGTCTCTGACCAAGTACAACTATGTTCCTACAATCCTGAATCCTTTAAAAAGCTTTTAGACTTGGCAAACTGACTCACAACCTATAATCTCAGCAATTGGGGAGGCCAAGGCCAAGGCTTGAGCCTAGAAGTTGGAGATCAGCCTAGGCAACATAGGGAGATCCTGTCTCTACAAAAATGCAAAAATTAGCTGGGTGTGGTGGTGTGCACTTCTAGTCCCAGCTACTTGGGAGGCTGCGGCTGGAGGATTGTTTGAGCCCAGGAAGTAGAGGTATAATTTTATGCTCCTTAGGATAGATATAATCAGAGAGACAATAACAAATTCTAATGAGGATGTGGATAGATGGGAGCTCTCATATTAATACATTGCTTGAGCTGGGTGTGGTGGCTCATGCCTGTTATCTCAGCACTTTGGGAGGCTGAGGTGGGCAGATCAGGAGGTCAGGAGTTCAAGACCAGCCTGGTAGGCCGGGCGCGGTGGCTCAAGCCTGTAATCCCAGCACTTTGGGAGGCCGAGGCGGGTGGATCACGAGGTCAAGAGATCGAGACCATCCTGGTCAACATGGTGAAACCCCATCTCTACTAAAAATACAAAAAATCAGCTAGGCATGGTGGCACGTGCCTATAATCCCAGTTACTCAGGAGGCTGAGGCAGGAGAATTGCCTGAACCCAGGAGGCGGAGGTTGCGGTGAGCCGAGATTGCGCCATTGCACTCCAGCCTGGGTAACAACAGCGAAACTCTGTCTCAAAAAAAAAAAAAAAAAAAAAAAAAAGACCAGCCTGGTAATCATGGTCAAACCACGTCTCTATTAAAAATACAAAAGACTAGGCACGGCGGCTCACGCCTGTAATCCCAGCACTTTGGGAGGCTGAGGCTGGCAGATCACAAAGTCAGGAGTTTGAGACCAGCCTGACTAACATAGTCAAACCCCATCTCTACTGAAAATACAAAAATTAGCCAGGAATCATGCCTGTAATCCCAGCCACTAGGGAGGCTAAGACAAGGATAATTGCTTGAACCTGGTAGGTGGAGGTTGTAGTGAGCCAAGATTGTGCCTTTGTACTCCAGCCTGGGCGATAGAGTGAGACTCCATCTCAATAAAATAAATAAATAAAATAAAAACAAAAATACAAAAATTAGCCAGGCATGGTGGCACGAGCCTGTAATCCCAGCTACTTGGGAGGCTGAGGAGGAGAATCCCCTGAACCAGGGAGGCAGAGATTGCAGTGAGCCGAGATCGCGCCATTACACTCCAGCCTGGGCAACAAGAGTGAACTCTGTCATTCTCTCTCTCTCTCTCTCTCTGTCTCTCTCTCTTTCTCTCTCTCTCTCTCTCTCTCTCTCTCTCACACACACACACACACACACACACACACACACACACACGCCGGATGCAATGGCTCATACCTATAATCCCAGCACCTTGGGAAGCTGAGGCAGGCGGATTGCTTGAGCTCAGGAGTTTGAGACCAGCCTGGTCAACACAGTGAAATCCCATCTCTACTAAAATACAAAAAAATTAGCCAGGCATGGCGGTGTGTGCCTGTAATTCCAGCTACTCGGGAAGCAGAGGCAGGAGAATGGCTTGACCTTGTGAGGCGGAGGTTGCAGTGAGCCAAGATCGTGCCACTGCACTCCAGCCTGGGCAGCAGAGCGAGACTCTGTCTCAAAAAAACAAAAAAGAAAAGAAAATAGCCAGGAGTAGTAGCACTTGTCCGTAGTCCCAGGTACTTGGGAGACTGAGTCCAGACTGGGTGACAAAGCAAGACTCTATAGGAAAGAAAGAGAGAAAGAAAGAAAGGGAGAAAGGTAGGAAGGGAGGAGAAAGAGAGAGAGGAAAAGAAAAGAAAAGAGAAGTGCCGGGCGTGGTGGCTCAAGCCTATAATCCCAGCACCTTGGGAGGCAGAGGCAGGCTGATCACCTGAGATCAGGAGTTCGAGACCAGACTGACCAACGTGGAGAAAAACAGCCTCAGCTAAAAATACAAAATTAGCTTGGCATGGTGGCGCATGCCTGTAATCCCAGCTACTCGGGAGGCTGAGGCAGGAGAATCACTTGAACCTGGGAGGCAGAGGTTGCAGTGAGCCAAGATGGTGCCATTGCACTTCAGCCTGGGCAACAAAACTCCTTCTCAAAAAAAAAAAAAAAAAAAAAAAAGAGAGAGAGAAAAGAAAGAAAGACAAGCCCTCACTTTGGGAGGCTAAAGTGGGAAGGTCACTTGAATCCAGGAGTTTGAGACCAGCATGGGCAATGTAGTGAGATCCTGTGTCTACAAAAAATTTAAAAATTAGAGATGTATGGTGACACGTGCCTGTAGTCCCAGCTACTCAGAAGGATCTCTTGATCCCAGGGGGCTGAGGCTTTAGTAAGTCATGATGGTGTACGCATTCCAGCCTGGGTGATAGAGAGAGACCCTGCCTCTAAAAATTTTTAATTTTAAAAAAGCAAGACCCAACAAAATGCTGCCTATAATAAACCCACTTTAAATGTAAACACAGAAATACATTCAAAGTAAGAGGCTGAAAAAAGATATAGTTTGGATATAGCAAGCCAAATTCAGCAGTATATTAACATAACTATATACTGTGACCAAGTGAGATGTGGAAGTGGAATTTATTATTGGAAATCCATGATGGTTCAACATATGAAAATGAAGCACAGTAGGCTGGGCGCAGTGGCTCACACCTGTAACTCCAGCAATTTGGAAGGCTGAGGCGGGCGGGTCACTGAGGTCAGGAGTTCAAGACCAGTCTGGCCAACATGGTAAAACCCCATCTCTACTAAAAATACAAAAATTAGCCAGGTGTGGTGGCAGGTGCCTGTTGTCCCAGCTACTCGGGGAGCTGAGGCAGAAGAACCACTTGAACCCAGGAGGAGGAGGTTGCAGTAAGCTGAGATTGCGTGACTGCACTCCAGCCTGAGTGATAGAGTGAGACTCAGTCTCAAAACAAACAAACAAAAAATTGGCTGGGCATGGTAGCTCACACCTATAATCCCAGCACTTTGGGCGGCTGAGGCAGGTGGATTATTTGAAGTCAGGAGTTCAAGACCAGCCTGGCCAAGATGGTGAAATCCTGTCTCTACTAAAAATACAAAAATTAGCCAGGCATGGTGGCAGGCGCCTGTAATCCCAGATAATTGAGAGGCTGAGGCAGGAGAATCTCTTAAACCCGGGAGGCAGAGGTTACAGTGAACTGAGATCGTGCCACTGTACTCTAGCCTGGGTGACAGAGCAAGACTCCGTCTCAAAAAAAAGAAAGGAAGAAAGAAGGAAAGAAAACCTTAAATAATGCACAAAAATTTATTAGAGGTAATAAATGAATTTAGCAAATTTGCAAATACAAAAGGAACACACAAAAATCAGTTGCATTTCTATATACTTTTGAAAAACCATCTGAGGCCGGGCACGGTGGCTCACGCCTGTAATCCCAGCATTTTGGGAGGCTGAGGCTGGCCAATCACAAGGTCAGGAGTTCACAACCAGCCTGGCCAACATGGTGAAATCCTGTGTCTGCTAAAAGTATAAAAATCAGCTGGGCACGGTGGCGGGTGCATTTAATCCCAGCTTCTCGGGAGACTGAGGCAAGAGAATCGCTTTAACCCAGGCAGAGGTTGCAGTGAGCCAAGATTGCACCACTGCACTCCAGGCTGGGCAACAGAATGAGACTGTCTCAAAAAAAAAAAAAAAAAAAAAAAAAAACAACAAAAAAAAACCCGGTCAGGTGCAGAGGTTCACACCTGTAATTCCAGCACTTTAGGAGGCTGAGATGGGCAGATCATGAGGTCAGGAGTTTGCGACCAGCCTGACCAACATGGTGAAACCCCATTTCTATTAAAAATACAAAATTTAGCCAGGCATTGGTGGTGGGTATCCTTAATACCAGCTACTTGGGAGGCTGAGGCAGGAGAATCACTTTAACCCGGGAGGCGGAGGTTTCAGTGAGCCAAGATCACGCCATTGCACTCCCACCTGGGTGACAGGGTGAGACTCTATCTAAAAAAAAAAAAAAAAAATTCCAATAGTGGTTTTTGAAATACAGAAAAATTCATTCTAATATTCATATGGAATCTCAAGGGATCCTTACTAGCTGAAACAAACTTGTAAAAGAACAAAGTTGAACTCACATTCAAATCAAAATCACAGTGAGATGCCACTTCTTTCCTACTAGGATGCAGTGGCTCAAGCCTGTATTCCCAGCATTTTGGGAGGCCAAGGTGGGTAGATCACCTGAGGCTGGGAGTTCAAGACTAGTCTGACCAACATAGAGAAACCCTGTCTCTACTAAAAATACAAAAATTAGCCTGGCGTGGTGGCACATGCCTGTAATCCCAGCTACTCAGGAGGCTGAGGCAGGAGAATCGCTTGAACCCCGGAGGTGGAGGTTGCAGTCAGCTGAGATCGCACCATTGCACTCCAGCCTGGGTAACAAGAGTGAAACTTCACTTTAAATTAAAACAAAAAAGAGAGAGAGATGGTGGCTTATGGCTGTAATGCCAGCACTTTGGGAGGCCAAGGTGGTTAGATAGCTTGAGCCAAGGAGTTCAAGACCAGCCTAGGCAACATGATAAAAACACACCCCTACAAAAAATACAAAAATTAGCCTGGCGTGGTGGCACATGCCTGTGGTCTGAGCTACTTGGAAAGCTGAGGTGGGAGGATTACTTGAGCCCAGGAGGCAGAGGTTGCAGTGAGCTGAGATTGTGCTGCTGCAATCCAGGCTGGGTGTCAGAGTAAGACCCTGTGTCAAAAAAAAAAAAAAAAAAAGATTTATTAACAATAACAACAGACTGGAATCTCAAGGGATTGGTTAATAAGTTTGTTTTGTTTTGTTTTGTTTTTTGGTTAATAAGCTTTTTTTAAAAAAACTCTAAAGAACATAGGAATAGCGGCCAGGTGCAGTGGCTCATGCCTGTAATCCCAGCACTTTGGGAGGCCGAAGCGGGCAGAACACGAGGTCAAGAGATCGAGACCATCCTGGCCAACTTGGCGAAACTCAGTCTCTACTAAAAAATGCAAAAATTATCTGGGTATGGTGGCATGTGCCTGTAGTCCCAGCTACTCGGAAGGCTGAGGCAGGAGAATTGCTTGAACCTGAGAGGCGGAGGTTGCAGTGAGCCAATATTGCGCCACTACACTCCAGCCTTGTGCCTGGCAACACAGCGAGACTCTGTCTCAAAAAAAAAAAAAAAATGGAATAGCAGATACTACCCCTTGGGGTAAGATATAGCTCTTAAAGAAAAGGACTTCCCCAGAGATCCAGACCTTGTTAGAAAGGACAAGGCTGTGGCTCCCCAAATGGTAACAAAGTCATGGTGATGTTGCACTGATGGAACTTTCTGGAAATTCTACTTCTGAAACTTGCTGGAAGTCAGTTGTGGTGTCATGTTGAGATCAACCCCATTGTCCCACAGAACTGATGTTGATGATTTACTTTTAATAAATGTAGAAGTTGACCTTCAGGATTCTTGAAACTTGAAAATGTTACATTTGTCTTATCTGAATTTCTTTCTCAGGAAACCAATGATCAGGCCCCTCAGAAAGTATCAAGGAACTGAAATTTACCAGATCACAGCATCTGGACAATGAGACACCAGACCCCTCACTGGTCATGATTACCTGACCAGCTGCCACCTGCTTCCTGTTGAACAACTCCTCTTTCTTATCCTCTCCTAAGCCCTGTTTTCCTGTATGTAGCTACATTTCTTTTCTGCTATATAAACTCCTAATTTGGCCAGGCACTGTGGCTCATGCCTTTAATCCCAGCACTTTAGGAGGCCGAGGTGGGAGGATCATGAGGTCAGGAGTTTGAGACCAGCCTGATTAACACAGTCAAACCCTGTCTTTACTAGAAATACAAAAATTACCCGGGTGTGGTGGCGTGCACCTGTAATCCCAGCTACTAGGGAGGTTGAGGCAGGAGAATCACTTGAACCCAGGAGGTGGAGGTGGTGGTAAGCAGAGATCGTGCCATTGCACTTCAGCCTGGACAACAAGAGCAATACTCCATCTCAATCAATTAATCAGTAAATAAAACACTCCTAATTCTGTTGGTCGAGGAGATGGATTTGAAGCTGATCTCTCACCTCCTTGGCGGCAGCACCTCATTAAAGCTTTCTTTCCTGGCAGTACTGGTTGTCTCAGCGATTGGCTTTCTGTGCAGTGAGCAGCAAGACCTAGACCAAACCCTTGGTGTTTTGGTAATAGTGTCACAGAACTTGCCAGAAATCAACCATCTAAGGTGCTTGGGAAAGCTGTTTACAGGGAGGTGTCCCACCAGAGGCTCCTTTCTGAAAATAATGCCAGATAAGAGTGTTGGAAGATGTTCCTGGCTGCCCGCAATGAAGTAATAGGCAGGCGCTGGAGAAGCCCCGTGTTCTACAGAAGACTGTCTACCAAGTGCACCAGAACTTGAAAGGAAAACCCATTCCATGCAGGGAAAATAGTTAAAACTCCCAAATCCATTTTCTCAGAGCAGGAAATAATGAGAGAATTTGAAACTGAGAGTCAAGATATTGATTACTGGTACACTATGTAATCTTTTTACATCCGTTGACTTTTATGTTAGCAGCTTTGTAAACTATTTATTTCCAAAAGTACTTTGTTGTTTGTTTTCTTTTGAGACGGGATTTTGCTTTGTTACATCAGCTGGAGTGCAGTGGTGTGAGCATAGGTCACTGCAGCCTCAAACACCTAGGTTCAAGCAATTCTCCTGCCTCAGCCTCCCAAGTAGCTAGGACTACAGGTGTGTACCACCATGCCCTGCTAATGATTGTTGTTAAAGTTTTGTAGGCCAGGTGTAGAGCTCATGCCTGTAATCCCAGCACTTTAGGAGGCCAAGGTGGGTGGATTGCTTGAGCTCAGGAGTTCAAGACTACCCTGGGCAAAGTGGCAAAACCCTGTCTCTACAAAAAATGCAAAAAATTAGCCAGGCATGGTCCCATAGGTATGTGCTCCTGGCTACTCAGGAGGCTGAGGCGGGAGGATCTCTTGAGCCCAGGATGTTGGGGCTGCAGTGAGCCAAGATTCCGCCACTGTACTCAGCCTGGGTGACAGAGCAAGATGGTGTCTTAAAAAATGAAAAACTTTTTTTTTTTTTTTTTTTGATACGGAGTCTCGTTCTTGTTACCCAGGCTGGAGTGCAATGGCGCGATCTCGGCTCACCGCAACCTCCATCTCCTGGGTTCAGGCAATTCTCCTGCCTCAGCCTCCTGAGTAGCTGGGATTACAGGCACGTGCCACCATGCCCAGCTAATTTTTGTATTTTTAGTAGCAACAGGGTTTCACCATGTTGACCAGGATGGTCTCGATCTCTTGACCTCGTGATCCACCCGCCTCGGCCTCCCAAAGTGCTGGGATTACAGGCTTGAGCCACTGCGCCCGGCCCGAAAAACTTTTTTTTTTATTTTTTGAGACAGAGCCTTGCTGTCGCCAGGCACCAGGCTGGAGTGCAGTGGTGTGATCTTGGCTCACTGCAACCTCCGCCTTCTGGGTTCAAGCAAGTCTCCTGCCTCAGCTTCCTGAGTAGCTGGGACTATAGGCACGTGCCACTATGCCCAGCTAATTTTTGTAAGTTTAGTAGAGATGGGTTTCACTACGTGGGCCAGATGGTCTCTTGACCTCATGATCCGCCCGCCTCGACCTCCCAAAGTGCTGGGATTACAGGCGTGAGCCACTGAGCCTGGCCAAAAAAAAATTTTTTTTTTAGGTGTGGCCTTACTATGTTGCACAGGCTAGTCCTGAACCCTTGGTCTCAAATGGCCTTCCTGCCTTGGCCTTCCAAAGTGCTGGGATTACAGATCACCTTGCTCAGCCTATTTCCAAAATTTTTCATTACCCCAAATAGAAACTATAACCGTCAAGCAATAACTTCCCATTCTGCATCTCCATAGTCCCTGGTGACTGACATCTAATCCACTTTTACTTTTTATAAATTTGCTTATCCTAGCTACCTTATACAAGTGCAATCATACAGTGTTTGTCCTTTTGTGACTGGCTGTGTTACTTAGTGTAATGTCTTCAAGGTTCATCCACATTGTAGCATGTAAAAAAACCTCACTTTCTTTTTATGCGTGAATCATATTCCACATATACAACATTTTATTTCTCCATTCACCTGTGGATGGTCATGTGAATTGTTTCCACCCTTTGGCTATTGGGAATACTGCTGCAACTATCTGTGCCTGCTTTCTGTCTTTTTTTTTCTCACTCTGTCACCCAGGCTAGAGTGCAATGGATTGATCATGGCTCACTGCAGCCTCCAACCTCCCAGTCTCAAATGATCCTCCCACCTCACCCTCCTGAGGAGCTGGGACCCCAAGTGTGTGCCGCCATGTCTGGATAAATTTTATGATTTTTTTTTTTTAATTGAGACGGAGTCTCACTCTGTCACCCAGGCTGGAGTGCAGTGTCGCGATCTCGGCTCACTGCAACTTCTGCCTCCTGGGTTCAAGCGATTCTCCTGTCTCAGCCTCCCAAGCAGCTGGGACTACAGGCACATGCCACCACGCCCAGCTAATTTTTTTGTATTTTTAGTAGAAACGGGGTTTCACCATATTAGCCAGGATGGTCTCCATCTCCTGACCTCATGATCTGCCTGCCTTGGCCTCTCAGAGTGCTAGGATTACAGGCGTGAGCCACCATGCCCAGCCAATTTTATGATTTTTTTTGTAGAGATGGGGGTCTCATTATGTTGCCCAGGCTGGTCTGGAACTCCTGGCCTCAAGCAATCCTGTCTTGGCCTCCCAGAGTGCTTCGATTACAAGCATGAGCCACTGTGCCTGGCCCTGTCCATGCTTTCAACGCCTAGGAGTGGAAGTGCTGAGTCATAGGGTAATTCTATGTTTAGCTTTTTGAGGGACTGTCCTACTGTTTTCCATAGCAGCTGCACCATTTTACATTCCCTCCAACACATGTGTGGGTTCCTATCTCTCCACATCCTTGTCAGCAATTATTCTTCTCTTTTTTTTCTTTTTTGAGACAGGGTCTCACTCTGTTGCCCAGGCTGCTGTGCAGTGGCATGATCTCAGCTCACTGTAATCTCTGCACTTCAGCATAGGGACAGAACGAGACCTTGTCCCGGGGGAAAAATGTGGTGGTGGGGGATTAAAAAATGTACAATAGTCTTGGCGTGGTGGCTCACACCTGTATTCCCAGCACTTTGGGAGGCTGAGGAGGGCGGATCACGAGGTCAGGAGATGGAGACCATCCTCGCCAACAAGGTGAAACCCTGTCTCTACTAAAAATACAAAAATTATCCAGGCGTATTGGCAGCCACCTGTAATCCCAGCTACTTGGGAGACTGAAGCAGAAGAATAAACCAGGAGGCAGAGGTTGCAGTGAGCCGAGATCTCACCACTGCACTCCAGCCTGGCAACAGAGTGAGACTCCGTCTCAAAAAAAAAAAAAAAAAAAAATGTATAATAGGCTGAGCACGGTGGTTCACACCTGTAATTCCAGCACTTTGGGAGGACAAGGCATGTGGATCACCTGAAGTCAGGAATTTGAGACCAGCCTGGCCAACATGGTGAACCCTGTCTCTACTAAAAATACAAAATTAGGTGGGCACGGAGGTGGTCACCTGTAATCTCAGCTACATGGGAGGCTGAGGCAGGAGAATTGCTGGAACGCGAGAGGCAGAGGTTTGCAGTGAGCAGAGACTGAGCCATTGCCTTCCAGCCTAGGTGACAACAGTGAGACTCCATCTCATTAAAAAAAGAAGTACAATAAAGAATGAGCAATAGGGACAGTCATTGTTGTTCACAACTGTAATGGCAGCAATTTGTGAGGTTGAGGTGGGCAGATCACCTGAGGTCAGGAGTTCGAGACCAGCCTGGCCAACATGGTGAAACCCCATCTCTGCTAAAAATACAAAAATTATCAGGGCACAGTGGTAGGAGCCTATAATCCCACCTACTTGGGAGGCTGAGGCAGGAGAATCGCTTGAATCCAGGAGGCAGAGGTTGCGGTGAGCAGAGATTGGGCCACTGCACTCCAGCCTGGGCGACAGAGTGAGATTCCGTCTCGAAAACAAAAAAAAGAAAAAAGAACGGGCAATACAAGTCCAGGTACCACCAGGCATGGTGGCTTACTCCTGTAATCCCAGCACTTTGGGAGGCTGACCTGGGAGAATCACCTGAAATCAGGAGTTCGAGACCAGCCTGGCCAACATGATGAAAACTCGTCTCTACTAAAAATACAAAAAAATTAAAAAAAAAATACAAAAATTAGCCAAGAGTGGTGGCATGCACCTTTAGTCCCACCTACTCAGGAGGCTGAGGCAGGAGAATCACTTGAACCCGGAGGCGGAGGTTGCAGTGAACTGAGAACATACCGTTGCACTCTAGCCTTGGCAACAAGAATAAGACTCCATCTCAAGGAAAAAAAAAAAAAAGAAGAAGAAAAGAAGGCCAAGTACAGTGGCTCATGCCTATAATCCCAGCACTTTGGGAAGGTGAGGTGAATGGGCACTTGAGGTCAGGAGTTTGAGACCAACCTGGCCGACATGCGCAGCCCAGGCTCTACCTCAAAATACAAAAATCAGCTGGGCATGGTGGTAGGTGCCTGTAGTCCCACCTACTCAGTAGGCAGAGTACTACGAGGGGGGGGGGGGGGGGGGGGGTGGGGGGGGGGGGGG
>NW_022437037.1:3539326-3591634 GCF_009761245.1 Sapajus apella
TTTCAAAAAAAAAAAAAAAAAAAAAAAAAAAAAGTTTGGTAGGACGAGGTGGCTCACACCCGTAATCCCAGCACTTTGGGAGGCTGAGACAGGTGAATCATGATGTTAGGAGTTCAAGACCAGCCTCGCCAATATGCTGAAACTCTGTCTCTACTAAAAATACAAAAATTTGCTGGTCTTGGTGGCATGCACCTGTAATTCCAGCTACTTGGGATGCTGAGGTAGGAGAATCATTTGAAACCAGGTGGCAGAGGTTGCAATGAGCTGAGAGCATGCCACTGTACTCCAGCCTGGGTGACAGAGCAAGACTCCAGCTCAAAAAAAAAAAAAATATATTGACCATATCAAGTATTGGTGAGGATGTGGTACAACAGCAACTCTCATGCACTGCTGGGTATTAAATAATACAACCATTTCAGAAAATATTTTAGCAGTGTCCTAAAAATTTAAAATTCCTCTACCATATGATCCAGCAATTTCACTCCAAGAAAATGGAAGTGTAAGTCCAAATAAAGACTTGTGCAAGAACCGGGTGCGGTGGTGCGTGCCTATAGTCCCAGCTACTCGGGAGGCTGAGGTGGGAGGATCGCTTGAGCCCAAGGGTTCTAGGCTGTAGTGCGCTATGCTGATCGGGTGTCTGCATTAAGTTCAGCATCAATCTAGCGACCTCCCAGGAGTGGGGACCACCAGGTTGCCTAAGGAGGCATGAACCAGCCCAGGTAGGAAATGGAGCAGGTCAAAACTCCCGTGCTGATCAGCAGTGGGATCGTGCCTGTGAATAGCCACTGCATTCTAGCCTGGGCAACATAGCGAGACCCCGTCTCTTAAAAAAAAAAAAAAAAAAAAAGACTTGTACAAGAATGTTCATACCAGCTTTATTAATAATGGCCCCAAACTGTTAACAACCCAAATTCTATTAACAGGAGAATGGAAGCTGGGTGTAGTGTTGAACACTTGTATTCTCAGCTACTCAGAAAGCTGAGGCAGAAAGATCACTTGAACCTAGGAGTTCAAGACCAGCCTGGAAAATGTAGCAAGAACCCCTCTCTAAATAAACAACATCTTCTAAAATATTTATATTAGAAAAACAACAACTCCGGGTGCGATGGCTCACGCCTGTAATCCTAGAACTTTGGGAGGCCGACGGGGGCAGATCACAAGGTCAAGCGTTCGAGATCAGCCTGGCCAACATGGTGAAACCTCTTCTCTACTAAAAATACAAAAATTAGCTGGAGCGTGGTGGCGGGCACCTGTAATCTCAGCTACTTGGGAGGCTGAGGCAGGAGAATTGCTTGAATCCAGAAGGTGGAGGTTGAAGTGAGCCAAGATTGCACCACTGGACTCCAGTCTAGGTGACAGTGTGAGACTCGGTCTCAAAAAAAAAAAAAAAAAAAAATAGCTGGGCACTGTGGCTCACGCCTGTAATCCCAGCACTTTAGGAGGCCAAGGCAGGTGGATTAGGAGGTCAGGAGTTTGAGACAAGCCTGACCAACATGGTGAAACTAAAAATAGAAAAATTAGCTGGGTGTGGTGGCAGGCACCTGTAATCCCAGCTACTTGGGAGTCTGAGGCAGGAGAATCACTTGAACCTGGGAGACAGAGGTTGTAGTGAGCTGAGATCGTGCCACTGCACTCCAGCCTGGGAGACCAAGGACTGAGACTCTGTCTCCGAAATAAAAGTGTGTGGTTTAGGAATTGTCAATTATATCTCAATAAAGCTGTTAAAATTGTACTACAGCTGGGCGCGGTGGCTCAAGCCTGTAATCCCAGCACTTTGGGAGGCCGAGGCGGGTGGATCACGAGGTCAAGAGATCGAGACCATCCTGGTCAACATGGTGAAACCCCGTCTCTACTAAAAATACAAAAAAAAAATTAGCTGGGCATGGTGGCGCGTGCCTGTAATCCCAGCTACTCAGGAGGCTGAGGCAGGAGAATTGCCTGAACCCAGGAGACGGAGGTTGCGGTGAGCCGAGATCGCGCCATTGCACTCCAGCCTGGGTAACATGAGTGAAACTCCGTCTCAAAAAAAAAAAAAAAAAAAAAAAAATTGTACTACAATAAAACCATTGGGGGAAACTGGGTAAAGAGCACAAATAACCTCCCTGTACTATCGTGGTAACTTCCTGTGCAGTTATAATGACCCCAAAATAAAGATTTTTAAAAGGTTTTTATTTATTTATTTATTTATTTTATTGCATTTTAGGTTTTGGGGTACATGTGAAGAACATGCAAGATTGTTGCATAGGTACACACGTGGCAGGTTTTTATTTATTTTTATTTATTTTTTATTTTGAGACAGAGTCTTGCTCTGTTACTCGGGCTGGAGTGCAGTGGCACGATCTCAGCTCACTGCAACCTCCACCTCCCAGCTTCAAGTGATTCTCCTGCCTCAGCCTCCCAAGTAGCTGGGACCACCACGCCCGGCTAATTTTTTTTTTTTTTTTTTTTTTTTTTAGTAGAGACGGGGGTTTCACCATACTGGACAGGCTGGTCTTGAGCTTCTGACCTCGTGATCCGCCTACCTTGGCCTCCCAAAGTGCTGGGATTACAGGCGTGAGCCACCGCAACCCACCTCAAGGTTTTTAAAAATAAGCACATAAGGCCAGTCTTGGTTCAGGAGTTCGAGACCAGCCTGGCCAATATGGGGAGACCCTGTCTCTACAAAAACACAAAAATTAGCTGGGTGTGGTGGTGCGCACCTGTAATCCCAGCTACTCGAGAGGTTGAGAGAGGAGAATCACTTGAACCCGGGAGACGGAGGTTGCAGTGAGCTGAGATCATGCCACTGCACTCCAGCCTAGGCAACAGAGTGAGACTCTGCCTCCAAAAAAAAAGCATACATATTTATTTAAAAAATTGTATACATACTTGTCAAATTGCTTTGTGAAAGGTTGTATCAGTTTAACTCTTTTCATTTATTTTTGAGACAGGGTCTCACTCTGTCACCCAGACTGCAGTGCAGTAGTGGGCCTGAAATTCCTGTGCTCAAGCGATCCTCCCGTCTCAGTCTCTCAAACAGCTGGGACTACAGTCATGTGCCACTTATACTTAGCTAATATTTATATTTTTTTGTCAAAAAGGGAATCCCGAGTAGCTGGGATTACAGGCGCCTGCCACCGTTCCCAGCTAATTTTTGTATTTTTGGTAGAGACGGGGTTTCACCATGTTGGCCAGACTGGTCTCGAACTCCTGATCTCAAATGATCTGCCCGCCTCAGCCTCCCAAAGTGCTGGGATTACAGGCATGAGCCACCACTGACTGCCTAGCCTATTTTTCTTAAGATATCATTTGTGTTTTTTTCTGTCTTCCTAACATTTTAAAAGGTTGGCTGGTATTCTTTTCATCAAAAAAAAAAAAAAAAAATTTCGGCCTGGCACGGTGGTTCCTGCGGGTCCCGGCTATACAGGCCTCGAGGACTCAGCAGAAACCAAGACAAGCTGGGGGCCTGAACAGTTGAGCGGGGGACGCCGACACTCCTGTAACAATCATGCAGTAGTTAATTACGGGGAGGGGAGCGTGCAGGGAAGACAGGGTGACAGGTATGCTGCGTTAAGTAGACACCGAGTGCAGGCACACACAGTCTGCGCAGTCACCACGGGTTCTCACATTTGGCCTGCAGGGTTCGCGGTAGGGGGGCGGGGCGTAGTGTTCCCAGCCCGCGGCTACCACGCCCACCCCAACGGTTGCCCCGCCCACCCCAGCCCGCCGCGGCCGCCCAGAGCAGGTGGAAGCTAAGAGGCTAGGGAAGGCACGTGACCGGCGGGGCGGGTAGGGTCGGGGCCGGCGGGGCGGAACGCAGAGGCCTGTGGCTGTGTTTCCCGCCGGAGGCTTTTGCCCAGAGCCCCGCGTCCCAGGGGGGCGGTGGCGGCGGCGCAAGCGGCAGAGGCGCAGGCGGCGGAGGCGGCTGGGGGTCCGGAAGTCAACACCATGTCGAGTCTGCACAAGAGCCGGTAAGGGGCCAAGGGACCAGGGTGCCTCTTGTGCCAGAAGGGGGAAGCGCGCGGTGTGGCCAGGAATTGGCAGAACCCCCCCGGCAAAGGGTCTCCGGCGTCCACCTAACCTCATTGCCTGTGGGCTGCAGGAAGGACCGAGCGGCGGCCCCTCTCCTGCCCCTGGTGTCACTCCTGCCTCCCTCACCCTGGACCCCTGGCTTCCCCCTTCCCCTGAGTCTTCCTTATCCAGACCCCCATGCCCCGCCCCCGTCCCTTTTCCCCTTTTTAACCTCCTGCTCCAGTACTCTCTTCAAGTACACTCTGTCCCCCGTGCCTTTTTCTTACCAGGATTGCTAGAGAACTTGCATTTTCCAGTCTGTCCCCTCCCCTAGGCCAGATCCTGCAGCATTGGCTGAATTTTGCTCACTCTTCAGTTTTCCTCCAGGTCGTGTTTTTTAAACCCTTTGTCCTTTGCTTCTGGCAGGCCCAGATGTCTTGTAATGGTTATATTTGTGACCATGGAGAGCTGTGTTCACCTTGCACTGGTCCATTGTCTGCAGATCAAATTACTCTTGGTTCTTGAGGTCCAAGGAGTTCAGATGGTGGCTGTGCTGTGGACCTGGCCTGGCTGGCAGGAAGTGCCCAGTAAATGTCAGCTCACTAAATAGTAGAATGTTGGAATGTGTCAAATTTTATGGTCCTCATTTGGGAACTTCTAGACGAATATCTTTCAAGTTTCTTCTCTGGCATTCAGTGTTTCTGGGTGTAGAGGAAGAAGTGAAATATGGTTCTGTTGTTCCCCAAAGCGTTTTGGTGAGGACCTTGACTAAGCTGTGTGATTTTTATGTCCTAAAGGGGAGAGAGGCACAGGTTGGAAACCGGTGGTCTGAGGGAGCTGAGGGCTGTGGATCTCACTGGGCAGATATAAGCCGAGCTTCATGTGCCTTCCTATCTCCTCTTCTAGAATTGCAGATTTCCAGGATGTCCTGAAGGAGCCATCAATTGCATTGGAAAAGCTGCGGGAACTCAGCTTTAGTGGTAAGAGGCCGTTCTGTATTTTCAAGGTTTCCCTAGAGCAGCCCTGTGGCTAGGGGGAGGTGCCCAAAGCCACACCTGGTCAGCTCTGGGGCCCAGCTGCTGGGGGCTGGGGCCATGGAAGGAAATTGCATGTAGAATCTTGGGGCCTTCTCCAGATTCTGTAGAGCTGAACAAGCCACTGCCTTGAGCTTGGAGGGGTTTCCCAGAGGGGCGGTGGCCACACCTAGCTTGCCTTGCCCTTAGGTCTTCCACAGGAGGTGTCAGATTCCTGAGAGTAGACAGGACTCAAGACTGGAGAATGGAGCATGAGAGTGGGGGTGGGAGGGTGAGGGGTGAACCTTTGGAGCCCAGGACCGTCTTTCCTTATTCCTTAGCCAGCTTCCTGTGTTGGGGAGTTTGGTTAACTGCAGGTGGTTCCTGGTTCTCTCCCTGGCTTGGGGTCTAAGCTGATTAAAGCAGCAGTAAACTTTGGTTAGTGGTGAAATGTTAACCTTGGGACACTGAATTTAAGGAGCTGATTCTTAGCAGTGTTAGACTTTGCTCCAACCAGCACAGAGGTAACTCTCTTTTTTCAAAAATGTCCCAAAGTGTTCTGTGTAGCTTCTTGACACTTTTTTGCCCCTGTAAATTTGCCAGCAAGAACTTCTGGCTAGGCGTGTTGGCTCACACCTGTAATACCAGCACTTTGGGAGGCTGAGGCATGTAGATCACCTGAGGTCAGGAGTTTGAGAACAGCCTGGCCAACATGGTGAAACCCAGTCCCTACGAAAAATTCAAAAATGTAGCTAGGCATGGTGGCACTCGCCTGTAATCCCAGCTACTTGGGAGGCCAAGGTAGGAGAATCATTGGAACCAGGAAGGCGGAGGTTGCAGTGAACAGAGATCAGGCCACTGCAATCCAGCCTGGGCAACAGAGCAAGACTGTCTCAAAACAAAAACAAACAAAAAAAATGAATTAGCATCCAGTCTAGGCCAGGCCTGGTGGCTCACACCTGTAATCCTAGCACTGTGGGAGACCAAGATGGCCAGATCACCTGAGGTCAGGAGTTCAAGCTGAGCCTGGCCAACATGGTGAAACCTCATCTCTGCTAAAAATACAAAAATTAGCTGGGCGTAGTGGCCTGGTGCATGCCTGTAATCCCAGATACCTGGGAGGCTGAGGCAGTAGAATCACTGAAACCCAGAGACAGAGGCTGCAGTGAGCCGAGATTACGCCATTGCACTCCAGCCTGGGTGACAGAGTGAGACTCTGTCTCAAAAACAAAACAAAAACTATCCAGTTTAGTACTCTTTCTGTGGTAAATGATTCTTGAGGAAGTACTTTTTGCCCACTCTACTTCTCGCCAGCTGGCTCCACGGTGAAGGGCTGGGGGTTCTGGGACCCTGGCCTGGGGCGTGACCTTTGCCTGCTGTGTCCACAGGCATCCCCTGTGAGGGCGGACTGCGGTGCCTCTGCTGGAAGGTGGGTGTGCCTGGGGTGGGGCTTCTGCTCTGCTGAGAGTCTCTGGGTTTTCCCGCATGGGCTACCCCCACCCCGGCCCCTTTCTGTTCTACACCTTTCCTTGCTTGTCTGAGGGAGCTTTTCTGGGAATTTCTGGATTTTCTGTTCCTTTTGGTGTCCTCTCTGGGATCCCCTTGGGGATGGGACACTTTGTAATGCCAACAATGAAGGCCTCTGCTTCTTGGTCCATGAAGTACAGCAAAAGTTATGCTTGCTGGGACAAAGGAAAGGCTGTGCTTTGCCCAAAGCTCCTAGCTCCGGTGGCCCTGGAGGCCCAGCGTCTTGGTTTCCAGCCCTTTTGAGCACAGGGTCTGATGATCATGTGGAAGAGTCTGTGTGAGGAAAAGCAGTGGGGAGGAAGGGGGAGGCCACCCCTAGCTCATGCTGGCATTCCTGGGTTTCAGCCCATCTTGTCTTTCTTGGGACTTTATGAGATGTTTTTCTTGAGGCCTGTCAGCCCCACTTAAAGTCCAGCGTTGGTGCAGGAGGGTCACCAGAGCTTTGCCTGTCTCCCTCTGTTCAGATTCTCTTGAACTACCTTCCCTTGGAGAGAGCCTCATGGACCTCTATCCTGGCTAAGCAGAGGTGAGACCCCCGTGAAAGGGCGGTGACAAGAGGGCCCTTGCATCTGACGTAGCCCATGCTGCTGGGGCCGTCCTGCCTCCTGCGGCTGCTGCTCTGGTCTGGGCTTCCTGAGCAGGACTGTCAGGATTCATCCTTCTTGCTTGTCTCCTGCAGGGAGCTGTATGCCCAGTTCCTGAGGGAAATGATCATCCAGCCTGGCATTGCCAAGGCCAACATGGGTGTGTCCAGGGAGGATGTGACTTTTGAGGACCATGTGAGTAGGGGTTGGCAGCAGAGACCTGGGATACAGAATGTGGAGGGGTTGTCGCCTTGGAGCAGGCAAGGTCCCCTGTGTGCCAGGGGAGAGGTGCATCAGGTGTCGGTCCCCTCTGGAACTCCCAGTTCCTCCTTTCTGCCTTAGGTCACTAAGCTTGGGGGGCCCTGGGCTCAGTAAGACAAATGATAGCCAGCATCCAGGGAGCGTTGTGGGGGCAGCCCTGCGTCAGGTGCTCTGAGGTCATGGTCTCTTTCAACCCTCATCCCTGTTCCTTGAAGAAATTTGGAGCAGGGCAGGAAGGAGGCTAGGCTGCCCTCTGTGGCTGCAAGGAAGCCTTATTCTCTCCTCAAATGCTGAGCTCCTTCCTGGGCTTCACAGCGTGGGAGAAAGAAATGGATGGGCCCCAGGCCCAGACTCAGAGATAGGAATTGATGACTCAGAACATTGACGAATGAGAGCTGAAGAAACCTAATGATAGAACATTCATTCATTCAGCAAGCAAACATTTGCTGAGCACCTGTTATATGCAAAGTTCTCAAGCTAGAGCAATGGATGGAAAAGGATCAGAGTCCCTGCCCAGCAGGGATGTACTCAGAGCAGGCTGCCTGGCTGGGCTCCTGGCTGTGGAGTTTCAACGGGACTCAGGAGGCTGTGGGAAGGCCTGTGCTGGCTCCTCTGAATAGCTTGCAGGTGGTATCAGGGCCACACCTCAGTGTGTGGTGGGATTGTTGCAGAAGACCACTGCTCAGGTCTCCAGGATAGCATCCAGCCCCGGGGCCTACCTGGGCCTTGGACCAAGCATCTTCATTTCTCTCCACAGCCACTCAACCCCAACCCTGACAGTCGGTGGAACACGTACTTCAAGGACAATGAGGTGCTACTGCAGATCGACAAAGATGTCCGGTAGGCAGGGCGCCTGGGGCTGGGAGCTGGTTCATGGGACTTCTGGGGGTTTCTGCAGCTCTGTCTTTTCCTTTGGCAGGCTGGGCCCACGGGTGGGTATTGGCAGAGCTGCTGGTGAATTGTCCCAGAGGTTGGGCCCAGGCCCTATTGATGATAGGCTGAGAATGAGGCTGGCGAGGGAGAGTCTGTGCTTGCATGTGCCTGGTGGTCCTTAGCTGTAGTTTCATTTGTACCCCAGGCACATATGGATTCATCTGACATTTATTCAACAAGTATTGATCCCCTCCTGTATGCCAGGCTTAGCACTAAGCTAAGCACTGAGTAGACTGGTATGTTCCTTCTCCTTAAGAATCTGAGAACATAGAAGGGAAGATGGCAAGGCAGACATTCAGCCCATTAGATCTTAGCGCATGGCGTTCGTGGTAAATACTCTTGAAGGAAAAGGTGAGGGGGTTTGGGGAAACCTCAGCTGAGAAGCAGTGATTCAGCTTCTGAATCAGAAGGGGAAGAGTGCAGCAAAGGCCGCACTGGTCAGGGAAGTGCCCTTGGCAAGGCCCAGAGCTCACAGAGCTTGCCGCATTTGAGGAACAATGCCAAGGCTAGGGTGGGAGATAGGGGCCGGACCTGGGACTTGATTCTAAGAGCATGAAGCAGCCATGCAAAGGTTTTGAGCAAAGGAGTGACAAGATCAGATACACAGGTTTTAAAACTGAGCTGCAATGTGTGCCTGCTTTCCACTTGGTAAAGAAATGTGGAGATGCTGGCTCTGTGGCCCTGTCGGGCTGGGAAATCTGGCAGTGTGCAGGGCTAGGTGAAGGAACTAGGAGGCAAGCCTTGTCCACAGGTTGGTGGAGTGGCCAAGGGCTTGGGTTTTGGAGTTCATTTACCTGGTTTTCCGTTCCACCTTTACCAGTTGTTAGCTGTGTGACCTTGGGCAAGTGACTCACACCCTCTGATCATTACTCGCTTTATCTGTGAAGTAGGAGTAATGTGGTTCAGGGTAAGGTCACAGAACGGGCTGGGTCTCCACAGATACATGGGACTGTTGTGCTGGTCTCAGCACATGCAGAACACGTAGAACGATCAGATCTCCATCACAGAAAGGTCCTGGGAACTTATCCTGTTCCTTTTACCACAGCCTGCCTGGCACCCCTGGTGCTTGGCCACACAGGACAAGCCGGCACTTTGTCCCACACAGTGACCCTTCAGAATCTCCAACAGGCAGCTCTCAGGTGCCCAAGTCAGTTTGCACCAGCACAGGTGCCCCTCCATTCAGCTCCTTCTCAAGGAATGGCCGAGTGCCTGTCAGGAGGGTTTTAGGAGTGAGCAGGATGGAAACAGTCTCTGCCCTCCAAGAGCTTCCAGTGTCAGTCAGGGGACATATATCAAACCTGGACACAGATATGTGATTGCAAATACTGTCATTGCTGTGAAGGAGAGAAAAACTGTGCTTTTAGAAAATTAGAGGGAGGCCTTGTTTTCCTTTGGGGGTATCAAGGAAAGCCTTTCCAGGGAGGGGGCTCAGCATGAGATGTGAAAAAGGAGGCGACGGCAGGGAGGCAGCGAGCTGAGTAGAGTCTGCTGGGCTGCGACAAAGCACACAAGAGTGCCCTGTGGCAGGGGAAGAAGGAGGCGCGTGCAGGGTAGAGTTGGGAGCAGGGTCCTTCTCGCCGTTGACACCCTGGGTGTTGCTCCTTGGCCCAGGCTCATCTTCAGGTGGCCCCAGGTAGCCCCTGCACAGGGCAACTTAGGCTGCAGGAGAAAGCGGAGATTGCCTCTTGTGCCCTCCGGCTGGGGTTGGTGCAGCATTTACCCCCACAAGGTCTTCTGATGGCTGTGTTCAAATCAAGAGCCACGCCGTGACCTGGGGAAATAGGTTTTTTTTGTTTGTTTGTTTAGTTTTGAGTACAGTGGTGTGATCTCGGCTCACTGCAATGTCTGCCTTCCGGGTTGAAACCATTCTCCTGTCTCAGCCTCCCTAGTAGCTGGGATTACAGGCATGTGCCACGACATCTAATTTTTGTATTTTTTAGTAGAGACGGGGTTTCACAAGTTGCCCAGGCTGGTCTCGAACTCCTGACCTCAAATGATCCACCTGCCTCAGCCTTCCAAAGTGCTAGGATTACAGGCATAAGCCGCCATGCCTGGCCAGGTTCTGTTTTACATTAATAGTGATGGTTCGCTTGTCCTTTGGTGCTTCTAGAGGCAGGTTTGCAATATGCTAAGTATAAGAGGTCTGAATAATGTCCATGTACTGCAATAGATACATTTTTAAAACTTGATAACATTTTAGATACTATCTCTCCCAACTTGTTTTCCCTCTCTGTCTTTTTTTTTTTTTCTCATTCTGTCTTGAACATCTTTCCAGGTCAGCTGTATAATATTCTTTTGTACAGTGTGTACTTTATGGAACCAAACCTCTTTTGCTTCTACAAACCACACTGTGTTTGTGCATGTTAGATAATTTTTTTTCTTTTTTTTTTTGAAGTAGGGTCTTGCTCTGTTGCCCAGGCTGGACTGGAGTACGTCGGCTGGATCTCAGCTCACTATAGCCTTGAACTCCCAGGCTCGAGTGATCCTTCCACCTCAGCCTCCCGAGTAGCCAGGACTGCAGGCACATGCCACCACACCCAGCAAATTTTTTCTAGAGATGGGGTCTCCTTATGTTGCCCAGGCTGGTCTTGAACTCCTGGGCTCAAGTGATCTTCCTGCCTTAGCCTCCCAAAGTGCTGGTATTACAATCGTGAGCCACTGTGCCTGGCCTAGATAAATATTTTTACATGGAAGGATGTTTGGAGTTTAAAAGAGGAGTTAGGTTGTATGACCATAAAGATACTTTTTTAAAAAAAGTATGTATCTATTTGCAAATATGCATAAAATGTGGGTATGTATACATACATATACAGTGACTACTACTTTTTTTTTTTTTTTTGAGACGGAGTTTTGCTCTTGTTGCCCAGTCCGGAGTACAATGGTGTGATCTCAGTTCACCGCAACCTCCGCCTCCTGGGCTCAAGCGATTCTCCTGCCTCAGTCTGCTGAGTAGCTGGGATTACAGGCATGTGCCACCATGCCCAGCTAATTTTGTATTTTTAGTAGAGACGGGATTTCTCCATGTTGGTCAGGCTGGTCTTGAACTCCCAACCTCAGGTGATCCACCCACCTTGGCCTCCCAAAGTGTTGGGATTTTGGGTATGAGCCACTGTGCCCAGCCAATTTTTGTATTATTTAATAGAGACGGGGTTTACCATGTTGGCTGGGCTGGTCTCGAACTCCTGATGTCAGGTGATTCAAAATATTGTAATTAAAAACAAACGATGCAGCCAGGTGCCGTGGCTCACACCTGTGATCCCAGCACTTTGTGGGGCTAAGGCAGGTTGATCACAAGATCAGGAGATCAGGACCATTGTGGCCACCATGATGAAACCTCGTCTCTACTAAAAATAAAAAAATTAGCTGGGCGTGCCGACACATGCCTATAATCACACCTATTTGGGAGGCTGAGGCAGGAGAATCGCTTAAACCATAGGTTGACAGATGAAATATCTGTCGTAGGTTGCAGTGAGCCAAGATTGTGCTACTGTACTCCAGCAGCCCGGTGACAGAGTGAGACTCAGTCTCAAAAAAAAAAAAAAAAAAAAAAAAAATGCTTTTGGGGATTCTTGGGGTCTCTTGGCAGCAGGGTGCTGATGGAATGGCCAAAACCTCCACCCTGAGTAACATGATTCTTTCCTATTTCCTCTTGACAGGAGGTTGTGCCCAGACATTTCCTTCTTCCAGAGGGCCACTGAGTACCCTTGTCTCCTCATCCTGGACCCCCAGAATGAGTTTGAAACCCTTCGTAAGCGAGTGGAACAGACAACACTGAAATCTCAGACAGTGGCCCGGAACCGGAGTGGGGTCACAAATGTGAGCACCAACCTGGGGTCCCCAGGACTCCTCCAATAGTCTTTTATTTCGTTTTTCTCTTAAACTCCTGGCCGCAAGGCGTGGGCCCATGACCATCTGCCTGACAGTTACCCAGAGCAACCCTGATGCTGCCAGATCCTGGGGTGCTCTCTGAAAGTTGGGTGGCAGCGAATTGCTGTGTCCAGTTGGGTGTAATGGCTGCTGGGGAGGGCTCTGCATCCCAGTGGGTAAATGAGCCAGGCTTCTAGTCTTACAGTGGGGATGGCTCTGAGAAAGTCACTACAAAGTGAGAAAGTGTGACAGGGCTGGGTGCGGTGGCTCATGCTGTAATCCCAGCACTTTGGGAGGCTGAGGCAAAAGGATTACTTGAGCCCAGGAGTTCAAGACCAGCCTGGGCAATGTGGTGAAACCCTATCTCTACAAAAAATACAAAAATCAGCTGGGCATGATGGCATGTGCCTGTAATATCAGCTACTCCGGAGGCTGAGGCAGGAGAATCACTTGAACCTGGGAGACAGGTTGCAGTGAGCCAAGGTCGTGCCACTGGGTGACAGAGTGATACTCTGTCTCAAAAAAAAAAAAAAAAAAAAAAAATTGGCGGGGCATGGTGGCTCACGTTTACAATCCCAGCACTTTGGAGGGCCAAGGGGGGCAGATTACCTGAGGTCAGGAGTTCAAGACCAGCCTGGCCAACATGGCGAAACCTCATCTCTACTAAAAATACAAAATTAGCTGGGTGTGGTGGCGGGCGCCTGTCATCCCAGCTACTCAGGAGGCTGAGACAGGAAAATCACTTGAACCCGGGAGACAGAGGTTGCAGTGAGTCCAGATCACACCACTGCACTCCACCCTGGGCAACAGAGCAAGACCCTGTCACCCTGTCTCAAAAACAAAAAACAAGAAGAGGGCATTCCAGGTGGAGAGGAGGGCGTATGCTAAAGTCCTCAGCGGGAGAGAATGTGGTGTGTTCTTGGTCGGGAAGGCCATGGTGGCTAGAAGCAGAGAGTGAGGGAAGAGGTTGGTGCTGGTGAGGCCATGTGGGGCCTTTGTCCTGAGGGGCGGGGAGATACCTTTATAGCAACGTAAGCACGGCAGCGATGTGATTCATATCTGCTGGTGTCAGCGTTAGTCACTGTGGAGATACAGGAGTGGCAGTAGAGAGGCTACCTGGGAGGCCACTGCAGTTGTCTAGGCAAGAGGTGGTGGGGGCAGGGATGCAGCAGGGCTGGATCTTAGAGACTCAGGGTGGAACTGATAGGACCCCCAACCTTTTTTTTTTTTTTTTTTTTTTGAGACAGAGCGAACTCAGCTCACTGCAACCTCCGCCTCCCAGGTTCAAGGAATTCTCCTGCTTCAGCCTCCCAAGTAGCTGGGACTACAGGTGCATACCATCATGCCCAGCTAATTTTGTATTTTTAGTAGAGACGGTTTCACCATGATTGTCAGGATGGTCTCGATCTCTTAACCTTATGATGCACTTTTGGGCCTCCCAAAGTGCTGGGATTACAGGTGTGAGCCACTGCGCCTGGCCAGGATCCCCCAACTTTTAATAGATTGCTGTCACTCCGCAAAGCTGCTTGTAGTCAAACAAGTTTATTACCTTATTCCTTAATTTACGCCCCTACTTCGGTACCTGGAATAGTGGCTTGTTCGCCTAAACTTTTCACTGTCCTCCATCAATGGAAAAACCTTTCTGTGTAGCCTCCAACAAGCTAGGGCAGATCCTACTGCAGAAGTTTTTCTCACCCTGGGGAATGACTTTGTTTGTTTGTTTGTTTGTTTTATCTTTTGTTTTTTAAAGACGGGGTTTCACCATGTTGGCCAGGCTGATCTTGAACTCCTGACCTTGTGATCTGCCCGCCTTGGCCTCCCAAAGTGCTGGGATTATAGGCATGAGTCACTGCACCCGGCTCGTTTTATTTTTTTAAAGAGAGACAGAGTCTTGCTGTGTCACCCAGTCTGGTCTTGAACTCCTGAGCTCAAGCGATCCTCCTACCTGGCCCTCCCAGAGTGCTGGGATAACAGGCATGAGCTACCACACCCAGCTAAGAATGACTTTGAAGCTCCGACAGGGTGGCAGGGGCAGATATAACCGATCCCAGGGTTGCATGTGCCTGTGAGGGTTTGGTGTCCGGCAGAACTGCTGTGCAGTGCAGATTGTGTGGCTACATAACCATGTGGCTGGCTTTGTGGGCAGCATTCTTGGCTGTTGATTTCCTGGCTGAAGGGCTTGGTGGGGACTGGCTCCTGTCATTCCTTTCACTGTGGTAACTGGGTGTAAGGAGCACTGTTACCTAGTTTAACGTTTGGTCCTGGTAGCAGAGAACCCACCAGAAACTTTATCCCTAAGCCCCTGGGTTTATGGCTGGGCAGTATGAGTTAAAGTTGACCGTCCGTGTGACTCTGGACAAGTCATACCAGGCCCACATCCTGGCCTTTGTTTCCTTGACCATAAACTGGGATAATCATTTCTGCCCTGCCTGAGTTGCCAAGAGGATGAAATGAGGTCCTGGCTGTGCAGATTCTTAGAAAGCAGGAAGCCCTGGGCAACCTCGGGAGGCAGCCTTGCCTCAAGTCCTGGCCCTTAGTTTTGGGAGTCAGCCAGTTCAGGTTCAAGTCCTAAAGCCACCACCTAATGGTAGACATTTAAGGAGTGGCTCGACATTTCTGAGCCTCAGTTTCCTCAGATTTGGAGAGAATATTTTAGATCGTTGTGGATTAAATGGAGGAATACTTGTACAGCACTGTCGGCTACATAGAAAGCTCTTGGTACATGTTACTGATGTGTGATTCTGTGTGAACATGCGTGCATGTGTATGTATACATGTGTACGCACATGTTATGGGAGAGAGAGTTTAATGTCTCCAGGAGCCTATGCTTCCAGGGTGGCCTCATCCACTGTCACTGCCTGGGTTCTCTCATACGGGTCACTCACCTGTGGAGCTTCTGACTGAGCAGGTCTCGGGCAGGGCCCAGGCACTTGAATCTTTACAAAGTTCCCAAGGGATCCTGACAGGCAGCTGGAGTCTTCATCAAGGATTGTTCTCTCTTTAACTTCCAACTTTTTATTTTTTTTTTGAGATAGTCTTACTCTGTCGCCTAGGCTAGAGTACAGTGGCACAATCTTGATTCTCTACAACCTCTGCCTCCTGGGGTCAAGCACTTCTCATGCCTTAGCCTCCTGAGTATTAGCCGGGATCATAGGCGTGTGCCACCAGGCCTGGCTAATTTTTGTATTTTTAGTAGAGATTTTTGGCCAGGCTGGTCTCGAACTCCTGACCTCAAGTGATCCGCCCACCTCAGTTTTCCAAAGTGCTGGAATTACAGGTGTGAGCCACTTTGCCTGGCCTCCAGCCTTTCTTATGAACATATTCAAACATTCAGAAAAGTTGAAAGAAGAGTACACTGTGTAACTATCTGCATACTTTACATCTAAATGTTACAATTACTAACATTTTTCACATTGCCTTATTTGTGTGTATTATATAGAGAGAGTAAGTTGCTGATGTCTGACCTTTCACCACCAACTACTTCAGCAGGATCTCCTGAGAATAAGGGCATTCTCACCGGGCATGGTGGCTCACACCTGTAATCCCAGCACTTTGGGAGGCTGAAGTGGGCGGATTACCTGAGGTCAGGATTTCGAGACCAGCCTGACTAACATGGTGAAACCCCATCTCTACTAAAAATACCCAAGATAAAAAAAATCCGGGCTTGGTGGTGAGCACCTGTAATATCAGGTGCTCGGGAGGCTAAGGCAGGAGAACTGCTTCAGCCCGGGAGCCAGAGGTTGTAGTGAGCCGAGATTGTGCCACTGCACTCCAACCTGGTCGACAGAGCAAGACTTCATTGGGGGTGGGGTAGGGGGGATTATTGGCCAGTTGTCTGCAGTTATCTGTTTCTTTACATATTTAAGGTTTTTGTTTTAAATTGAAGTGTAACTTACGTGCAGTTATGTATACGATTAGTTATTTTTTTTTCTTGTGTGTGTACCTGTGTAAATGCCAGTCAGTCATGATACAGAACATTTCCACATCCAGAAAGTTCCTGGATGCCCCTTCTTAGGTAGTACTCCTCACTGTTCTGACTTTATTTTATTTTATTTTATTTTTTATTTTTTTTTTTGAGACAGAGTTTCACTCTTGTTACCCAGGCTGGAGTGTAATGGCGCGATCTCGGCTCACCGCAACCTCCGCCTCCCGGGTTCAGACAATTCTCCTGCCTCAACCTCCTCAGTAGCTGGGATTACAGGCACGCGCCACCATACCCAGTTAATGTTTTGTATTTTTAGTAGAGACGGGGTTTCACCATGTTGACCAGGATGGTTGTCGATCTCTTGACCTCGTGATCCACCCGCCTCTGCCTCCCAAAGTGCTGGGATTACAGGCTTGAGCCACCGCGCCTGGCCTACTGTTCTGACTTTAATCACCATAAGTTAGGTTTTAGGATGGTTGTCTTGTAGAATGTTCCATGTTCTAGGTTTTGTCTCCTTGTTTACTTATGGTGGCGTTTGACTTGTTCCTCTGGCTGGCATATGTCCCATATGCTAGATCGGGCTGGGTTTAACAGTAAACATTTACATTTCTGGCAAGAACACATTTTCTTCCTTCACATTGTCCTGTGTGTGTGTGTGTGTGTGTGTGTGTGTGTGTGTGCGCGCGCGCGCGCGTGAGAGAGAGAGACAGTGTCTTTTTTTTTTTGTTTTTTTTTTTTAAATAGATGGGGTTTCACCATGTTGGTCAGGCTGGTCTTGAACTCCTGACCTCAGGTGATCTGCCCGCCTTGGCCTCCAAAGTGCTTGGATTACAGGCGTGAGCCACCACGCCTGGCCGTGACAGTATCTTGCTGTCACCCAGGTTGGAGTGCAGTGGTGTGATCATAGCTCACTGTAGCCTCAGCCTCCTGGGCTCAAGTGATCCTCTTGCTCTCGCCTCCCAAGTAGCCGGGACCACGGGTGCTTGCCATCACACTCGGCTAATATTTGAATTTTTTGTAGAGATGAATCTCCCTATGTTGTCCAGGCTGGTCTCAAACTCTAAGGCTCAAGTGATCCTCCTGCCTTGGCCTCCCAAAGTGCTGTGATTACAGGCATGAGCTATTGTGGCTGGCCCGTGTTGTCTCTTTCTTTTTTTTTTTCCTTTTGAGACAGAGTCTTGCTCTGTCGTCCAGGCTGGAGTGCAGTGGCACAATCTTGGCTCACTGCAACCTCCGCCTCCAGGATTCAAGCGATTCTTCTGCCTAAGCCTCCCAAGTAGCTGGGATTACAGGTGCCTGCCCCTGTGCCCGGCTGATTTTTGTATTTTTAGTAGAAATGGGTTTCACCATGTTGGATAGGCTGGTCTCGAACTCCTGACCTTGTGATCCACCTGCTTCAGCCTCCCAAAGTGCTGGGATTATAGGTGTAAACCACAGTACCCAGCCTCTTTTTTTTTTTTTCCCCTTGAGACAGGGTCTTGCTCTGTTACCCAGGCTGGAATGCAATGGTGTCATCATGGCTCACTGCAGCCATGACCACCTGGGTTCAACTGATCCTCCCACCTCAGCTTCCCAAAGCGCTGGGATTGCAGGCATGAGCCACCGAACCCTGCCCACATTGTCCTTCTTGACTAGCTCCTCCTCTTCTCCCCTAGATGAGCTCCCCACACAAGAACTCTGCGCCATCATCCCTAAATGAGTATGAGGTGCTGCCCAATGGCTGTGAGGCCCACTGGGAGGTGGTGGAGCGAATCCTTTTCATCTATGCCAAGCTCAACCCTGGCATCGCTTACGTGCAAGGCATGAATGAGATCGTGGGGCCCCTCTACTACACCTTCGCCACCGACCCCAACAGCGAGTGGAAAGGTAAGAAGGCTTTTGGTGCCCACATCCCTTGTTGCTGGCCCGTGTCAGGCCGTGCAGCTCACTTTCCCTCTTGGGCCTTCATTCTCCTTTTCCCAGATGAGGGGTTGGCCTGGATCGTCTCTGAGATCCTTTGCAACTGTGATCTTCTAGAAAGTTAGATGTTTACTGATCTCTTGATATTTGTAATTTAATTTCTCATAGAGAAGGTGGATATGTAGGAAGCCGAATTAGAAGATGTAAATAATGATTTTCAAATTGTCATCAGGGGAGTGTGTAATAAACTGCTCAGTGAATGTAAGTGTTGCCAGATATGAGAAGAAAGAGGTGATGTCTTTAGCCTGGGGGTGGAGAAGGGTCAAGGACAGAGGAAGGACTGAGCCAGACTTTGAGGATAGGGCAACTGGGCGGGGCAGTTGTCTGGTAGGTGAGAGGTGGGGTGGGCCTGGGGTGCGCCACTTCTGCCCCCATCCTGCGTCTCTCCCCAGAGCATGCTGAAGCAGACACCTTTTTCTGCTTCACCAACCTCATGGCCGAGATCCGGGACAACTTTATCAAGAGCCTGGATGACTCGCAGTGTGGCATCACCTACAAGATGGAGAAGGTGTACTCCACCTTGAAAGAGAAGGACGTGGAGCTCTACCTGAAACTGGTGAGGGCCCCAGGAGCAGCGGGTGGCAGGGACAGGAAGCAGAGAGTTCCTGTGCCATCCCAGCCCAGGGTGAGGTCTGGCTTGAGTCTGGGGATTAAAAGTGGTCGCTGCTGCTAGGGATGCTGACCCATGAGCTAAAGCAGCTGATGGCCAGAGCCTAGCAAGCTGGGAGGGAAGGGGAATGTTGGAATGGCACCCATTGTGTGCCAGGCATAGTGCAGGGCATTTACCATCAACTAAATTGCTTAAGCTCTTAGTAATCTTCTGAGGTAAGTGTTAACTTCATTTTTTAAGATTAATATAATTTAAAAAATTGTACTGGTATTCCGTGTTTATTTCGGAAAACAAAAAGAGAACATTTATTTACACGTAAACAAAAAGTTTCATGAAAAATAAAATATATAAGCATATCTTTTTTTTCTTTCTTTTTTTTTTTTTTTTTTTGTTGTTGTTGAGAAGGACTCCCACTCTGTCAGCTCAGGCTGGAGTGCAGTGGTGCAGTCTTGGCTCACTGCAACCTTTACCTCCCAGGTTCAAGCAATTCTCATGCCTCAGCCTCCCCAGCAGCTGGGATTACAGACACACGTTACCATGCCCAGCTAGTTTTGTATTTTTAGTAGAGATAGGGTTTTTCCATGTTGGCCAGGCTGGTCTTGAATTCCTGACCTCAAGTGATCTGCTCACCTCAGCCTCCCAAAGTGCTGGGATTACAGGCATGAGCCACTGTACCCTGCCAGGAACAAACATATCTTTTTAAACAAATATGGATTGGGTGTGATGGCTCACAGTTGTAATCCTAACAGTTTGGGAGACTGATGCAGGAGGATCGCTTGAGTCCAGAGGTTGAGATATCCTGAGAAACATAGTGAAATCTTGTCTCTACAAAAAAATTTAAAAAGAAATTAGCGCCGGGCGCGGTGGCTCAAGCCTGTAATCCCAGCACTTTGGGAGGCCGAGGCGGGTGGATCACGAGGTCAAGAGATCGAGACCATCCTGGTCAACATGGTGAAACCCCGTCTCTACTAAAACTACAAAAAACTAGCTGGGCATGGTGGTGCGTGCCTGTAATCCCAGCTACTCAGGAGGCTGAGGCAGGAGAATTGCCTGAACCCGGGAGGCGGAGGTTGCGGTGAGCCGAGATCGTGCCATTGCACTCCAGCCTGGGTAACAAGAGCGAACCTCTGTCTCAAAAAAAAAAAAAAAAAAAAAAAAAGAAAGAAATTAGCAGCCAGGCATGAGGCCAAGGCGGGCGGATCATGAGGTCAGGAGTTCGAGACCAGCCTGACCAACATGGAGAAACCCTGTCTCTACTAAAAATACAAAAAAATTAGCCGGGCGTGGTGGTGCACACCTGTAATTCCAGCTACTCAAGAGGCTAAGGCAGGAGAATCACTTGAACCTGGGAGGCTGAGGTTGCGGTAAGCCGAGATCATGCCACTGCTCTCCAGACTAGGCAACAAGAGTGAAACTTCATCTCAAAAATAAAGAAAGAAATTAGCCAGGCATGGTGGCACATGCTTATAGTCTCCTACTCAGGTGGCTGAGGTGGGAGCCCTGGAGGTCAAGGCTGCAGTGAGCCATGATTGTGCCACTGTACTCCAGCCTAGGCAATATAGCGAGACCTCATCTCTTAAAAAAAAAAAAAAATGTTTTTGCTGTTTTATAGCATACTTTTTCAATTAATATTCACTGTGGCTGACCAGAGGGCTCATCTATATTGGGAATAATTGCCTGTGGAATTGTTTGTGGATTAAATGAGTGAGAGGACATATTTAACATGCTAAGCATAGCCCAGGCTTATAGTAAGGGCCCTGTGATGGTCACTCTGCACATCCACATACCCTGTCATCTGCAGAGTGTTTTGAAAGAGTTTGAACCATCCTTTATAAATCTGGAGAGCTTATTATATAAAGGTTTGGGTTTCCACCCTCTTTTACAAAAAGATCTGAGGATGTTGGCTGGCAGGAAACAGCCTCCTGCCTCTTTACCAAGTGAGGCTGTCTGGCAGCCTGGTGCCAGCCATGGTGCTCACACCTGGCGTGCTGGGTCCTGCTGTTCTGAATTCACTTCTGACCCATTGCATGGTGCTGCATGGCCACCAGCCAACATGGAGTCCTGCTCCCCACCCCCACACTCTCTCCTCAGCAAGAGCAAAACATCAAGCCCCAGTTCTTCGCCTTCCGCTGGCTGACACTACTGCTGTCCCAGGAGTTCTTGCTGCCTGATGTCATCCGCATCTGGGACTCCCTCTTCGCTGATGACAACCGCTTTGACTTCCTCCTCCTCGTCTGCTGCGCCATGCTCATGTGAGTGCAGCATGAGCTAGTCCCAGCTCACCTGGCCAGTCCTTGGAGAAGCCAGAGGGGAGGAGGGGGCGGGGCCTGCACTCACAGCATCCCAGGTCCCAGCCCTTTTGCTGCTTGCTCTTCATAGGCTGATCCGGGAGCAGTTGCTGGAAGGGGACTTCACTGTGAACATGCGGCTGCTGCAGGTAATGGAATGGGGGCAGGCCCAGCCACTGTCATGAGGCTGGCACTCGCCAGGCACCCACCCACGCCAGCTGCTGCGATAGGCTGGGCAGGGGCGATGGAGCGTAGCAGGGACCCCTGAGACAGACCTGGTTTGGATCTGGGTTTGAATCCTGGTTCTGCCTCTGACCTGGAATGTTGGGTGGACTTGAGCAAGTGACTTGGCCTCTAAACTGTGTACTTGATGTAGGTGTTCACACCCAGGACACAGCAGGTACCCGAAACATGGCCGTGCTCACCGGTGGCCCTGCTCAGACCCAGGGAAGGAGGGTAGGGTGTAGTGACTAAGAACATGGGCTCACCACGTGCAGTAGCTCATGTCTGTAATTCCAGCACATTGGGAGGCTGAAGTGGGTGGATCACCTGAGGTCAGGAGTTAGAGACCACCCTGACTAACATGGCAAAACCCCGTCTCTACTAAACATACAAAAATTAGCTGGGCATGGTGGCATGCACCTGTAATTCCCAGCTACTCGGAGGCAGGGACAGGAGAAGTGCTTCAACCCAGGAGGCGGAGGTTGTGGTGAGCCGAGATCGCGCCATTGCACTCCAGCCCGGGCGACAGAGCAAGACTCCATCTCAAAAAAATAAGAATTTGGGTTCAAGGGCCTACAGCTTTAGGTCCACAGTTTTGCTCTGCTGTGTTCATCATGTGACCCAAGGCAAGTTACAGCATCTCTGGGTCTCAGCTTCTTCATCAGCACCTGGCCTTACTGTTGTGTGTTTTTTTTTTTTTTTTTTGTGATGGAGTCTTGGTCTGTCGCCCATACTGGAGTGCAATGGTAAAACCTCTGGCAGATTTCCTGGAATAGGCGGTAAAAGAGAAAAGGGGAAAAAAAAAAAAAACCTCTGGCACTGCAACCACTACCTCTTGGCTTCAAGCAATTCTCCTGCCTCAGCCTCCCAAGTAGCTGGGATTACAGGTGTGTAATTACACCACATCCAGCCAATTTTGTTATCTTTAGTAGAGATGGGGTTTTCACCACATTGGTCAGGCCGGTGTGGAACTCCTGACCTCATGTGATCTGCCCACCGTAGCCTCCCAAAGTGCTGGGATTACAGGTGTGAGCCACCGTGCCCGGGCTCCTAGAGTTGGTTTTCTATAACTTCATGGACTAGATCTGGAAAATGGGCAGAATCACCGTAGCCACTCACAGGGCTGTAGAGGACTCCGAGCTGATACACTACCTGGCCCAGTCCCTGGCTGCACATGAAGGAGTTCGGGTTCAGTGGCAGTAGTGGGAGAGCTGAGACAGCAGGGTCTGGTCCTGAGGAAAGGGCCGAGATCCTGGGAGTGGTCGTATTTGGATCGGTTGAGTTGGTGCTGCATGGTGTAGCATCAGCTGCCAGCAGGGGTCTAGGGGTTGGGGAGTGTGGGATGCCTGGTATTCCGCGCTCCTGCCCCTGGGGCTCAGGATCCAGCATGGCGACGGGTCCCAGTGGGGAGGGTGTGGGTGTGGCGGGGGGGAGCTGGCTTCAGAGGCCATTGTTGGCCTTTCCCGTGTCCAGGATTACCCTATCACAGACGTCTGCCAGATCCTGCAGAAGGCAAAGGAGCTCCAAGACTCAAAGTAGCCCAGTGGCAAGAGGCCCATGTTTGGGGAGAGAAGCCACCGAGCCCTGTGCCCTGGCTCACGGGACACACACAAACCCGTGAGAACCCAGCCTGAGGGGAAGCCGCAGGATTGGCCTGAGACCCAGGCTGCACCCGCTGGGGGCACACTGTACTATGCTCCTTCCTCCATCACTATGCCCAGCGCCCCACCTGCCCTGCACCCTGGCCTCTTTGCCTAGGATACTGAGCAGGGCTGGAGATCGGGAAGTTGTCCTTCCTGGGCCAGGGCCGCTTCCGGCACTGGGAGGCTGGCAGGGGCCCCTCCCTGCCTCGGCTCTGCCGCCCCAGCCTTGGTTCCTGCTTCTGGTCTTCTCCTGGGTGCCAGTCAGGGGAGGTATTTGGCCAGTGGGCCAGAAACCGCTTCTGGGTAGGGCGCTTTGGCTGCTCCACAGGGAAGGCGACACCGAAAGCAGAGTCCCGCCGTCTGTCTTACCCACAGGTGTCTGTACTTGGTTGGTGTGGACATGGGCCCGAGTCCCCAGCTGTCTCCTCCCCATGTATGTGAGCGTCTCTCAGTCCTCCAGGTCTCCCGGCCTCCCCTTCTCTGTCTCTACCTCTCTGCCTGTGTCCTTCTGCCTCCTTCCTGCGTGGGGCTGTGTCTTGCTCCATGGTTCCTCTCCATTTTTCTCCCTGTCCTTCTCTGTTGGGGTGCCTTATCCTGAGCCGCCTCCTCTCCCCACATCCCTCTGCTCCCCTGAGCCTGGGAGACAGAATGAGGAGACTGATCCAGCAAGGCCCCTGGAGGTCAAGCCTGGCCTTTGCCTCATGTTCCCATCCCCCAGCCCCAGAATCCCGGGTCCCCTTGACTGGGAGGAGTCCTCCGTGCCTCACTTAGAGGGTTCTGAACTCATTCCCCATGACAGAAATCTTGGAAACCAAATGCTGCTGAGAAAGGACAAAGCTTTGAGCCTCCTGCCCCTGCTTTCTGCCCAGGGAGGGAGAAGGAAGAGGAGCTGCCCACGTTCAGAACCCAGAAGAGTTGTCATTCCCTTGCCTTCCAGATCCCAACCCAGGATGGGGGAAGGTCCCACAAAGTGCAAGTAGGGCCCGAGGAAGCCTCTCTGGGGCCAGGGTAGCTAAGCTCAAAGGCCATGGGTCCTGCCAGTTCCAGGAGGGCCATGTCTGCGCCTCTGTGTGCCCCTCCACCCACTGTGGGCTGAGGGAGGTGCAGGGCCTTCTCTGGCCCCTGCCTGAGCCTTCCCCAGGGCGGGGCATGTGTACCTTGAGCAGGGGCAGCTGGCCACTCCCAGTTCTCACCAAGTCACCTCCCTCCCTGTACAAGGTTTGTGTCCGGAAGCCAGATGCCATAGTGAGGACCCTCGTCCTCCAGACTGGCTGGCGGAGCCAGGCCCCAGCAGCCGTCCTGCCCTCAGAGCCTACTGAGTCTGGTGGGCAGGACTTCTCTCTGCCCTCCCAGGCCCGGCTGTGAGCTACGAACGGCTTCCTCAGGTGGCTCTTCTACCAGGCTTTTCCTTGGATTTCTGCACCTGCCTTTCTGTCTCCTACTCCCCTAAAGCACAGTATTTGGGAGACTATTTATTCAGACTCCTGGCTACGTATTGCACATTGGCAAGTGGCTCTGGGATGAAGGGTGGGTGTGGGAAGGTAGAAAGGAGTTGGAGACAAGATCCTCTTGATTTTCCAAGATCAAAGTCAGCCTCTTCTCCCCGTGCTTCTAGGACCTGCTTGGTTATCGAGGCAGGCTCTGAGTTCTGTACTGTAACTGAGTGTAAGGGTGGGGCGACAGCTGGGCTGACTCCAAGACCTCTACGATGAGGCAGAGACATGCTGCTTCCTGCCGGCCTGGGTCACCCTCTCCCCAGGACTTGTCAGCTGGTGATTCAGCCCCTCCTGCAACCCCTTCACAACCTTGGGCCACTGCCTGGGACCCAGCAGACACTGCCCAGGACTCCTAATGCATTTGTTCCTCTCTGCCCCCACCCTCCCTCCTGGGACCACACTACTTGAATCACCATCTAATTTGCCTTGCTGGCAGAGTTGGGTCAAGTGCCCTCTCCTTGACCTTGAGTGAAGGTCAGGAGCACAGGGACCAGGTCTTGGTTAGGCTGAGCTCCCAGCGGGACATCTGCGGAAAGGACCTGCCCTGACAATGTCCCTTCTCCAGATTCTCGAGCAGATGTCCAGGGGAGGTCCTCACAGAGCCAGAGTGCCTGAGGCTTCCTGCTTGAGAACCTGCCCCCTGGACCTTGGACACTTACAGATTGAGCTGTATGAATTCAGGAGATCTCACTCCAGAGGGTCAGAACGTTTGCTTTTGTTTTTTCATCTGTTTTGTTCTTTGAATCAGTGCTGTTGATGACGAGTTGTTCTCCAATAAATCACATGTTCTTTGCAATGGGCATTGGTGCTGTGATAAGCTGAAACTTTGGCGACCTCAGAGCAGGGGAAAGATGTTTGAAAAGGGATGGAGTCAGAGTCTGTTAGAGTGGCCCTTCTAAGAAAAAGTCCAGGAGATCTTTCTGGGAAGAGCCTGTTAGATTCTTCCAGTTGAGCCTCAGCGGTCTGCAGCTGGGAGAGGAGGGAGGGAGTACTAGGGAAGGAGGTTCTACATACATGATTACATAGCCTGTCACCTTTCAGATTTAAAAAAACTTAGACTGACCCATTATATGTGGAAAAAGCATTTGACAAAATTCAACATCTTTTCCTTTGTTTTTTTCTTTTCCGTTTTTTAATTTTTTTGAGATGGAATCTCGCTCTGTCACCCAGGCTGGAGTTCACCTCCTGGGTTCAAACAGTTCTCCCACCTCAGCCTCCTGAGTAGCTGGGATTACAGGTGTGTGCCAGCACGCCTGGCTAATTTTTGTATTTTTTAGTAGAGATGGGTTTTGCCATGTTGGACAGGCTGGTCTCTAACTCCTGGCCTCCAGTGATGTGTCCGCCTCAGCCTCCCAAAATGCTGGGATTATAGTCATGAGCCACTATGTCCAGCCACCAATTATTTTTTAGATTAAGAAAATTTGCCAGGTGTGGTGGCTCATGCCTGTAATTCCAGCACTTTGGGAGGCCAAGGTGGGCTGATCACGAGGTAAAGAGATGGAGACCAGCCTGGCCAACACAGTGAAACCCCATCTCTACTAAAAATACAAAAAAATTAGCTGGGCGTGGTGGCACGTGCCTGTGGTCCCAGCTACTCGAGAGGCTGAGATGGAAGAATCGCTTGAACCCAGGAGGCGGAGGTTGCAGTGAGTGGAGATTGCGCCACTGCACTCCAGCCTGGTGACAGAGCAAGACTCCGTCTCAAAAAAAAAAAAAAAAAGAAAATTTAAGGTCAGGCTGGGCACAGTGGCTCATGCCTGTAATCCCAGCACTTTGGGAGGCCAAAGCGGGTGGATCACAAGGTCAAGAGATCAAGACCATCCTGGCCAACATGGTGAAACCCCATCTCTACTGAAAAAATACAAAAATTAGCTGGGCATGGTGGCTCGCACCTGTAGTCCCAACTACTCAGGAGGCTGAGGCAGAAGAATTGCTTGAACCCAGGAGGTGGAGGTTGCAGTGAGCCGAGATTGCGCCACTGCACTCCAGCCCAGCGCCCGGCAACAAATTGAGTTCTGTCTCAAAAAAAAAAAAAAAAATTAAGGTCAGTTGTGGTGGCTTATGCCTTTAATCCCAGCAATTTGGGAGGCCAAGGCGGGCAGATCACCTGAGGTCAGGAGTTTGAGACCATCCTGACCAACATGGAGAAACCCCGTCTCTACTAAAAATACAAAATCAGCCTGGCATGGTGGTGCATGCCTGTAATCCCAGCTACTCGGGAGGCTGAGGCAGAATTGGTTGAACCTGGGAGGCGGAGGCTGCAGTGAGCTGAGATTTCGCCATAGCATTTTAACCTGGGCAACAAGAGTGAAATGCCGTCTCACACACACACACACACACAAACACACACACACACACAAACCAGCTTAGATCATCCCATTATCTAGAAAAAGCATTTGACAAAATTCAGCATCTTTTCATGATAAAAAAGTAGGTAAAGAAGGAATGTACTTCAACATATATGGTATATAACAATTACAGCTATATATGGCATGACCCCAACTAACATACTCAAAGATGAGAAGTTTTTCCTCTAAGATCAGGAACAAGACGAGGATGCCCACTCTCTGCTTTCGTTCAACATAGTACTGGAAGTACCAGCTAGACCAGTTAGGCAAGAGAAAGTAAAAGCATCCAAATAGGAAAGGAAGAAGTGAAATTGCCTCTGTTTGCCAACAACATGATCTTATGTTAGAAAAAACCCTAAACACCAAAAAGCTTTTAGAATTAATGAATTCAGTAAAGCGGCAAGATACAAAATCAACAAACAAAAATCAGCATTTCTGTATACTATCAAGCTATCTAAAAAATCAAGAAAAAAAGCAGAAATAAAAAACATGAATTAGAAAAAAGACAAGAAATAGGAAAAAATCTCATTCACAGTAAGTACCCCCCACCAAAAAAAAAATATTTAGGAAGAAATTTAATCAAGGAGGTAAAAGACCTGTACACTGAAAACTATAAAACACTGAAGAAAACAACATTCCTTGTTCATAGATTGGAAAAATTAATGTTAAAATGTCCATACTACCCAATATGATCTATGGATTCTATGTAATCCCTATTTTTATAGAGATTCCAATGTCATCTTACAGAGAAATAGAAAAAATTGCCCAGGCATGGTGGCTCACACCTGTAATCCCAGCACTTTGGGAAGCTGAGGCAGGCAGATCACTTGAGCTCAGAAATTTGAGACCAGCCTGGGCAACTTGGCAAAATCCTGTCGCTCCAAAAAAAAAAAAAAAAGAAAAAAGAAAAAGCTAAGTGTGTTGACACATGCTTGTAGTCCCAGCTCCAGGGAGGATGCTTTGAGCCTGAGAACCAGAAGTTGCAGTGTGCTGTGATTGCACCATTGCACTCTAGCCAGGGCAACAGAGCGACACCCCTTCTCACAAATAAACGCCACACAAACAACACAGCATAAAGCTGGAGGTACCACATTACCTGACTTCAAAATATATTAAAAAGTTTCAGAGGGGCATGGTGGCTCCACCTGTAATCCCAGCACTTTGGGAGTTCAAGGCGGGCGGATCACGAGGTCAAGAGTTGGAGACCAGCCTGAACAATATGATGAAAAAAAATACAAAAATTAGCCGAGTGTGGGGGCGCGTGCCTGTAATCTCAGCTACTCAGGAGGCTGAGGCAGGAAAATCCCTTGAACCAGGGAGGGGGAGGTTGCGGTGAGCTGAGATCGCGCCATTGCACCCCAGCCTGGGCAACAAGAGCGAAACTCCGCCACAAAACAAAACAAAACAAAACCTTCGCCAATTTGGTAGAATTGCGGGGCTTATTTTATGGTGTCATGGAGGATGGATAGCCTGGGGCTAGATATTTCTGGGGCCCTGTGGTTTGCTCTACGAGCTAGGAACTCCCTCTCCGGGCCTTGTAAAGGGTGAGACTAAGCAGTGACAATAAAAGCGCTCGACAGTGCTGGACCTTGTGGAGGTGCTTATTAAGCAGGAGGTCCTTGCACAGGCGCAGAGGAGGGGACGCCCC
Organism: Sapajus apella; assembly: GCF_009761245.1. Lineage (NCBI taxonomy): Eukaryota > Metazoa > Chordata > Mammalia > Primates > Cebidae > Sapajus > Sapajus apella. The sequence goes on from NW_022437037.1 coordinate 3,567,640, forward strand.
CAGACCTGCAGGGCACTTGGGAGGCGGGGGCGGAGCCAGATCTGACGGTGGCCAATCGCGAGCTGAGGTGAGGGTGCCACGCCCCTCAAGCCGCATATTAAATACGCAGAGAAAGGGCGCCGGGGACACCTGTCTGGGACCCGCTACTCTTCTCTGGGTTCTGAGTCCCCAGCTCTTGGGAGCGTTTGTGAGTGGAAGGGAAGTCACTCCATCGCCCGCGGTTCTAGCAGCCCGGTCCCGGCAGTGGGTCCCCCGGCGCGGCTCCTTTAAGAGCTCTTGAGTCGCCCACCGGAGGTCGCCTCTACGCCATGCGGGCGCTGCGGGCCGGCCTGACCCTGGCGCTGGGCGCGGGGCTGGGCGCGGCCGCCGAGCGCTGGCGGCGGCGGGAGGACGCGCAGGCGGCGCCGGGGCTGCTGGGTCGGTTGCCCGTGCTGCCCGTAGCGGCGGCCGCTGACTTGCCCGCCGTGCCGGGGGGACCCGCGGGCCGCGGCCCGGGCGAGCTGGCCAAGTACGGGCTGCCGGGGCTGGCGCAGCTCAAGAGCCGCGAGTCGTACGTGCTGTGCTACGACCCGCGCACCCGCGGCGCGCTCTGGGTGGTGGAGCAGCTGCGGCCCGAACGGCTCCGCGGCGACGGCGACCGCCACGCGTGCGACTTCCGCGAGGACGACTCGGTGCATGCGTACCACCGCGCCACCAACGCCGACTACCGCGGCAGCGGCTTCGACCGCGGCCACCTGGCCGCCGCCGCCAACCACCGCTGGAGCCAGAAGGCCATGGACGACACGTTCTACCTGAGCAACGTCGCGCCCCAGGTAGCGCCCCCGCCCTGGGCCGGTCGCGGAATGTGGGGCCTCGGCTTGTTCCTCTGCAGACGGGGCAGCTGCCCAAGTGCCCTCGGCCGGGGCTTGCAGTCGCACTCCGTGGCGGGAGGGAGCAGCCCTGGGCTCCCGGCAGCGGCTCTGCAGGCCGACCAGGGCTTGAGCTCCAACTGCGAACCCTGGGCACCCCGGAGCGTCGCTTTCCTCGTCTGAAAAATGGGGACAGTACCGTTCTTCACCTTCCTCCCGCGGTAGTGATGCGGCGCTGAGGCTCACAGAGGCAAAGTGACTGGCAGTGTCACACAGCAGAAGGCAGGCAGTCTGGGTAGAACCGCAGCCCCCAACCTTTTTGGCCCCAGGGTCCGGTTTCATGGAAGACAGTTTTTCCACGGCTTGGTGGGTCAGGGCAGGTTTCAGGATGATTCAAGTGCATTACATTTATCGTGCACTTTATTTCTGTTATGACTACTCTGTAATATAGAGTGAAATATACAACTCACAGTAATGTAGGATCAGTCCTGTCTGGAGGTGATGGGCGACAATGACAGATCAGGCATTAGATTTTCAAAAGGAGCGCACAACCTCCTCGCATGCGCAATTCACCATAGGGTTCCGGCTTCTTTGAGAATCTCCTGCGGCCTCTGATCTGACAGGAGGCGGAGCTCAGGCTGCCATGCCAACGATGGGGCGTGGCTGTAAATACAGGTGAAGCTTCCGCTGCTCGTCTGCTCCTCACCTGTGTGGCCCAGTTCTGGTACCAGTCTGTGGCCCAGGTGTTGGGGACCCCTGGTCTATAAAACCGTGGGCCTCCAGACATCGTCCTACACTGCCTGCCTTGGATCAGTTTCGAGGCAGACACCTGGCCCACCGTCAGGCCGTTAGTGCCAGGCACTGTGCACCTTGGGTCAGCCACCCTCTTGGCCTGTTCCCAGCAGAGCCTGGCACCAGAGGATGGAGGCTGCTGTGGGGCTCTGGGTGGAGCCCATAGGGCAGCAGCCTCGACCCAGCCTCCTTCCAGAGCACGGCCCCCTACCCCCTTTCCATTGTCCAAGGCCTGGAGAGCTCAAGATGGAGGCAGATTTCTAACATTCCCAGCTAGGCTCTTCTGTGGCTCAGACTGGGAAAAGGAAAGGGCTGGTGGTTGGGAGGGCTGGTCTTCCCATGAGCCCCCGGGTGGGGCTGAGGACAGGTCTCAGTCCTTCTCTCTGAAAGGTGGAGACATGCTCCTTCCTTCATTCAACTCTTGGGAGCTTTGACACCTGGGCTGTGGGAGGGACAGGTGGTGGCTAGCGCTCGTCAGCCCTGCCCAGCTCCATGTGGCTTCAGGTAGTGACTTTCATTCCTTGGTCCTCAGTTTCCTCATGCTTGCTCCCCACTGGGCATCTCTGGGCATGTCCACTCCCCCAGGGCCCGGGGCAGCCGTCTGATAGAGGAAGGGCCCCAGCCACAGTCCTACTGAGCCCCACCTCTCCTCCCAGGTGCCCCACCTCAACCAGAATGCCTGGAACAACCTGGAGAAGTACAGCCGCAGCTTGACCCGCAGCTACCAGAATGTCTATGTCTGCACAGGGCCACTCTTCCTGCCCAGGTAAGGTGGAAACCAGGGGGCTGGGGGGTGGCAGAACCTCCCACTCACTCAAGGTCCCTACTGTCACTCACAGGACCAGGCTTGCCCAGGCTCTGGGTCAATACCTGTTCACTACTCATCTGGTGTCTTGGCAAGTCTGTCAGCTTCCCTGCCTTTGGTCCCCTCATTCCACTTCCACAGCCAAAGACCTTTTGGGTACCCTCCTACCATCTCTCCTCTGCCCATGGGCAGCAGCAGGCCCTGAATCTGCCCCCGCTTCTCCCTGCTGTCACCTCTTGCCACACCAACCCAATCCTGTTCTGCTCATTTGGAACTCCTGCAGGTCCCTGGTGCACCAAGCTCTCCCACCTTCGGTCTCTGCTCTGCCTGGAGCACTTTCCTCCACCCTTCTCAGGAGTTTGAACTCAGGTCTGCTCCAGGGCCTTCACCCTTGCCTCCCAGGTGGAAGCGACTGAGCACCTCTGGCCATGCTCCGTGGTTTCTCTGGACTGCGGAGGCCTGGGACTGGGAGGCAGTAGGTCGAGGCTGAGCAGCTCGCTCTGGAATCCACAGGCTCGGGATGGAATCCAGGCCTCATCACCTAGTCCCTTGGTGCTGTGGGCAAATGACCTGCGTCCTCCTCTGCAAAACAGGGCCAAAACCTGTGACCTCTTGGTTGAAGTCACATGCTTCCCCAGGGCCTGGCCCATGGTCAGGGCTTAGCATGGGCTGGCCAAGGCAGTAGTTGGGGCACTGATCAAATTTCATTAGCAGGTGCCTCCTATGACCTGCAGCAAGGGAGAAGACTGCCGAGGGGAAGCCCTCGTCCGGTGTCATGGTCCTTGCCCACTTGGTGCTCACCTCCGTGGGGAGAGACGGACAGTCGTTAAGTGTCCCCCCAGATGAATGTTAATATTCAGAAGGCTCAATTCTTCTAGCAGTGTTTATTGTCCCCCACTCCGCCTGACCCAGTGTTGGGCATGAGGAAAACAGAGGGAAAGAGTTAGCCTCCACCCTGAAGAGAGTTCTAGCCTCAAGCAGGAGCCAGGCAGGGCAAAGAAGTCTCACAGTGAGAGGGTGGTCCGCCAGGTTGACAGAAGTTAGAGGACGCATCAGGGAAGGCTTCCTGGAAGAGGTGGCCTTGGGTTCAACTGGGCCTCCTGCCCATGTGTGCCTGGGTCTTCCCACAGGACAGAGGCTGATGGGAAATCCTATGTGAAGTACCAGGTCATTGGCAAGAACCATGTGGCAGTGCCCACACACTTCTTCAAGGTGCTGATCCTGGAGGCAGCAGGCGGGCAAATCGAGCTCCACTCCTATGTGATGCCCAACGCGCCTGTGGACGAGGCCATCCCCCTGGAGCGCTTCCTGGTGCCCATTGAGAGCATCGAGCGGGCCTCGGGGCTGCTGTTTGTGCCAAACATCCTGGCGCGGGCAGGCAGCCTCAAGGCCATCACGGCAGGCAGCAAGTGAGGGCAGAGCCCAGCGAGACTGTGGGTGTGTACAGGCCAGGGAGCATTAAAGGTGGGGATTTTTGGAGCCAGTCTGTCTGTGTCTGTCCCAAGTGACCTGCAGAGCCTGTGTTTTCACTACTGCTTCACTGATGTCCTGGACCCCTTTGAACATTCAGGTGGGCCGGGCACCTGCCTGGGTGAGGCCAGGCTGCAGAGCAGCCAGGGAGATGAGGATGGCTTCCTGGAAGAGAAGTGTGGCAGTGGGCTGGGGCCTGGAGACCAGTGGGTGCCCCCGATCCCAACTGTCTTCAGAGGCGGGCTGCCCAAGATGCAGCCCACTGGGGCCCACCGTCCTTAGCAGGGCCTGGTGAGGTTGACAGGCCCAGGTTCACACTGCACCTGGAGAGCCACACAGCCTGCTCCTCAGTCTCCGCTTCTGTAAAATGGAGGTAAAGGTAACAACGCCCACCTCCCAGGGCCAGGGGAGGTCAAGGAGATGGGCAGGAAGTTCTCAGCCCTCACACAGGTGAGGAAGGGTGGGAGCCAAGGTTCCTGCTGGGGCGCTTGGCCTGGGCAAGGCCTTAGGGATGGGTAGACAGGGCTGGCCACGCTGCGAGACTGATGGGAGCACCAGCCTCCCCAGCAGAGTGCCCATAGCACAGCGTCCTATGCCTGACTCCAGAAGTGACTACACGGGTTCCATAAGGCCCAGGGTGGGTAGAGCCGTTCCTGGGAAGGCTCCAGCTGCACGCAGCTTCCCCCCGTGGGACAGATGCAAGTGAGACCCCAAGGGGAGCGTTGCTGTGTCCACCATGGTCACACGCAAGGAAGGGGCAGAACCAGGACCCTGGAAGATCACCGAATGCACAGCTAAGGAAGCAGAGGCCGGAGCGGGGCGGGGGGGGCAGAGCCCCCTGGGTCACACATCCTGGGAGCCCAGGACAGGCACTAGCACCCAGGGTTGACTCCTAGCTGTACTCCGCCTGATGCAGTGTTGGGTATAAGGTCATGTCCTGTCCCTGCCGCAAGACTGCTGTGGTCAGAGGCCGAGGGGGTGAGAGGACCACCTCCAGACAAGGCAGCCACGGGCAAGGGTGAGTGGAAGGGCAAGAGTGGCAACCCCTACTTGGAGCGATCCCAAGGCCCCAGCGGCTGGCGGTGGGGAGGCTGCTGGGCTTACCTCCGTGCGGATGGTGCGGCTACCCTGGCCAGGACATGTGTTGACGTACAGGTCGAAGAGGACACTGGGTTCAGCCACCTCCAGGTTGGGGTCAGCATCCACTCCAGCTTCCAGCCCCTGGAGGCCCCCGAACACCACAAGAGCATGCCTGGCACGTGCAAGAGGGGGTGCTCATCAAGGCCCCACTGAGCACAGTGCCCCACCCAGTCCCTCCCCACCCCAGACAGCAGGGGCCCATCTGGGCAGCTTCACCCACCATGCAGGTTCCTGGCCACATTCTTCCTGGCCTGGCCCCGGCCCCAGGAGGTACCCACCTGAAGTTGGGAAGCTGGGCAGAGGCCACATCCGAGCCGCGCTCTGAAGTCCCGATGGTCAGGTCATACCCGTCCTGGAAGGGGGCCTCGGCAAACACAGCACCTGGGGATGGGGCCAGCTCGGTGCGGGTCCTGCTCCCAAGCCACAGCTTGGGGCATGTGTGTGTACTGAAGCAGGGGTGTGTGTTGGGGGGTATAGAGCTGTTCCTGGGAAGTTAAGGACTGAGCAGGACGGAGACCAGGCCTGTGCTTAGCTGGGGAACAGTGCAGACTGGATAGGAAGGTCTGTTCTATCCAGTCTCTGCCCTGTGCTCTTCCCTCATGCCCTGCCTGAAATACTCCCTCTGTAATCCTTAGTGGGTAGAATTGCCGGGTGGGGGTGATGACTGCAGAGGTGGGATTGGGCACCAGAGGCCTAAACCCATACCTCAGCTGTCACCCAGGCTGGAGACAAGAGCACGAAGTGGGCCTCTGACATTTCTGGCCCTTTTGCCCCTCTTCCCAACTCCACAGAAACGTTATTAATCAATGATGATACTTTTGCTCAGTAGTCTTTTGCAGCATTCCAGGCAGTGTATCCAGGGAGAACAAGGCTCAGAGAAGGAAAACCACTTGCCCAGGGACACGTAGCACGTTGACAGGACAAGAACCTTGGTCTGATATTTGGGTCAGGCAAGGCTCCCGGCCACCTCCCAGAGGGATGGATAGATATTCAGAGAAGGAAGCTCTGTCCTTACTGAGGCAGGAGGCCAGACGGACGGTGTAGCCCCAGTAGAGACCAGCTTTGGTGCGAGGGTCCTGTGATGATACCACCTTGCCACGGTAGGTCTTGCATTCTGGAGGGATAACAGAGTCTGTAAGACGGGATGACGGGACAGGGGATGGAAGGAGGTGGCTTTGAGCCCTGGAGCTGGTCAGGCCAACCCAGGGGCTAGGGAACCTTCCAGATACCTGGCAGCTGCTGCTGGTTCAGTCGCACGGTCACCCGAAGCCCAGGCTCCAGGTTCCTATCAATCTTCACCTCCTGGGGAGAAGCCAGAAGAAATGAGTGCCATTCCCCTCAAGATCAGCAGGGGTCATGGCTCTTTCAGATGCTGCCAGGGGAGTCCTGGGGCTGGCAAGGGGTCCAGGGGTCCAGGTCAGCCTGGCACCCTCCACCCCTGGCACTGGGGGACCTGCTCACAAGAAACAATTTATGCAAAACACAGACCATCGGCCAAACATGCACGTTTGGGGCACTCATGGCACAGCGTAGAAGTGGATGAAACCCAGTCTTCTACATTTTGGTAGCTCTGCCACTTTTTTTTTGAGACACAGTCTTGCTGTCACCTAGGGTGGAGTGCAGGGGCATGGTCTCGTCTCACTGCCCTGTCTGTCTCCCAGGTTCAAGTGAATCTCCTGCCTCAGCTTCCTGAGTAGCTAGGATTACAGGCATGCCACCACACCTGGCTAATTTTTGTACTTTTAGTAGAGATGGGGTTTCACCATGTTGGCCAGGCTGGTCTTGAACTTCTGACTTCAAGTGATCCGTCTGCCTCAGCCTCCCAAAGTGCTGAGATTACAGGGGTGACCCACTGTGCCTGGCTTGTGCTTTCTGACAGGAGGGGGACCCCATACACATGCATGTTTCTGCCTCTGACTTGAGACTTGAGGGTAAAGAGGCGCCAGATGAATGTCCCTGTCCCAGCTTGACTCTGCGCCACACGGGAGCAGCTCCAGGGTGACTTTCAACTTGTTTCTTCAGGGTTTTGTTTGGACCATGAGGACTGTCTTCTGTTGATTTGCTTTTTAAGCAACAGTGAATTCATTCCTGAGTTTATCAATTGAGCCCCATTTTGCACAATTCTCTGGCCCAAATTTGCATGAGTGAGGGATTTTGGGCAGGTCCAGGGCTCCCCCAACACCCCCCTGCTTGCCCTCCATTGCCAGGCTGTGTCCTGGAGGTGTGTCCCAGCCCACCTTTTTGTTCCTACCTTTTTCATGCCACAGTTAACAAAGGAGCCGTGGCCTGGTCTGGTGGGCCGATCCACCACGACGCCCTCTCTGAACTCAGATTCCTCGTCCTGACGCATGTGGTGGGGACTGTCCAAGGGGTTCAGGAGCCCTGTGGAGGCAGGGCTGGGAGGAGTCTGGGAAGTGCTGGGCACACAGGGTGCAGTGGGGACCCTGGAGCAGAGGCTTAGCTCTGCCACAGACCTGCAGCTTGGCATCAGGCACAGGTCTTGCTCTCCTGGGCCTGCTTTCCCACCTGGATGGTGTAGGGTAGGACTGGGTGGTCTCTCAGTGTCTGTGGCACCATCCAGGGGAAATGGGGGGTGGGCCCACACAGCCTTACCTGCAAACTGTAGATCCTGGTGCTTGGGGAAGAAAGCCTTCCTCAGGTACCTGGGAAAGAATGCTGACCTAAGGATGTTCCCAGGGGAAGCTGCCTCCTACCTGGCCTCCACTTTGACACAGCCCTCCCTCCTGCTCTGGGGGGACCCCCTTACTGCGGACACTCCAGGTACTGCAGGATCCGGGCCAACTGCACGCATGCCTGCCCCTTCTTGCCAACTCCTGTGAATTGCCCCTCCACAGTCCTGGAGAGAGAGATGGGGGCTCAGGATCCAGCTGTGGCCCCTTCAAGGGCTCCTCCCTACAAGTGCACGCCTGTAATCGCAGCTTCTCAGGAGGCTGAGTTGGGAGGATCACCTGAGCCCAGGAAGTAGGGGCTGCAGTGAGCCATGACTGCCACTGCACTCCAGCCTGGGTGACAGCTGAGGTATGGGTTTAGGCCTCTGGCTCCCAAACCCACCTCTGCAGTCATCACCCTCACCCGGCAACTCTACCCACTAAGGATACGGAGGGAGTATTTCAGGCAGGGCATGAGGGAAGAGCCAGGCATGTGGACAGGGGGCAGGGCGAAGCCTTGGCCCATCCCGGCAGCTCCTCCCTCTCCCCAAGCCCTGGCACCCTGTGGGATGGCCCCTCACTTGGCATCCTGGCCCTCCTCATCAAACACCACAATCTCATCCACACAGAAGATGGCGCAGGCTCTGGCAATCTGACCGGCCAGGTAGGTGCGAAGCTCCGGCGACTGGGCATTGTCCAGGATGGAGCCCGGCAGGGCTATGCTTAAGGTGTAGGGCCGCCCTGAAGGAAGGGGTGTTCCCAGTCAGCCTGAGAGGCAAGGGCCCCCTACCCTCCTCTCCCTTCCTTTGTTGCCAGTGCCCAAGGTTAGAGAATTTCCCAAATGGGAGGAATTTTGAGGTGAGCAAAATAGATCCATTTCCCCTCTCTGGGCCTTGGTCACCCAGGAGGAAAACGATACAGCAACCTCCGAGGCTCCTTTGAGCAGGGCAGACCACTGGGTGAGGCTGTGGAGTGGGCAGCAGCAATGGCCTAAGTTCATATCCTGTCCCCCTAACTACCTCAGTTCTCCAGCTATCAAGTGGGGATCAAATGTAAGCTGGTATCTAATAAGCCTTTTGTGTGTGCACATTAACCCGATGGCCATTAACCTCATCCCAGTGAGGACACTGCCATTATCCCCATTTACAGGCGAGGAACCTTCAGCCCCAGGAAGTCAAACACGTGGCCCAAGGTATCACAAAAGGTGGCTCACTCCTATAATCCCAGCACTTTGGGAGGCCGAGGTGGGTGGATCACCTGAAGTCAGGAGTTCAAGACCAGCCCACCAGCCTGGCCATCATGGTGAAACCCCATCTTAAAAAAAAAAGAAGTGGAGGCAGCACTTAGATAACACGATTTCACTGTTGATGGTTTCACTCTTGTAACATTGTATCTATACTTTGCTACACAAGGATAAGTAGATATAACTGTCTGGATGAACTTGCTACAATGTTTGCTGGGATTGTTCCTTTCTTCTTTGTAGTTTTCTGTCATTCTTATGAAATCAAAATAATTAAATGAAAAATGGAAGTAAAGCACACAGAAAATGGTCAATAATAAAAAAATCATGAAGATCATGAAGTTCTAGAGGTCTAAGTTAAGAGATACTAGGCTTGGGCTGGGCTTGGCGGCTCACACCTCTAATCCCAGCACTTTGGGAGGCTGAGGTGGATGGATCACCTGAGGTCAGAAATTCTAGACCAACCTGGTGCAACCATGTATCTACTAATACAAAAATTAGCCAGGTGTGGTGGCACATTCCTGTAATCCCAACTACTTGGGAGGCTGAGGGAAGAAAATTGCTTGAACTTGGGCTGTGGAGGTTGCAGTGAGCAGAAATGGTGCTGTTGCACTCCAGTCTGGGCAACAGAGCAAAACTCTGTCTCAAAAAAAAAAAAAAAAAAAAAAAAGAAAGAAAAAGAAAAAAAAGAAAGAGAGACAGAGAGAGAGAGAGACAGAGAGAGGGAGAGAGAGAGATGAGGCTTACATTCCATAGGCTGGAAATTTACCTAAGCAGTAAGTCAGAACTCAGTTAGCTGGCTCCCTCCCTTCTCTGGGCCCCAGTTTCTCCATAAGGACAAGATGTTTGGACCTACTGGTCTGTAAGGGCCCTTCCAGATATGACGCCTCTGCTCTGCCTGCAGGACATCTACTGTGGGCCACAACCTGTGACCCTCCCTAAGGCCCCAGCTCACCGCGGTCCTCCCTCTCTGCCGTTGCTTCCTCCTCTTCCTGGCGCTTTGCCTGTTCCTCCTGTGCCCGCTGCCGCTCCAGTTTTTTCATCAGCTTGAGATCCTTCCATTTCTTTTTCTCCTCTTTCTCTAGATAAGAGAACATCCTGATTGTCGGAGGAGATAGTTCCCACTCATTGGGTCAGCCTGAATTCTGCAGAGCTGCTGGGTGAGCAGCCAGAGGGCAGCAAGGGGGCTCCCCAGGGCTTCCGGCCCCTGCCTCCCAACTTAGGGTGCTGTAGGACCCAGAGGGGGCACAGTTGGTGTCTTTCTCCAAGGTTTGACTGAGCACTGCTGAGAGTGGTCTATGGGGGGGGGGTGGGCGCAGATACTCCCCACCCTTACTTACTCTGCTGCTTCCATTTTCGCCACTCAATCCTTTGGCCGTGTTCACCCTAGAGAAGGAGTGGGAGGTGTGAGGCTGGTCACACCTGGAGGGGGTCCGCTTGCTCCTCCACAGCCAGCCCATCCACATGGGGCGACAAGGAAGCCAAGGAACCTCTGCAAACTGCTGCCCCAGAAAGCGGCAGGAGGGCACGGACCTGAAACCCGGCCTGGCACACAGCAAGTACTCAAGAAACTGTCGAATGAGTTCCCACAGAAGAGAAAACTGAGGCTCAGGGGACAGGACTGCCCACAGTCGCCCTGGAAGTCAGAAGACATAGCCACGAAAGGACTCCAGATTCAAGATTGCGAGCTGAGTCCCGCCTCCGTAATCTAGCGGGGGCCAGGGAGCCCTCTGGGGCTCCGGAGGGGACGTCGGCGCTGTTCCCATCCCGCAGCGGCTCACGCGGCACCTTCAGGGCTTCCGGCCTGGGATCAGCGGGAAGCAGGAAGCAGAAGGCGCGGCCTGGCCCCGGCGCAGACCCCCACGCCGCTGGTTGTCACGCCTCCACCCTGTTGCCCTGCGCGGTGTCCCGCTGCCGCACTTACCGGGCCGCACGGGCGCTTTCTCCCGCGCTCCGCCATGTTCCGCACCGACCGTCGGCCACGCCCCTGCCAATGAGACTCGCCTCTTCCGGCCACACCTCCATCAAGCTGTCCAATCGGAGAACCAATGCTCCCGGGGGCGTGGCCTGGGAGCCTGGCGGCTCCAGGAGCCCGTAGGCTGGTAGGGGTTGGACGGAGTAGGTGCCCAAATGGTTGGCATTGCGGTTACTGTCCTGAACCTTGGATGGCTGAGAGCTCTCCTCTAAATTCGGACAATTACAACACTCAGACCTCTGCGTAGTTTGTTTTTAAAATTATTTTTTTGAGACAGGGTCTTGATATGTTGCTGAGGCTGGCTGGTTCCACAGGCGTGCACCACCACACCTGGCTTCCGTAAGACTTTATGCATGGGGACCCTCGGGCCTTGAACTGCAGTGTGATTCAGAGCTGAAAATGAGATAATTTAATCCAGGTTTTTTATAGATTGTTCATGTAGAGCTTTTTTTGTTTGTTTGAGGGAGAGTCTCGCTCCATCGCCCAGGCTGGAGTGCAACGGCGCAATCTCAGTTTACTGCAATCTCCATCTCCTGGGTTCAAGCAGTTCTCCTGCCTCAGGCCCTCAAGTAGCTGGGATTACAGGCGCGCACCACCATGCTCAGCTAATTTTTGTGTGTGCGTTTTTAGTAGAGATGGGGATTCGCCATGTTGGCCAGCTTAGTGGAACTCCTGACCTCAGTGATCCCGCCCGCCTTGGCCTCTCAAAGTGCTGGGATTACAGGCATGAGCCACCGCACCGGGCCTCTTTCTCTTTTAATTAACAGACTTTATATTAGTTGGGAATACAAGTGTGAGCCACCATGCACACCTAATTTTTTTCTTTTTGTACAGGTGGTGTCTCACTATGTTGCCAGGGCTGGTCTTGAACTCCTGGGTTCAAGCAATCCCCCAACTTGGCTTCCCAAAGTGCTGAGATTACAGAAGTGAGCCATTAATGATTTTTCTTTTTTTTTTTTTTTTTTGAGAGGGAGTCTTGCCCTGTTGCCCATGCTGGAGTGCAGTGGTGCAATGTTGGCTCACTGCAACCTCAGCCTCCCAGGTTCAAGCAATCCTAGTGCCTCAGCCTCCTAAGTAGTAGCTGAGATTACAGGTGTGTGTCACCATGCCCAGCTAATTTTTATATTTTTAGTAGAGATGGGGCCAGGCTGGTCTCTAACTCCTGCTATGTTGGCCAGGCTGGTCTCCAACTTCTGGCCTCAGAAAAGCCTCCTGCCCCAGCCTCCCAAAGCACTGGGATTACAGGTGTGAGCCACCAGGCCTGGCCCAACTTAGATCTTATACTAAATTTGTTGTGATTTTTTTGACAGGTTTATTTTGTAAGCGTGACTAAGACATTGGCCACATGAGAAAAAAAAAAAAAAACGCAAAAAAACCCCAAAACAAGAACAAGAAAAAGATATGGACCATGTAATTGGGCTCAAAGTCTAGTCCTTCACCCCCCCCACTCCCCCAGGAGCCAGAGATGAACAGGGTGAGGGGCTAAAATCTCTGACCCTGTAAGTACACAGTGCAGAGTGGTTCCATGTAACTAAGAAGATATGCCTATCATTCAGAGACTCCAACGATTTTAGGTTTTTTTTTTTTTTTTTTTTTTTGAGACAGAGTCTTGCTCTGTCTCATAGGCTGGAGTGCAATGGTGTGATGTTGGCTCACTGCAACCTCTGCCTCCCAGGTTCAACAGATTTTCCTGCCTCAGCCTCCTTAGTATCTGGGATTACAGGTGTGCACCACCACTCCCAGCTAATTTTTTTTGTATTTTTAGTAGAGACGAGGTTTCACCATATTGGCCAGGATGGTCTTGAATTCCTGACCTTGTGATCTGCCTGCCTTGGCCTCCCAAGGTGTTGGGATTACAGGTGTGAGCCACCGTAACCAGCCGAGGAATTCTTTACTAGGGGCAAAGACCGAATGTGTGTTTTATTATATGATATGTTCCTATCAGTTAAACATATGATATGAGCCAAACCCATGTGCTTGCTATGCAAGCACAACATGCAATTTCATGAAGTCACAAATGCAACTTCAAGGTAAGGCCTCTAATACCACCTATCCAAGGAATTCAGGAGCTACCACTGCTATCGAGTTAGACACACACTGGGCCAGCTAGAAGGCCTGGGCACATCACTTCACCTTACCTTCAGAATGCTTTCCTCACTTGTGAACTGCAGATAACTCAGGTCTCAGTCTCAGAGGATTAAGATGATGGGCATCCTGGCAGATAGAGCTTGCACAATCAACATTCATTCCTCCTCCTCCTGCGAATTATGTAAGTCCCTGGTCCTCCTAGCCGTCACTGTGCTATTCTCTCACCCCTGTGGGAATGTCCATGTCTTCCTTGTCACAAGCCCCAATCCCCCCCCAACACACACACACGACACCCCTACCCCAGCCACCATACCCAGTACCAGTAACTGCTACCATCAGATTAATATCAGACGCCAAGTTTGGTGGTTCATGCTTGTAAACCCGGCACATTGGAAGACCAAGGCAGGCAGATGACCTCAGATCAGGAGTTTGATACCAGCCTGTCCAACATAGTGAAACCCCATCTCCAAAAAAACACAAAAATTAGCTGGGCGTGGTGGCAAGTGCTTGTAGTCCCAGCTGCTCAGGAGGCTGAGGCAGGAGAATGGCTTGAATCTGGGAGGTGGAGGTTGCAGTGAGTCGAACGTGCACCACTGCACTCCAGCCTGGGTGACAGAGCGAGACTCGGTCTCAAAAAAAAGATTAATAAGGCTGGGTGCGGTGGCTCAAGCCTGTAATCCCAGCACTTTGGGAGGCTGAGGTGGGTGGATCACAAGGTCAAGAGATCGAGACCATCCTGATCAACAAGGTGAAACCTCGTCTCTACTAAAAATACAAAAATTAGCTGGGCATGATGGTGCATGCCTGTAGTCCCAGCTACTCGGGAGGCTGAGGCCGGAGAATTGCTTGAACCCAGGAGGCGGAGGTTGCGGTGAGCCGAGATTGTGCCATTGCACTCCAGCCTGGGCAACAACAGCAAAACTCTGTCTCAAAAAAAGACAAGGAAAGAAAAAAAAAAAAGATTAATAGTGAGGAATTAATTTGGGGGTCTTGGGTTCTAGGCCTGGTTGTGCCACAGTAACTATGTGACTACAGAAACCATTTGTACAAAGTTGGGGGGTGTCTGAGGTTTTCCTGGGCATTTTTATCAAGTTACATCAGCCATCAGCATGAGTGTGAAGCAAAGAGAAGCCATCAGTAAGGATTCGAATAACTTAAACATTTTATTATGGATGAAAAGGAGGACTCAAACCTAAAGGCAACTTCCAAGGCCAAGATGAGGCAGGAAAGGTGAGGTTGTGTCTGAGCGTTAGCAGGGTTGCGACGTGATCAATACATTGTGGGACTCTGCCCTCCGGACTCAGCCAAGCCTTGAGAGACCAGAAGCAACCCAAGACCCTACAAACCCAAGGCACAGGGAGAGGCCCAGGTCAGGCCGACCCTCGCCTCTCAGACAGGAGGCACTTGGTTCTCTACGATGAAGACAGGCGGCTCCCGCCCAGAACATTCTGTGTCATAAAGAGGTTTCCCAATACTGTCTTCCCTGACCTGGACATGGATGAAACATGGACAAAGACAGATATCCAAAGAGCATCCCTGTGGAGACGTGGGGATGTCAGGGCCAAGGGCGTGACTTCAGGGCTAGAGCTCCGCCTTCCACTTCCGCAGCTTCTCATCCATGGCCTGGAGCGTGGCTTCGTCCTGCACCAACACAGAATGGTCTGACCCTCTTCCCATGCGCCCAGGGGGCCTTGGGAAGCTCTGTGAGGTCTTTCCTCCCCCAGTCCCGCCCTTTACCTTCACAAAACAGAAGCGGATATAGTGGTCAAAGTGCTTCTTATGTGGCACACTACAGAAGATGGAGACAGGGATGGCCACCAAGCCCTGGGGAGGAGGAAGGACATGTCTCAACACGGCCTCATGGCCAAGCAGGCCTCAGCTCCGGCGGGACAGAGAGGTTCCCACAACCAACTGGGGAACTAGAATTGGCTCCAACCCAGCACCAAGTGCTGCATCGAAGTCAGAGGAAAAGGGCCGGACGTGGTGGCCTGTAATTCTAGCACTTTGGGAGGCCAAGACAGGTAGATCACCTGAGGTCAGGAGTTTGAGCAGCCAGGACAACATGGGGAAACCCTGTCTCTACTAAAAATACAAAAAGTAGCTGGGCATTGTGGTGCATGCCTGTAATTCCAGCTACTTGGGAGGCTGAGGCAGGAGAATCACTTGAACCTGGAGGGGCAGAGGTTGCAGTGAGCTGAGACCAGGCCATTTCACTTCAGCCTGGGCAAAAGAGCAAAACTCCGTCTCAAAGACAAAAAACAGAAAACAAAAAACTCCCATAAAGTCAGGGGAAAAGAATCCCAGAGTGTCATTCCAAGTCCCTCTCTGGGTATAGAAGGCAGACGGAAGCTGAGAGAAGGAGGATCATGGAGCAGGTCAGGGCAGAACCAGAGAAGAACTAAGCCTTCCAGTCATAGATGGAACCTGGAAGGACCTGAGTTCATGGGCCAGCTCCTCACTGTAAACATGGAAAGATGGTGACCCAATGAGACAGGAAATCCTGCCAGCCCACACCCCATCTCTGTGCAAGTTAGAAACAGGTTCCTCCGGCCGGGCATGGTGGCTCACGCCTGTAATCTCAGCACTTTGGGAGGCCAAGGGGAGCTTGGATCACCTGAGGTCAGGAGTTTAAAACCAGCCTGCCCAACATGGTGAAAGCCCGTCTCTACTAAAAATACAAAAATTAGCCAGGTGTGGTGATGCATGCCAGTAATCCCTGCTACTTGGGGGTCTAAGGAAGGAGAATTGCTTGAGCCCTGGAGATGAAGGTTGCAGTGAGCCAAGATCGCATCACTGCACTCCAGCCTAGGCAACAGAGTGAGGCTCTGTCTCAAGAAAAAAAAAATACAAAGAGAAAGAAACAGGCTCCTCATTGTTTGAAGTGGATGCAACCCTGCTCCAGGGTTCATGGCAGAGGCTGGACTAGGATCTGGCCCAGGAGCCTCTTGGCTGGGCACCCTTGGGCAGCAGACAACCTGTGAAACCATACATGGCAGCCCAGCAGTGGCCCAGCCCACCTTGTTCTTGATCATCCACTTGATGAAGCGGCTGTCATAGGGCTCATCCGCAGCTCCAGGCAGGTCAGGCATCTTCCTCTCTGGGAGACAGAGGCCACACTGAGCCCCCTGCTGCCTCCAGCCCCCGCACCCTGCCCAGACCGGCCAGTCTCACTCACTGAAGTCTGAGATGTCTGTGACGAGGAAGTAGCTGCCCTGGGGGATGATGGGCTTCAGCCCCACCGACTGTAGGCTGCGGATCATGTGGTCACGGCAGCGCTGCATGGCCTGCGGGAACTGCACGAAGTAGCTACTGGGTTGGCCGAAGAGCAGCTGCTCCCGCTCAAAGCTCTCGGCTACTGCAGCCTAGGCACGGCAGACACGCAGATAGATCAGCTGTTCCCTGATGCGGGGGCCAGCCAGGGCGCTTTCGTTGTCCCCCTACCACGCCATGAGGTCTCCTACCTGGCTCTGTGTGGGGCAGTGGAAGATGGAGTTCTGGTGCACAGTCCGCAGGTGCTTCATGATATGATCTGGACCCAGGACCCAGCCCACCTGGAGCAGGAACACCGGTAGGGGATGAGGACCTTCCAGGCCCGGCTTCAGCCTTCCTCACTCCTAGGACCACCTCACCTGCCAGGGATCTTGCAGAGGGCAGTGACCTCCCACCCTCAGCAACTCACCTTCCAGCCAGTGGCGCTAAAGGTCTTGCCGGCGCTGCCAATGGTCAGGGTCCGTTCCCACATGCGAGGGAGGCTGGCTGCCCAAGGCCAAACAGAGCAGCTGCTGAGATGGAGGTGATGGGGGAAGGGAGGGTGGTGGCTGGGGACCCAGGGGACACACAGGCTCTTGACATCCTGGATTCCTCTACACGCTAAGCTATTTGCAGGATTTCTTTCTTTCTTTTTTTTTTTTTTTGAGCAGAGTCTCACTGTTGCCCAGGCTGGAGTGCAATGGTGCCATCTCGGCTTACTGCAACCTCTGCCTCCTGGGTTCAAGTGATCCTCCTACCTCAGCTTCCCAAGTAGCTGGGACTACAGGCACGCGCCACCATGCCCAGCTAATTTTTGCATTTTTAATAGAGACAGGGTTTCGCCTTGTTGGTCAGGCTGGTGTTGAACTCCTGACCTCAAGTGATCTGCCGGCCTCAGCCTCCAAGAGTCCTGGGATTACAGGCATAAGCCACTGCACCCTGCCTAGGATTTGTTAATCTCATCCTTTCCACAACCAAGGAGGCAGGCGCTATTGTGATCCTGTGTACTCTGGGAGGCAAAGGTCACAGGATCTGCAGGGCTCCAGAACACTGGGTTCTAACTACCAGGCCTGTGCTGCCTCCCAAGCGGGGTCAAGTCCCTGCCACCAATGTGCAGGGAAGTGGCTCCGGGCGGGCTCGGCTCACCAATGCTGATGTGCTGGTGCCCATCGTAGACCAGCCACTGGTAGACTTCATCAGTGATGCACACCACGTCATGCTGCTGGCACAGGCTGGCCACCAGCTCCAGCTCTTCCCTGGAGAACACCTGCAGAGGCCCAAGGAGAGCAAAGACCTGCAGCTGAGACCATCCCCAAATGCAGAGGCCTACTCAGAGGTTAAAGAATACAGCTGCAGCCAGGTGCAGTGGCTCATGCCTGTAATACCAACACTTTTGGGAGGCTGAGGTGGGTGGATCATTTGAGGTCAGGCACTTGAGACCCACCTGGCCAACACGGTGGCCTGTCTCTACTAAAAATACAAAAATTAGCTGGGTGTGGTGGCAGGTGCCTATAATCCCAGCTACTCAGGAGGCTGAGGCAGGAGAATTGCTTGAACTCAGGAGGCGCAGGTTGCAGTGAGCCAAGATCACGCCACTGCACTGTAGCCTGGGAGACAGAGTGAGACTCTGTCTGAAAAAAATAGATAAATAGCGAATACAGCCGGGCCCAGTGCTAAGGGCTGTTTCGCACCATCCCATTGGATCCCTGCAACATTGACCCCGTGAAGTCAGTTCTCTCAGGTTCCCATATTACAGATGAGATACTTTGAGAGGCACAGTCACTATCCCAGGGTCACTGGGAAGTGATGGGGGCTCCCAGCCCTCAGGCCTTCCCTGGGGATTCCTGCCCCTCCCTGGACCTCTGGAGCCTGGGTCCTCAGACTCATTGTGCGTGGCCCTCCCACACACAAATGAAGAAACGGAGGCCCCACAGTAGCAACTCAGTAACAATGCGGGAGACATGACCAGGTCTGCAGGGGGCGATGGAGGGAGGTCTCCAGTACCTTGCCCACGGGGTTGTTGGGGGTGTTGAGGACCAGGGCTTTGGTGCGTGATGTGAATTTGCTGGCCAGCTCTGTGGGGTCCAGCTGCCAGTTGCTGCTGGAACCCAGTTCTCCATTCTGGCTGGGACTCTGCAAGAGCAGGTGGCAGAGGGTGGCACCACTTACCCACCTGACATGCAGTTCCTCCCCCAGCATCTGTCCCCACCTTCCCTCCCCTGGGATCCCAACACACACCCCTCCCCTTTGCCCTCCCAGCTTAGGGGAACTGGCTTCCTTCACTTCCTTCCTCCTTTCCCAACTCCCAGAGTCCAACTCAGCCCATGCCTTGGATCCTTCTGCCCATCCACCCTCCGCCCAGCATCCTTACCGGCTTCAGGGACACAAACACAGGGCGACCCCCTGCCATCAATGTCATGGGCTCATAGCAGTCAAAAAAGGGTTCAATGATGATGACCTGATACAAGGGTCAAATCAGCTGGAGGCAGCACGGCCCTGACCTCTCGCTCCCACTCAGCCCACATCTTGCCCACTCACCTCGTCTCCTTCGTCCACCAGCGCCTGGAAGGCTGTGAACAGGGCCCCGTAGCCACCAACAGTTACCAGCACATTCCTGAGCGGGTCTATCTCCTGACCCAGCAGCTTCCCAAAGAAACTTGCCAGGATCTTCGTCAGTGGTGGGTAACCCTGCCAGGACAGCAGGGGTCAACTGCTCAGCTCATCCTGGGCCCATCCTCCTGCCCAGCTGTACCCAAGCAATTCTAGCACCTTCCAGCAGCAGGCCTGGGGGCAAAGTCAGTTACTGACAGCCTGGCTGGTCTTGAACTCCTGACCTCAGATGATCCGTCCGCCTCGGCCTCCCAAAGTGCTGGGACTACAGGCATGAGCCACCACACCCAGCCTTTTTTGAGACAGGGTCTCACTCATGTTGCCCAGCCTGGAATGCAGTGGTACAATTGCAGTTCACTACAAACTCCGCGTCCCGGGTTCAAGCGATTCTCCTGCCTCAAGCCTCCCAAGTAGCTGGGACTATAGGCATGCGCCACCACGCCCGGCTAATTTTTGTATTTTTAGTGGAGATGGGGTTTTACTATGTTGACCAGGCTGGGTTCGAACGCCTGACCTCAGGTAATCTGCCTGCCTTGGCCTCCCAAGGTGCTGGGATTATAGTTGTGAGCCACTGTGCCTGGCCTGATCCCCACTATTTGACAAGTAGAAAAATAGAGACCCAGAGAAAGGAAATTCCTTGCCCAAAGTCTCACATAGTTGAGGGGCAGGAAGCTCATGTTGCAGCTTTGGAAGCATCCCTTTTTGAGAGGAAGATTAGATCCAGAAGCTTGTTTGCTGAGGACACTTATACTCAAGGGTAAGCCAAGTGATCGAAACCTTGTCTAGAACTTAACTAAGTAACTCACTAAACCAGATTTGGCCACATAAAAATAAAAATTTTTCTGTGCAACAAAAGGCACAGGCCAGGCACAGTGGCTCACGCCTGCAATCCTGGCACTTTGGAGAATGAGGCAGGAGGATTGCTTGAGGCCAGGAGTTTGAGAACAGCCTGGGCAACACAGGGAGACTCCATCTCTATTGATGGCAAATCAAAAAAAATTAGCCAGGTGTGGTGGCACGTGCCTGTAGTCCCAGGTACTTGGGAGGCTGAGGCAGGAGGACTGCTTGCACCCAGGAGATCAAGGCTGCAGTGAGCTATAATCACACCAGTCTGGGTGACAGAATTGAGATTCTTTGTCTCAAAAAGTAAATTAATTAAATAAAAATAAAAGGCACCATGAAGAAAGTTAAAAGAGGAAGCGAAAAGCACTGCAACATGAAAGAGGTAAAATATTCAATATATAAAGAACTCTGACAATGCAGCAAGACAGGCCGGGTGCAGTGGCTCATGCCTATAATCCCAGCACTTTGGGAGGCCAAGGTGGGAGGACTGGCCCAGGAGTTTGAGAGCAGCTTGGTAACATGTGGAGACCCTGTCTGTATTTGTTTGTTGTTGCCCAGGCTGGAGTGCAGTGGCGCGATCTCGCCTCAATGCAACCTCTGCCTCCCAGGTGCAAGGGATTCTTGTGCCTCAGCCTCTCAAGTAGCTGGGATTACAGACAGGTGCCACCACAGCTGGCTAATTCTTTTGTATTTTTAGTAGAGACAGGTTTCACCACATTGGGTAGGCTGGTCTCCAACTCCTGACCTCAGGTGATCTGCCTGCCTCTCGGCCTCCCAAAGTGCTGGGATTATAGGCGGGAGTCACCACACCCAGCCCCTGTCTGCATTTAAAAAAAAAAGAAAAGAAAAGAAAAAGCAGCAAGAAAAGGACACATACCCAAATGAATTTTCTTCAGCCCAACCAACCCAAGAAGAATTTTTTTTTTTTTTTTCCTTACTGGAAGGCAATTATTTACTTATTTATTTGTGAGACAGGATCTCATTAAGTTGCACTGGCCTCAAACTCCTGGGCTCAAGCGATCTTCCTGCCTCAGCTTCCCATGTAGCTGGGATTATAGGCAAACACTGCTTCTTAACAATACCCACCTATTATATTTATAAATATTTATAGCCTTTCATTCACTAGTTTTACTTCTAGGAATTTATCTTAAAAAAGTACATATGTCTACAAAGATGTCCACACAGGGATATTCACCATGGCACTGCTGATGATACTGACAGCAGGAGCAGTCCATCAGTGCAGGACTGCTTAAATAAATTATGGCACATCTAGGCAACAGAGCAGCATGCAGCCATTAGAAAGAATGAGGGCATGGTGGCTCATGCCTGTAATCCCAGCACTTTTGGAGGCCAAGGTGGCAGGATCACTCAAGCCCAGGAGTTTCAGACCAGCCTGGGCAACATGGTGAAACCCTGTCCCTACAAAAAATGCCCCCCAAAAATTAGCTGGGCATGGTGGCCCACCCCTGTAGTCCCAGCAACTCTGGAGGCTGAGGTGGGAGGATCACATGAGCCCCAGGAAATGGCAAATCATGTGAGCCCCAAGAGGTAGAGGCTGCAGTGAGCCGTGATCATGTCATTACACTCTAGCCTAGGTGACAAGATGAGACCCTGTCTCAAAAATAAATAAATATATATATATATATATATATAAAATCTTGGTTTGGTGACACACACCTGTAGTCCCAGTTACTTGAGAGGCTGAGGTGGGAGGACCACTTGAGCCTGGCAGAGTTGAGGCTGCAGCGGGCCATGATGGCGCCAGGGCACTCCAGCCTGGATAACAGAGTGAGACACTATCTCAAAAGAGAAAAAGAAAAGAACCATTGTTCTAATCCAAGCTTTGGATTAGATAGATTAGCAGTGGATTTGGTATGTGGTCCTTTCCAGAAAAAGTTTGGATTTAGAGTATAATCCAATCAGTAGCTCGTCTTCCAGGACTTGATTTCAGTGTCACCTCCTCCATGAAGTCTTCACGCATCTCTCCAGCCCCCTCCCCAGGTTTCATTCCCTCCTTCTTACTCCCACAATATCCCACCCTCCTCCATCACTGCACGTATCAACTGCCTGTCATTACTGGTTTCTTGTCTGCCATCCTCACTAGACCACGAGGCACAGGCCCTGGGACAGAGGACACGCTCAGTAAACACTGAACTATGGTCAGACAGAATCCCCTGGCTCTGTCCCCTGACCCCCGTGTGGGATTGATGTCCAGAAAGCCCTGCCCCCTTCCTCCCCCAGTGCCTCCGGGAGAGACAGAGAGACTCACAAACGCCTTGGTGTACTGGTTGAGCATGAAGTCTCTGCTCACCGCGTGCTGAAAGGCTTCCACCGCAAAGTCTGGGGGTGGGAAATCAGGGAAGCCCTGGCCCAAGTTCACGACGTCATGCTCACTGGCCAGTTTGACAAACTCCACCCTGGGTGACAAATGGAGAATCAGTATAGCCCACCATCCTGACCTGGATTTTGGTCTGTTTAGAAAAACTGGACAACTGGCCAGCACAGTGGCTCGCGCCTGTAATCCCAGCACTTTGGCAGGCTGAGGTGGGCAAATCTCTTGAGGTAAGGAGTTCGAGACCAGCCTGGCCAACACAGTGAAACTTTGTCTCTACTAAAAATACAAAAATTAGCCAGGTATGGTGGCCATCCCTGAGTTGCTGTAAACCCAGGGATGGCCAACCCATGCCTGAGGGGACACCCACACACCTTCCCAGCCCAGCTGGCTCACCAGGGGTTGTGGTCGATCCCGTCCAGCCTTCGGGCCTGCAGCTGTTTGGCCATGGTGAGCTGGAGACGAACAAGTGCAAGGTCAGAGATGGAATCTGGGGGCCGAGGTCGCACGGGAGTGCCGGCTGCTTTTAGGTCACAGCCCCACCCTGTCTGATCCCAGGGAGGAGGCAGAGATCAGAGCTTACGGAAGGCAGGGCAGGTTTCTGCCCGCCCTCAAGCCTGTTACCCTCCAAACCCTAGCCTCGCTCCTCCCCACTCCAGCAGCCCCCAACTCTCCAACCTGCAGGGCCGCCTAGCACCTACCCAGTGGAGGCTTCCAGCCCTGGCTCCATGTGTCCTGAGACAGAGCCTGACTTGGCCAGGTTAAAGTCTGACTCAGGACGGGCTGAGGGTTAAGAAAGACGAGCAGGAGGTGGGCAGAGAGGGAGGACGGGGAGGGAAGGTAATGGCAACAGGGACAGCAGCAGCCTCCACTTACAGTGGTCTTGCTAAAGCACGTCCATTTAATTCCCAGAATGACCTGGCCAGGCCCAGCTTATCAATGAGAAAACAGAATGTGGAAAACAGGCTGGAGGGTGCAGGAGGGGAAGTGATGTGTTCAAGGCCACACAACAGACACTCAGATTTAGGCCTGTTGGACCCAAAGCCAGGTTCTAACTCTGACAGAGGCACTAATCCAGTCCTGGGAGGCTCCCAGGGTCCTGGCTCCTGGCTCACCCCTCCCTGGTGTTCCTCCCAGGCCAGCTCCCTCCTCAGCCATGGATGCACAGAAAATGGCCAGGGTCCAGGTGCGGTGGCTCATGCCTGTAATCCCAGCACTTTGGGAGGCTGGAGCGGGCCGATCCCCTGAAATCAGGAGTTCAAGATCAGGCTGGTCAACATGGTGAAACCCTGTCTCTACTAAAAATATAAAAATTAGCTGGGCATGGTGGTACCCGCTTGTAATCCCAGCTACTCGGGGGGCTGAGGCAGGAGAATCGCTTGAACCTAGGAGGCAGAGGTTGCAGTAAGCTGAGAACACACCACTGCACTCCAGCCTGGGCACTAGAGTGAAACTCAGTCTGGAAAAAAAAAAAAAAAACTTAGCTGGGTGTTGTGACACACACCTGTAATCCCAGCTACTCAGGAGGCTGAGGCATGAAAATCACTTGAACCTGGGAGGTGGAGGTTGCAGTGAGCCAAGATCGTGCCACTGTACTCCAACCTGGGTGACAGAGCAAGACTTCGTCTCAAAAAATACACGATGATGAATGGGAAGGTGGGAGAGTATCAGATTTCACCTCCATCTTACCCACCTTCTGCCCCCATAAGCATCAGCATTGACTTCTCTGGAATGCATTTTACTTAAAGTTACATGAAGAGAAATTCTGAATAATGAAATAATTTTCTATTTGCCTGGATGTCTTTTGGCCTGTCAAAAATGGAGCACCTAAGGTCATGGTTATCATTGAACTGCCTATTATCCATTAAGAGCTTCATTTCTACTTGAGCGTTAAAAAAAAAAAAAAAAAAAAAAAAAAAAAAAAAAAAAAAAAA
>NW_022437037.1:3591734-3595971 GCF_009761245.1 Sapajus apella
AGGAAAGAAAGGAAAGAAAGGAAAGAAAGGAAGGAAGGAAGGAAGGAAGGAAGGAAGGAAGGAAGGAAGGAAGGAAGGAAGGAAAGAAAGAGACTGGCCAGGCCTGAGAGCCACCAAACTCAGGTCCTAACCTGCCTTGGCTGGTGACCCTGGATAGGTAATTCGGCTCCTCCAGTCCTCAGAATCCCTTTAGCACCAGAGATGCATGGGTTTTGTGGTCCCTGAGGGACGTTCCGTTCCTGTGGGTCTGCCAGTCCCAGATGGCTGGCGGACTGTGAAGCTGGGCATACAACATTCTTTCAGCTGCCTGCTGTGGCCAATAGTGAACCCTGATTCAGGATCTTGCTCGGGCACTTGGTTCCCACTGCACTCCCAGTGTGCCACAACAGTCTCCACCTAACAGATGAGGACACCGAGGCTCAGACAGACTCAGGTGCCTGCTCAAGGTCAGAGGAGAAGCTGGCAAGGACCTGGTCAGGGAGGCTGCCACAGCAATCTCATCACCAGGCCCCCACTGTCCTGGAGGGGCCCTGGGGACCATTTGAACAAGGGCCAGGTCTTCATAGCCCAGGAATCCTTCCGATGGGAGCAGTTTGCAGAGCCAGCCAGTAGGGGCTCAATAAATGTCTTGTAGTCCCAGCTACTTGGGAGGCTGAAGCAGGAGAATCACTTGAACCTGGGAGGCGGAGGTTGCAGTGAGCCGAGATTATGCCACTGCACTCCAGCCTGAGTGACAAAGTGAGACTCCATCTCAAAAAAAAAAAAAAAAAAAAAGGTGGGCATGCTCATGCCTATAATCCCAACACTTTGGGATGCCGAGGCAAGTGGATCACCCAAGGTCAGGAGTTTGAGACCAGCCTGACCAACATGGTGAAATACACATTAGCCAGGTGTGGTGGTGTGCACCTGTAATCCCAGTTATTCAGGAGGCTAAGGCAGGAGAATTGCTTGAACCCAGGAGGCAGAGGTTGCAGTGAGTTGAGATCACACAACTGCATTCCAGCCTCGGTGACAGAGCAAGATTCTGTCTCAAAAAAAAAAAAAAACAAAAAACAAAAAACAAAAAACGGCCGGGCATGGTGGCTCACGCCTGTAATCCAACCACTTTGATCACCTGAGGTCGGGAGTTCAAGACCAGCCTGACCAACATGGTGAAACCCAGTCTTTATATTAAAAAAAAAAAAAAAAAAAAAAAAAGTGAAGCTGAGTCAGGGATAGCAGTGGGATGTGGGGATCTGGGGGCAGAAGTTGGAGAGAGGGTAGTTTAGGGAGGTTGGGGTTAGGGAAGGAGTAGATGGGCACAGGGGCACAAATTGAGAGGGAGAAGAACAGAAGTGGAACTGAACAGGCTTAGGGAAGTGGAAATAATCAGGAGACCCAGAAACAGGTGCTCACAGGAGCGACCTTCACCTGTGTCCCTCAGCACTCGGGTAAATAAGGAAACGGCGCCTGTTCTTGGGCTTATGCACCATGTATTCATTCAGTTGACACTTATTGAGCCCTACTGTGTACTGGGTCCTGGGCAGGGCACAGGGGCTCATGTGCAGCGGCACCCTACAGCATCCAAGCTGACTATTCAGATGCAGAGACACAAGTTCTAGACTAGAGAAGCAGGGGCAAGGGAGGGGCCACATCCAGGCTGCAGTTAGAGAGGGCTCCCTGAAAGAGAAGGCTCATACACAGCTTTGAAGCCAGGAATGAGCCAGCTCCTAGAAGCCCCCGGCCATGCAGGCGGCAGAATATTGAGGTTAGGGCACTTACAGTCTGGTGCAAGCACCGAGTGAGTGAGGCTCCAGCCTTCCTTCCCTGAAGGGGCCCCAGCAGGTGCACAGAGATGGCTGCTGCAGTTCTGAACATGCCTCCCAGAGCCTTGGGGCACTGCAGACTTCTCCTCTAGGGGCAGAGGAGAAGGGAGGAGACAGCCCTGGCCAGAAAATGCCTCCAGGCTCAGGACTTGGGTCCCCCCCAACAGCTCTAACAATAACAACAACAACAATATGGTCATTGCGTGCCAGGAACAGCACCCAGTGCTTTGTTGCACAATTATCCGACTCCGTCCTTGCAACAACACTGTTACTCATATACAATATACACCCCAGCAACCTGTGACACTTTCAAAACACAAATCACCTCTAATAAAAAAAATAATCCAGGAGAGGATCACTGACAGCGTATCATTATAGAACATCACCAAGAGCATAAACCAAACATGTTCTGACTCTGGAAACACACACACCACCTGGAAATTATTCCTGCTATAAAATTATTCCTGCCTTAATTAGATCACACCATTGAATTACTAAAGTACAGGGACAGAAGAACATGTTAAATAACACCATGGAGATGCAACCAACAAATTCAAGCAGGGCAATGGCCAGGCCCAGTGGCTTATGCCTGTAATCCCAGCATTTTGGGAGTGAGGCAGGCAGATCACAAGGTCAGGAGTTCAAGACCAGCCTGGCCAACATGGTGAAACCCTGTCACTACTAAAAATACAAAAATTAGTTGGGTGTGGTGGTGCATGCCTATAATCCCAGCTACTCAGGAGGCTGAGGCAGGAGAATCACTTGAACCCGGGAGGCGGAGGTTGCAGTGAGTGGAGATCGTGCCACTCCACTCCAGCCTGGGCAACAGAGTGAGACTCTGTCTCCAAAAAAAAAAACAAAACAAAACAAAAAAAACCATTCAAGCAGGGCAATGTGTCTCACATCTTTAATCCCAGCACTTTGAGAGGCGAAGGCCGGAGAATCTCTTGAGCCCAGGAGTTTGAGACCAGCCTGGACAACATGGCAAAACCCTGTCTCTACCAAAAATACAAAAATTAGCTGGGTGAGGTGGCATGCACCTGTAGTCCCAGCTACTTGGGAGGCTGAGGCACAAGAATTGCTTGAGCCCAGGAGGCGGAGGTTTCAGTGAACTGAGATTGCACCACTGCATTCCAGCCTGGGCAACAGAGCAAAACCCTATATCAATAAAATAAAATAAAATAAAATAGGCTGGGTGTGGTGGCTCACACCTGTAATCCCAGCACTTTCGGAGGCCAAGCCAGGCAGCTCACCTGAGGTTAGGAGTTTGAGACCAGCATGACCAATACAATGAAACCCCATCTCTACTAAAAACACAAAAATTCGCTGGGCATGGTGGCATGCACCTCTAATCCCAGCTACTCTGGAGGCTGAGACAGGAGAATCACTTGAACCCGGGAGGCGGAGGTTGCAGTGAGCCGAGGTCATGCCATTGCACTTCAGCCTGGGCAACAAGAGTGAAACTCCATCTTGAGAAAAAAAAAAAAAAGAGAAAGAGAAAGAATGTTTTGGGCCAGGCCCAGTGGCTCATGCATGTAATTCCAGCACTTTCGGAGGCCGAGCTGGACAGATCACTTGAGGTCAGGAGTTTGAGGCCAGAGAGGCCAACATGGTGAAATCCTCTCTGTACTAAAAACACAAAAATTAGCTGAACATGGTGGTGCATGCCTGTAATCCCAGCTACTCGGGAGGCTGAGGCAGGAGAATCACTTGAACTTAGAAGGCTGAGGTTGCAGTGAGCTGAGGCTGCACTATTGCACTCCAGCCCGGATGATGAAGTAAGACTGTGTCTCAAAAAACAAACCAATCAGCCGGGCTCAGTGGCTCACACCTGTAATTCCAGAACTTTGGGAGGCCACGGTGGGTAGATCACGTGAGGTCAGGGGTTCGAGACCAGCCTGGCCAACATGGCGAAACTCCTCTTTAATAAAAAATACAAAAATTAGCTGTGTGTGGTGGCACATGCCTGTAGTCCCAGCTACTTGGGAGGCTAAAAGGAGAATTGCTCGAACCCAGGAGGTGGAGGTTGCAGTGAGCCAAGATCACACCACTGCACTCCAGCCTGGGCGACAGCAAGACTACGTCTCAAAAAAAAAGTTACTCTTGGCCAGGTACAGTGGCTCATGCCTGCTGCAATCCCAGCACTCTGGAAGGATGAAGGGGCTGGATCACTTGAGCCCAGGAGCTTGAGACCAGCCGGGGCAACATGGCAAAACCCTGTCTGTACCAAAGTATCAAAAAAAAAAATTTTTTTTTTTTTTTTGAGACGAACTTTCACTCTTGTTGACCAGGCTGGAGTGCAATGGTGTGATCTCGACTCACTGCAAACTCTGCCTTCTGGGTTCAAGTGATTCCCCTTTCTCAGCCTCCCAAGTAGCTGGGACTACAGGCATATGCCACTATGCCTGGCTAGTTTTGTATTCTACCAAAGG
>NW_022437037.1:3596071-3625397 GCF_009761245.1 Sapajus apella
GGAGTCTTGCTCTTGTCACCCAGGCTGGAGTGCAATGGTATGATCTCAGCTCACTGCAACCTCTACTGGGGTTCAAGTGATTCTTCTGCCTAAGCCTCCCATGGACTTTTTAATTTTTTTTTTTTTTTGAGATAGATCTTGTTCTGTCACCCAGGCTGGAGTGCAGCAGTGCCATTATGGCTCTCTGCAGCCTCCCCTTCCCAGGCTCAAGCCATCCTCCCACCTCATCCTACAGTCGCTGGGACTAAAGTGTGTGCCACCACGCCTGGCTAATATTTTTCTTTTTTGTAGAGATAGGATCTTGCTATGTTGCCCAGGCTGGTCTAGCACTCCTGGGCTCACGTGATTCTCCTACCTTAGCCTCCCAAAGTCCTGGCATTGCGGCGGTGAGCCACCTTCCCCAGCCAGTTTTTTTTTTTTTTTGGAGACGGAGTTTCGCTCTTGTTACCCAGGCTGGAGTGCAATGGCGCGATCTCGGCTCACCGCAACCTCCGCCTCCTGGGTTCAGGCAATTCTCCTGCCTCAGCCTCCTGAGTAGCTGGGATTACAGGCACGCGCCACCATGCCCAGCTGATTTTTTGTATTTTTACTAGAGACGGGGTTTCACTATGTTGACCAGGATGGTCTCGATCTCTTGACCTCGTGATCCACCCACCTGGGCCTTCCAAAGTGCTGGGATTACAGGCGTGAGCCACCGCGCCCGGCCCCCCAGCCAGTTTTTAACTCTCAAATTTGTATTAGGGTTCTCTGAAGAGACAGAACCAATATGATGGCTAGACGATTGAGATGAGAGGGGATTTATAGGGAAATTGGCTCATGCAATTAACGGAGGCTGAGAAGTCCCATGACAGATCATCCGCAAGGGGTGCCGGTAGCGTGGCTCAGTTCAAGTCTGCAAGCCTTAGAACCAGGGAAGCCATTGGAGTAATTCGCAGTCCGAGGCTGAAGAGTCTAGAGTTTTGATATCCAAAGGGCAGGAGGAAAAGAATGTCCCAGCTCTGGGAGAGGTGGGGAGAGAGGAAAATCTTTTCCCTGTTTTTGTTTTCTCCAAGTTGTGAACCAACGGCATGGTGCCACCCACATTGAGGGCGGACCTTCCGCACTCAGTCCACTGACTCCCACGCCAATCTCCTCCGGAAACACCTCCACAGGCAAACCCAGAAGTCATGCTTCACCATTCTCTAGGTATTCCTTGCTGCAGTCCAGCACCACCTAACATGAACCAGGAGCACACATCCATACTGCCAGCCATTCATCAGCTGCAGTTCAGGTTTTCCCACCCAGGTACTGATTCCAGGAAAGGTTTCTGCTCTGGCAAATCATGATTCTCTGTATCTGCCTTTCTTCTTTTTTTTTTTAGACAGAGTCTTGCTCTGCTCTGTTGCCAGGCGCCAGGCTGGAGTGTAGTGGCGCGATCTCAGCTAACTGCAATCTCCACGTCCTGGGTTCAGGCAATTCTCCTGCCTCAGCCTCCCGAGTAGCTGGGACTACAGGTGTGCACCACCATGCCCAGCTAATTTTTGTATTTTTTACAAAAATACAAAATGATGGGGTTTCACCATGTTGGCCAGGATGGTCTTGATCTCTTGACCTCGTGATCCGCCCACCTTGGCCTCCCAAGGTGCTGGGATTACAGGCGTGAGCAGTGAGACCTTGTCTCAAAACACACACACACACACAGAAAAAAAATCCAAAAACCCGAACAACCAGCTAACTCCTTCATGGAATTTTCTAATGTGGGTACGAATGAGCCTGAGTATTTGTGTACTGAAAAACACTACCCAGTTAGAAACTACCTTCCCTTTAGGTCTCCTCCTTTAAAGTCAGGGTAATATACTGACAGTTAAGAAAGTATGTGACACAGTAAGTTTGGTTGGCCATCTGGTTTCTGGTCTGTCACGTAAGGAGCTTGGAAGTTGTCATAAAGAGGCCGGGCGCAGTGGCTCAAGCCTGTAACCCCAGCACTTTGGGAGGCCGAGGCGGGTGGATCACGAGGTCAAGAGATCGAGACCATCCTGGTCAACATGGTGAAACCCCGTCTCTACTAAAAATACAAAAAATTAGCTGGGCATGGTGGTGCGTGCCTGTAATCCCAGCAACTCAGGAGGCTGGGGCAGGAGAATTGCCTGAACCCAGGAGGTGGAGGTTGCGGTGAGCCGAGATCGCGCCATTGCACTCCAGCCTGGGTAACAAGAGCGAAACTCTGTCTCCTTCACATGGCAGCATGAGAAAAAAGAGCTTTCCCCTCTTGGCTCAGCGCCTTTCTCTCATGCTGCCATGTGAAGAAGGATGTGTTTGCTTCCCCTTCTGCCATGATTGTAAGTCTCCTGATGCCTCCCCAGCCATGAGGAACGGTGAGGCAATTAAGCCTCTTTCCTTTATAAACTACCCAGTCTCAGGCAGTTCTTTATAGCAGTGGGAGAATGGACTAATACACAAGGGGATGCCAGGGTTTACCCCCCAATTCCTTAGATTTGAGAGTGGTTCCCAGGAGAGGCCTGAAGAATGTACTCTGACCCCTGAGACTAAGTACCTGTGCTTTGAGCAACAAATGGTAGTGTTACCGCCATCCCAGGAGGGACATTCCTGGGTGTCACCTTAAGGGAGGGAGTCTGCTGCTTTAAGCTCAGGGTACTCAGCTAAAGGGACAAGTGGCCCAAGGCCAGGCCCAAGCCCAGGGCTGGTCATGGGAGGCACCCTGTGCCCTCTGCCTGTTCTATAGAGACCAACTGTCTGCTAGTCCAAGACTTAGGGGTTTGTTGGGATGGGAACCAGCCTGGGCCAAAGGGTTCCCTTAGATTAGCCATTTCCTGTCCTGGACCCAACACCCTGCCAGCTCCTCCAGAACTAGAGGAGGAGCTGGATCTCATCCTACCGGGACCCCACACTGCTGCCTTCTGACCTCTGACTTAAAAACCAATGGTTGCCTGGTAGGTCAATTCTCTCTCTGACACTCTCCCCTACATCAGACTCTGTGTCTATCAAATCAGTCTTTTTTCCTGAAGTGACAACATCCTAAGTCCTGCCTTCATCATCTCACCAGATAATGGTGACCTGAGTAGCTCGGACCACAGGTGTGCACTACCACCCCCAGCTAATTTTTGTATTTTTTGTAGAGATGTGGTCTCACAGCGTTGCCCAGGCTGGTCTCAAACTCCTGGGCTCAATGGATCCTCCTGCCGCAGCCTCCCAGTGCTGGGATTATAAATGTGAGCCACCGTACCTGGTCGAGAATAATATTAATAATACAATCATCTCTAATTTACTAGGACTCACTCTGTCCCAATACTTTTGTCACTGGATCCCTTCAACAGCTCTGTAAAGCAAGTGCTATCCTCACCCTCATTAATAGGTGAGGCAATTCCTACCATGCTAAAATATCAACACTTATACTGAGCTCCTGCAGGCCTTCTAGCAGACTGTCCACCTGGTGCCAGCACAGCATGGAAACTCAGGAGAAACAGAGCCCAGCTGTGGCCCTCTTCTCTCCCCTGCCCCAAGCTTGGCCTCTTGGCTTCTCTGGGCACTGCCAGTTCTCAGGAAAGGCAATGCCTTTTGTGTGCCCAGAGCACTGGCCCCACGGGGGGCAAGGAGCTAGGTGGTACCTGGGCTGGACACAGATATGCTCAAACAGTCTTGCAGCCTTGGGGTGCAAGAAACCAGGAGTGGCTTCCATTGCAGGGGACTGGCAGTGCATCAGGGGTATGTGCGCCCTGGTAAGACTGGCACAGGAGGGAATGTTATGTTGCACCCTCCACGGGGTAGGTCTGTTCTATTACCACACCCACGATCAGCCCCTAAGTAGACACCCATGGAGGAGGGCAGTGGGTGAGAGATGGGGAAAGGATTAGAACACAGGCTTTGATGTCCTTGGCTGCGTGTGACCTGAGGCAAGCCACTTTACCTCTCTGAACATCAATTTCTCTATGTATGAAATAGATAATAATAATTCATGGAGGCTGGGCATGGTGGCTCACACCTGTAATCCCAGCATTTTGGGAGGCGGAGGTGAGCAGATTGCTTGAGTTCAGGAGTTCAAGACCAGTCAAGGCAACATAACAAGACCCTTTCTCTACAAAAAAAGAAAAAAAAAAAACAAATATGAATGTTTACACCGGAGCGTGTGCACACAACTTTGTATCTGTGTCTGTGAGCTTATGGGTGTGGTGAAGGCAGTTTCCAGGAACTTGGGAGGGAGGGTGGGATGGAGAAGCCCTGGAGGGGTCTGAGCCAAGGGTAGGAAGGGTAGAGAGGGCCACATGGGCTGCCTAAACCCAACAACTTGGCCAGGTTGGTTGGGAGCAACCTTGGGGCTTGTGGGTATGTTGTTCCCGAGTTTACCAGCAGGGGGCAGAAGAAGACCACCCACCCACCTCCCCTCCTCGAGGCTTTGAGCTCCCTGGCCCTGGTCACAGGGCAACTTCTCGGCCCTGGGAGGGGACTACGCCTCACTTCACAGAGGAGGCCCACGGCAGGGAGGGTGCTGGTCCAGGTCCCCACATAAGGCAGGACTTCTGATCTCCCAGGCACACCTCTCTCCAATGCCCTGCATCTTACCCCTTTTCCAGGAAGCAGGCCTTCCTTAGCCCCCCGACAGCCCTGGCAGTGACCTTTTATTCACTGCATGCTTTCCTGTGCTAGGTGCCCCACGGAGCCCTACAAGTCCCATCACTTAAAAGTGCTTTTCATTTTACAAATCTTGGTAGCATATACATATCATAAACATTACCATCTTAACCATGTCTAGGTATACAGTTTTGAGAACTGTTTTCATCTTGTAAAACTGAAACTCTGACCCATTAAGCAATTACATCGTTTTACTCTCTGACCCATAGCTCAGCCCATTTGCCGTCTCTATGATTTTGACTATTTGAAGTCAGCTCCCATCACTTTAAAAAAAAATTTTTTTAATCATCTCTCTCTTTTTTTTTTTTTTTTTAGGTTCCCATCCCTCCCCCCCCAACCCCCAACACTTTTGTTATTTATTTATTTATTTTTAAACAAAGTCTTGATCTGTTATCCAGGCTGCAGTGCAATGTCGAGATCTCAGCTCACTGCAACCTCTGCCTCCCAGGTTCAAGTGATTCTTGTGACTCAGCCTCCCGAGTAGCTGGGACTATAGGCGGGCACCACCACACCCAACTAATTTTTGTATTTTTAGTAGAGACGGGGTTTCACTGTGTTGGCCAGGGCTGTCTCGAACTCCTGGCCTCATGATCTGCCTGCCTTGGCCTCCCAAAGTGCTGGGATTACAAGTGTGAGTCACCACGCCCAGCCCACTTTTAATCCTACAAGAAAGTTTCCTTAGAGAGGCAAAGTAGCCAGGTACAGTGGTTTACCCTGCAAGGGAGGCCAAGGAAGGAGGATCGCTTGAGCCCAGTAGCTCGAGACCAGCCTGGGCAACATAGTCAGACCCTGTCTCTACAAAAAATTAAAAATTATCTGGGAGTGGTGGTGCATACCTGTAGTCCCAGCTACTCAGGAGGATGAGGTGGGAGAATTGCTTGAGCCTGGGAGGCTGAGGCTGCAGTGAGCCATGATCGCGCCACTGCACTCTAGCCTGAGTGGCAGGGCAAGACCATGCCCCTCCCCAACTGCCACCCCCAAAAAAGGCTAAGGCACACATCCAAGGCCACAGCTAACAAGTAGCAAAGCCAATATGTGAACCCAGGACTCAGACTTCAAAGCCTGTACTCTCTGCCACTGTGGGACAAGGGAGGCTCTGTGCAGAGACAGATGGCTCCTCGGGCCAGAGACTCCTACCTTCCAAAAGCCAAAGCAGCACAGACCAGTGGACGCTCAATGGGAAAGGAGAGAATCTGGCCCAGCTGCTCACATTTTCTTGATGGGGATACTGATAAGCAAGGACAGGGAACTGACCCACCCAGATTTCCCAGGATCAGGTCAGGGAAGTCCCACAGGGAAGTCCCAGTCCTGACATTTTTCTGATCCTAATAGGCTGGCTCTTCCCATGGGTGTTATGCACCTGGCACAGAGTAGCTGCTCAATAAACCTGTAGAATGAGAATGAATGTCTATTGCTTGCACCAGACTGTAAGCTTTGTTACAACAAAGCTTCTCTTCTGTTCATCTTTTTATTCTCAACACCTTGCACAGAGCCTGCCATGTGGCAGGTGTACACCTCTTCAGTGAATTCCTATTATGTGCCATTCATTCCCTACACTAGTCACCATGTATATAAGGGCGATAGGATACCTTCCTTTCCTCCAAGGAGTGCACAATCTAATGAAGGAGATAAACAAGTAATTGGGCCATTTTAAGATAACATCAGCCTTAATATGCAATGGATTCTTATAAATCAACAACAAAAGACCAGCTTCTCAATAAGAAACAGTGTGAAAAAGATATAAATGGGAAATTCACAAAAGAAAATAGTCATTGGGCGTGGTGGCTCATGCTTGTAATCCCAGCACTTTGGGAGGCCAAGGCAGGTGGATTACCTGAGGTCAGGAGTTTGAGACCAGACTGGCCAACATGGTGAAGCCCTGTCTCTACTAAAAATACAAAAATTAGCTGGGCATGGTGGTGGGTGCCTACTTGGAAGGCTGAAATGAGATAATTGCTTGAAAATGGGAGGCGGAGGTTGCAGTGAGCCTAGATCTCACCAGTGCACTCCAGCCTGGGCAACAAAATAGAAACTCCATCTAAAGAAAGAAAAGAAAGAGAAAGAAGATAGTCACTGAGCACGGTGACTCAAGCCTGTAATCCCAGCACCTCGCCTGACCTAGCCCACTGATTTTTTTTCCTTTTTTTCTTTGGTGAGACAGGGTCTCATTCTGTTGCCCAGGCTGGAGTACAGTGGTGTAATCATGGCTCACTGCAGCCTCAATATCCTCAGGTGATTCTCTTACCTCAGTCTCCCAAGTAGCTGGAATTTTTTCTTTTTTTCCTTTTTTTTGAGACACGGTCTCGCTCTGTCACCCAGGATGGAGTGCAGTGGTGTGATCACGGCTCACTACGGCCTTGTTCTCCCAGGGTCAAGACTTCCCGAGTAGTTGGGACTACAGGCACATGCCACCACGCCAGGCTAATTTTTAATTTTTTTTTTTTTTGTAGAGATGGAGGTCTCACTATATTGCCCAGGCTGGTCTCAAACTTCTGAACTCAAGCAATCCTCAAGCCTTGCCCTCGCAAAGTTCTGGGATTACATGTGTGAGCCACTGTCCCCAGCCTGATAACATTCTTGATAATATTCTTTTTTTTTTTTTTAATTGTACTTTAAGTTCTGGGGGTACATGTGCAGATTTTGCGGGATTGTTGCATAGGTACACACATGCCATGGTGGTTTGCCGTCTTCATCCCCCCGTCACCTACATCAGGCGTTTCTCCCAATGTTATCCCTCCCCAACCTCCCCTCCCCTTGCTGTCCCTCCCCTAGCTCCCCATCCCCCAACAGGCCCCAGTGTGTGATGTTCTCCCTGTGCCCATGTGTTCTCATTGTTCAACATCCACCTATGAGTGAGAACATGCCGTGTTTGGTTTTCTGCTCTTGTGTCAGTTTGCTAAGAATGATGGTTTCGATATTCATCCACGTCCCTAATGTTCTTTTTTTTTTGAGACAGCATCTCACCCTGTCACCCAGGCTGGAGTGCAGTGTCACGATCTTGGCTCACTTCAACCTCCGCCTCCTGGGTTCAAGTGATTCTCCTGCTTCAGCCTCCCGAGTAGCTGGGATTACAAGCATTCACCATCATACCCAGCTAATTTTTGTGTTTTTAGTAGAGACAGGGTTTTGCCATGTTGGCCAGGCTGGTCTCAAACTCCTGACATCAGGTGATCTTCCTGCCTCAGCCTCCCAAAGTGCTGGAATTACAGGCGTGAGCCACTGTGCCTGGCCGATAATGTTCTTTGATACATAAAACTTTTGAATTTTTATGAAGTCCAGGTATAGAATTACCTTGCAACCTAGCAATTTCCCGTGTAGGTATACACCCAAAAGAACTGAAAGCATGAGAGAGATCCAAGATGGCTGATCACTAGCAGCTCGGGATTGTAGCTCCCAGTGAAAGCGCAGAGAACGAGAGGACGCCACACTTTCAGATGAATTTTTGTTGCTCACGGACTAGAAGATTCCCAGCGGAGGAGCCCCATGGGTTGCCAGTGCGACTCTTGTGGCCGGCGCAGCGGTTCTTGGTACAGAGTAAACGGGACTGGGTCCCCTTTTGGCCGACGTTTGGAGCTCCGGGAAGGCAGAGTCGCCTATTTAGCTGATTGAAAAACGGACTCAAGAAGGAAGTCAGACCAGAGATTCCCAGGCAGAAAAGCACCACGAATCCTAACGCCGCTGTTTTGGCTGGCGCAGTGGGTTGCTCAGATTCCAGCGCTGGGAATCAACAAGTTGGACATCAACTCAGAGACCTAATTTGAAAGTCTGTACAGGTATTGATCGACTTACGACCTATGCAACTTACGACCATTCGACTTTACGACCACAATCGCTAGCCATGACTGCTCTGCGTCTGACAGAGCAAACGTTGCCCAGCTGGGCGTATGACAGTGCGGACCAGCTTCCGGCAGCACTACCATCTCCGCATGCACCATTTCAACTGTACATATAGCCTACTCAACTTACGACCAAATCGTGTTACGACCAGTCCGCGGTCCTGACCGTGGTCGTAAGTCGAGCACTAGCGGTAATTACAAAGACGACAGGTGGATAAATTTACAATGATGGGAAGAAACCAGTGTAAAAAGGCTGAGAATACCCAAAATCAGAATGCCTCTCCCTCTACAGGGGATCACAGTTCCTCATCAACAAGGGAACAAGGCCTGATGGAGAATGAGTGTGTTCCATTAACAGATTTAGGCTTCAGAAAGTGGACAATAAGAAACTTCTGTGAGTTAAAAGAACATGTTCTAGCCCAACGTAAAGAAACTAAGAACCTTGAAGAAAGTTTAACGAAATCCTAACAAGAATAGACAATCTAGAGAGGAATATAAGTGAATGAATGGAACTGAAGAATACAATATGAAAACTTCGTGAAGTATGTACAGGTTTTAACACTCGAATTGATCAAGCAGAAGAAAGGATATCAGAGGTCAAAGACCAACTTAATGACATGAAAAGAGAAGACAAGATTAGAGAAGAAAGAGTAAAAAGGAATGAGCAAAGTCTCCAAGAAATATGGGACTATGTGAAAAAACCTAATTTACATTTGATAGGTGTACCTGAATGTCATGAAGAGAATGAATCCAAGCTGGAAAATATTCTTTGGGATATTATTCACGAAAACTTTCTCAACCTAGTAAGGCAGGAAAATACTCAACTTCAGGTAATACACGGAACACCACAAAGATATTCCTCAAGTAGAGCAACCCCAAGACACATAATCGTTAGATTCACCAGGGTTGAAATAAAGGAGAAATTCTAAGGGCAGCTAGAGAGAAAGGTCAGGTTACCTATAAAGGGAAGCCTATCAGACTCACAGCAGATCTCTCAGCTGAAACCCTACAAACTAGAAGAGAGTGGGGGTCAATATTCAATATCCTCAAAGAAAAGAATTTTCAACCCAGAATCTCATATCCAGCCAAATTAAGCTTCATAAATGAAAGAAAAATAAAATTTTTCTCGAACAAGCAAGCACTCAGAGATTTCACCACCAGGCCTGCTTTACAAGAGCTTCTGAAAGACGTACTATACACAGAAAGGAACAACCAGTATCCGTCATCCCAAAAACTTACCAAAATGTAAAGACTAGCTCCATAATGAAGAATCTGTATCAACTAATGAGCAAAATAGCCAGCTAGCATTAAACGACAATATTAAACTCACAAATATCAATATTAATCCTAAATTTAAATGGATTAAATGCCCCTATCAAAGACACAGACAGGCAAATTGAATAAAAAGTCAAAACCCATCGGTTCACTGTATCCAGATCCATCTCATAAGCAAGGACACACAAAGACTCAAAACAAAGGGTTGGTGGAAGACTTACCAATCAAATGGAGAGCAAAAAAAGAAAAAGAAAAAAAAAAAAAAGAAAACAGGAGTTGTAACTTTCGTCTCTGACAAAATAGACTTTAATAGTAACAAAGACTAAAAGAAACAAAGAAGGACATTACATAATGGTAAAAGGATCAATGCAACA
This sequence comes from Sapajus apella, assembly GCF_009761245.1. Lineage (NCBI taxonomy): Eukaryota > Metazoa > Chordata > Mammalia > Primates > Cebidae > Sapajus > Sapajus apella. The sequence goes on from NW_022437037.1 coordinate 3,606,183, forward strand.
ACACGAGTCAATGATCATAAATATATACGCACCCAATATGGGAACACCCAGATACATAAGACAAGTTCTTAATGACTTATAAAGAGACTTGGACTCCCGCACAATAATAGCAGGAGACTTTGACACCACATTGTTAATATTCGACAGATCAACAAGATAGAAAATTAACAGGGACATCTATGATTTGAACTCAGACCTGGAACAAGTAAACTCAGTGAATATTTATAGAATTCTTCACCCCAGGTCCACAGAACATACATTTTTCTCAGTATCATATTACACCTATTTTGAAAGTGACCACATAATTAGAAGTAAATCACTCTTCAGCATTTGCATAGCATTTCATAGACTTAAATGAAATATTGGTTGGCTGTTTGTTATTTTCTTCCCTTATTCCTTCCTGTCTCCGCTGTTAAGCACAATTATCAGCATAAAAGAGGGTTTTAATACCGATTTTTAGATTGCATTCCAGCCTGGGCAATAGAGCAAGACTCCTGTTCTCTCCCCCCCTTTCTCCTTCTTTCTTTTTTTTTTTTTTTAAAAAAAAAAAAAGAGCTGAAAGCATCTCCACACAGAAACACTTATACAAATGTTTATATCAACAGTATTTATCACAGCCAAAAGGTGAAAAAAACCTGTATTGTCCATCAATGGATGAATGGATAAATTGTGACATATCTATACGATGGAATATTATTCAGCCACAAAAAGGAATGAAACAAGTACCGATACATGCTGTAACTTAGATGAACCTCAATATATATATTAAGTGAGGCCGGGTGACATGGCTCATGCCTGTAATCCCAGCACTTCGGAAGGCTGAAACGGGAGGATCACTGATCGAGACCAGCCTGAGAAACATGGCAAAACCTGGTCTCTACAAAAAATACAAAAATGACCCAGGCATGGCAATGCATGCCTGTAGTTCGCTTGAGGCCCAGGAAGTGGAGATTGCAGTGAGTTGAGATCGTGCCACTGCACTCTAGTCTTGGTGACCCTGTCTCAAGCAAGCAAGCAAGCAAGCAAGCAAACAAACAGAACACAACACACTAAGTGAAAGAAGCCAGACACAAAAGGTCACATAGGTATGATTCCTTTTCTTTTTTTTTTTGAGATGGAGTCTCGCTCTGTTACCCAGGCTGGAGTGCAGTGGCGAAATCTCGGCTCACTGCAACCTCCCCCTCCCAGGTTCAAGCGATTCTCCCGCCTCGGCCTCTCAAGTATCTGGGACTACAGGCGTGTGCCACCATGCCCAGCTAATTTTTTGCATTTTTGGTAGAGACGGGGTTACCATGCCTGGCCTATGATTCCTTTTCTATGAAATATCCAGAGTAACAAGCGTATAGAGACAGAAAGCAGATGAGTGGTAACCAGAGGTTGGGGAGGAGGGAAGGGGGAGGGATTATTTGATGAGTACGGAGTGTTTTCTTGAGGGAATAAGAAAATTTGAAACTACAGTGACATAATGTTTGCACAACATTGTGAATGCACTGAATGCCACTGAATTGTACACCTTAAAATAGTTATTTGTATGTTAGGTGAATTTTACCTCAATTCCAAAAAAAAAAAAAAAGTATTTTTTAAAAATACTTTTTAAAAAAGTAAAAAAGACTGGTAATTTTTAAAAAGACAGGTTGAAGAACAATGTAATCCCATAACCCCATTTACATGTTTTAAATTGTAGAGACAGGCTGGCCATGATGACTCACACCTGTAATCCCAGCACTTCAGGAGGCCAAGTCAGGTGGATTGCTTGAGCTCAGGAGTTCAAGACCACCCTGGGCAACATGGTGAAATCTCATCTCTACAAAAGATACAAAAAATTAGCTGACCATGCTGGCATGTGTCTGTAGTCCCAGCTACTAGGGAAGCTGAGGTGGGAGGATTGCTTGAGCCCAGGAGGCTGAGGATGCAGTGAGCCAAGATCACGCCACTGTACTCCGGCTTGGGAGACAGCGTGAGACCTTATCCTGAAACAAAACAAAAACAAACAAATGAAAACGCAGGATGAAGAACAACATAACTTCATGTGCACTTTTTTAAATTGTAGAGAAAGCTGGACGTGGTGGCTCACACCTGTAATCCCAGCACTTTGAGAGGCCAATGCAGGATTTCCAGACCAGCCTGGGAAACATAGCAAGACCTTGTCTCTACAAATAATTTTTTTTTTTTTTTTTTTTTTGAGACGGCGTTTCGCTCTTGTTACCCAGGCTGGAGTGCAATGGCGCGATCTCGGCTCACCGCAACCTCCGCCTCCTGGGTTCAGGCAATTCTCCTGCCTCAGCCTCCTGAGTAGCTGGGATTACAGGCATGCACCACCATGCCCAGCTAATTTTTTGTAGTTTTAGTAGAGACGGGGTTTCACCATGTTGACCAGGATGGTCTCGATCTCTTGATCTCGTGATCCACCCGCCTCGGCCTCCCACAGTGCTGGGATTACAGGCTTGAGCCACCGTACAAATAATTTTTTAAAAATTAGCTTGGTGTGGTGGCATTTGCCTGTGGTCCCAGCTACTCGGGAGGCTCAGCTGGGAGTATCACTTGAGCCCAGGCGGTCAAGGCTGCAGTGAGCCACGATCGCACCGCTGCACTCCAGCCTGTGTGACAGAGTGAGATCCTGTCTCAAGAAATAAATAAACAAAATAAATTGTGGATAGATACATATGTGAGAATGCATACATATACATATGCATACACGTACATATTCAGGTAGTCTTTACTTTCCATAGTAGTATAGGACTTTAAAAATGGCCATGCTGTGGCCAGGCACGGTGACTCACGCCTGTAATCCCAGCACTTTGGGAGGCTGAAGTGGGCAGATCATTTGAGGTCAGGAGTTTGAGACCAGGCTGGCCAACCTGGTGAAATCCCATCTCTACTAAAATTACCAAAAAATTTAGCTGGGTGTGGTGGCAGGCGCCTGTAATCCCATCCCAGCTACTTAGGAGGCTGAGGCAGGAGAACTGCTTGAACCCGGGAGGCAGAGCTTGCAGGGAGTGGCACAGCACTCCAGTCTGCGTAACAGAGCGAGACTCTGTCTCAAAAAGAAAAAAAAAAATTAAAAATAAATACAAATACAAAAAATTTGCTGGGCATGGTGATGCACACCTGTAATCCCAGCTACATGGGAGGCTGAGGCAGGAGAATCGCTTCAACCTGGCAGGTGGAGGTTGCAGTGAGCAGAAATCACATCACTGCACTCCAGCCTAGGTGACAGAGCAAATCTCTGTCTCAAAAAAAAAAAAAAGAAAGAATCGTCTGAACTGAACAATGCTGCAGTCTTCCAGTGGTTTAATTTATGATACAGAATAAGCATTTCTTCTATGTTTGTTCCGAAGGCTGAAGTGCCATGGCATAATCTCGGATCACTGCAGCCTCAACCTACTGGGCTCAGGAAATCCTCCCATCTCATCCTCCTGAGTAGCTGAGACAGTAAGTACGAACCACCATGCTTCGCTATTTATTTTTATTTTATTTTTTGTAGAGATGGGGATCTCACTATGTTACTCAGGCTGGTGTTGAACTCCTGGCATCAAGCAATTGTCCTGCCTTCGCTCCCAAAGCACTGAGATTACAGGTGGGAGCCACCGCACCTGGCATCTTCTGTGTCTTAGTGAATACAAGTCATCCTTAGTCATCCTTTGTGCTTTTAGTGTTGTGAAATACCTCTGTGAGTTTCTTTTTTCTTTTTTTTTTTTTTTTTTGTGAGATAAGAGTCTTGCTCTGTCAGCCAGGCTGGAGTGCAGTGGTACAATCTTGGCTCACTACAACCTCTGCCTCCTGGGTTCAAGGGATTCTCCTGCCTCAGCCTCCTGAGTAGCTGGGATTACAGGCATGCGCCACCATGCCGGGCTAATTTTGTATTTTTAGAAGAGAAGGGTTTTTTCCATGTTGGTCAGGCTGGTATCGAACTCCTGACCAGGTGATCAGGAGTTCAGGTGATCCACCCACCTTGGCCTCCCAAAGTGCTAGGATTACAGGCATGATCCACCACGCCCAGCCCAGGGATGCGGTTTCACCATGTTGCCAGGCTGGTCTGGAACTCCTGAACTCAAGTGATCCGCCCACCTTGGCCTCCCAAAGTGTCGGGATCACAGGCATGAGCCACTGTGCCTGGCCCAGGGAGTTCCTTTAATTTAAGTGAAGCTTTTGCTGATGTTATTTCCTCTGGGTCATCATCTTTTTCTTTAGAACCACCTTCCTCATTTATGTTGGTAAGTTTGCCTTCACGAAGTTTCTCTGGCAACAGATCTCAAGTTTCACAAACAGTGAACAGCTACAGAGTTGACATCCCCACAGCTAACTATTTCTTTCATTATTCCATTTATGATCCATTTGTTTGTTTGTTTGTTTTTCGGTTTTTGGTTTTGAGATGAGTCTTATTCTGTCGCCCACGCTGGAGTGCAGTGGCGCGATCTCGGTTCACTGGCGGGGTGGTTCACGCCTGTAATCCCAGCACTTTGGGAAGCTGAGGTGGGAGGATCACCTGAGGTCAGGAGTTTGAGACCAGCCTGGCCAACATGGCGAAACCCTGTCTCTACTAAAAATACAAAAATTAGCTGGGTGTGGTCGTGGGCACCTGTAATCTCAGCTATTCAGGAGGCTGAGGCAGGAGAATCACTTGAACCTGGAAGGCAGAATTTACTGTAAGCCAAGATTGTGCCACTACACTCCAGCCTGGGTGACAGAGCAAGACTCCATCTCAAGAAAAAAAAAATCTGTGGGAGAACTGCTGCAATGGAGGCAGCTCAGGTGCTCTGGCAGCACGGAGGAGGCCCAGCACCACCAGGGCTGTGGACCATTCCCGTGCCCTAGACTCTTCTGGGGGAGCTCCGAGGCATCTAAGATCTGAGGCCTCCCTGCTGCCAGGCCAGGCAGGCCAGGGGCTGAGGGCCAGTGGGCTGTGCCCTCCTCTGACACACACCTCCATCAGCCTGGGCAGCTACTGGCCATTTGCTTGACCTGAAGGCAGTGGATGACCCCTGGGCACCTGGAATGCGTCAGTGATGCATTCCAGGGGCTAATGTCAATAACCCAGGGGCTGATGTCAGCTATGCCACTGTCCCCCAACTCCAACTGGACCGGCTCTGCCCAGCAGGTGTGGTAACGCTGGACAAAGTCCAAAGCCTCCTCAGCCTGGCCTTTGGAGCTGGCCTGAATCCAGGCTTGGCAGCCTCCACCTTCCCTCCCTTTACTCTTTTTTTAGAGATAGGGTCTTGCATTGTCACCCAGAAGCCTCAAACTCCTGAGCTCAAGTGATCCTCCTGCCTCAGCCTCCTGAGTAGCTGGAACAATAGGTGCATGCCACCACCCTGGCTCTCAAATCCTTTGCTTTTTTTTTTTTTTTTTTAAGATACGGGGGCTCCCCATGTTGCCCAGGCTGGTCTTGAACTCATGGGCTCAAGTGATCTTCCCACGTCGGCCTCCTAAAGTGCTAGGATTATAGCTTGGATTACAGGCATGAGCCACTTCGTCCAGTCATCCTCTGTTTTTGTTTTCTGAGACAGAGTCTCTCTCTGTTACCCTGTCACCCAGGCTGGAGTGCAATGGCACAATCTAGGCTCACTGCAACCTCCATCTCCCGGGTTCAAGTGATTCTCCTGCCTCAGTCTTCCAAGTGGCTGGGATCACAAGCACCTATCATCATGCCTGGCTAATTTTTGTATTTCTGTAGAGACGGGGTTTCACCATGTTGGCCAGGCTGGTCTTGAACTCCTGATCACAGGTGATTCGCCTGCCTCAGCCTCCCAAAGTGCTGGGATTACAGGTGTGAGCCACCACACTCGGCCTGCTTTTGAATAGATGTTGCCCACCTTCACTCAAGTTGTTTCCCCTGCCTGGCATATCCTTCAATCCAAAACCCCTGGCAGGGCTGAGCCCCACCTGTGCCTCTTCTCCAAAGCTTCTGTGTCCACCCAGGCCCTTTGCTGAACTCAGAGAGCACCTACCTGTGCCTGACGCCCCCCAACCCTGTGCTAAATTCTCTAATCCTCACCACAGCTGATTAGGACGGTATTATTGCCTCTATTTTCCTCAAGAGGAGAACAAGGAAAGCTCACCCTGCCTAGAGAGCTCCAGCTGTGATTCAAACCCTGGCTTGCCTGTTTCCAAAGTCCCAATTCTGTCCCCCGAAATCTTCTCTCAGGAGGTGGGTGCTGCAGCTGACCATCAGCCCCTCAGGGACAGAAGCCATGCCTTGTCCAACTCCACCTTGCATGGCTGCTTCCAATGGCAGGCAAGGTGACCCTGGCTTCCCAGGCTGGCCCCATGCCACATCACTCAAGTAAATGACAAGATTTGGTTCTGGAGCTTCTCAATAGGGGCACACTTAGAATTGGAGGTGAGTCAGTTCATCACTGGGGAGAGCTATCCTTGAAGGATGTTTAGCATGCCTGGGTTTAAAATGCCAGGAGACTCCCAGTTACTAGCACAACACACATCATGGCACCTCTAGAGAAGGGGTACGGGATAGGTGATACTGTGCCCGGGAAGACCAGTCTACTACACGAACAACCACGGAAGACCAAAGCTTGGACTTGGATCAGATGGTCCCAGCTCCAACTAGCTATGGGACCTTGATCATGCCAGAGTGTGGAAACTTGGAGGCTCAGCTTTCTCATCTGTACAATGGGGGTGATAAGAATCCACAGAGACTATACTGTGGGTCCTGGCTCATAGCCGCCTGTCAATGACAAGTTACTAACTTTTTTTTTTTTTCGAGACAGTTGTGCTCTATTGCCCAGGCTGGAGTGCAGTGGCACAATCTCGGCTCACTGCAACCTCTGCCTCCCAGATTCAAGTGATTCTTGTGCCTCAGCCTCCCGAGTAGCTGTGACCACAGACATGGGCCACCACGCCCAGCTAATTTTTGCATTTTTGGTAGAGACAGGGCTTTACCATGTTGCCCAGGTTGGTCTTGAACTCCTGAGCTCAAGCGATCCTCCCACCTCAGCCTTCCAAATTTCTGGGATTACAGGGGTGAGCCTCCACTCTGGCCAACAAGCTATTAACATTTAAACCTACAAGGCTTTCCATAGTAACCAAGCAAAAGGAAAAAATCTCTTATTATAAAGTAAATCCTAGTTTTTTTTTGATAGATAAAAACAGTCTCCCAAAGACAAATGTTTGGTGACATTCTGTTGAGAGTCAATGTTTACCCGGAAAGAGCGGCCTGTCTGAGGAGCTCGAACAATCACAGCACCACACACAGTCCCCTTGAGCTTAGGAATTGGCAGAGGAGACAGAAACCACTTCTGGGAGTCCAGACTACAGGGTTCATTCTGGAGGGGCTGGTGGAAGACCCTGAGTGAGACAAACAGTGGGTATCCTTCCACTTACTCCTCCTGGCACAGAACCCAGGTTCAAAACCACAATCTCACTCAGCTTTGTACATTAAAGGAACCCACAACAGACAGGCAGATAGCCTGGCAGGAACCCTAGAGAAGGTGGCATCAGATTTATTTTTATTTGTATTTTTGAGACATAGTCTCGCTCTGTTGTCAGGCTGGAGTGCAGTGGCATGATTTCAGCTCACTGCAACCTCTGACACCCTTGTTCAAGCGATTCTCCTGCCTCAGCCTCCTGAGTAGCTGGGATTATAGGCACGTGCCACCATGCCCAACTAATTGTTGTATTTTTAGTAGAGACAGGATTTTACCATGTTGGCCAGGATAGTCTCGATCTCCTGACCTCGTAATCCACCCGCCAAGGCCTCCCTAAGTGCTAGGATTACAGATGTGAGCCACTGCGACCCACCAAGAAAGTGGCATCAGTTTACAGGTGGGGAAATTGGGGCTTAGAGAGGGGAAATGACTTACCCAAAGTACCAAAAAAGCACTAGGAGGCCTCAGCTGCAAGCCAGGGAATGAGGGCATAGATGAGCGTGTTAGAAATTATGCAGGGAACGGGCAGTGCCATCCAGGAGTGGGATGTGGCCCCACGTCTGTTCTGGCAGGAGTTGTTACAGTGACTGCCTCATGGCTGTGAATGCGCTTGTCTTCCTTTATCACCCCCACCTGGATTATAAAATCAGGAACCCTCGTCTTTGGAGCTTGGAGAGGTTAGTTGTGGAGCTCGGGTGTTTGGCACCTAATGGAGGTCTTCTCCAGGAGGAAAGATTCCTGCTGAAGCCAGACTGAATGGGTCTAACTTGCATATTCTCCAATCCTGTCGGTCACCCTCAGTTTCCTAGTGGACCCCGAGGCCAAATCCAGGGTGGGTGCCCATCTCTGCTTGAGTCTCCAGCCCCATCATTTCTCCTTCCAGTCATCCTACAAATTCCGGTCACATTGAAAGTCCCTTCCTTTCTGACCCCACGAAGCTAAGCCATGTGTCCGGGCTCCCAGCCTCAAGACACTCAGCACAGGGGCGCTCAACTCCCAGGACAGGAACTTCATGTTTAACCTGCTCTCCACCAGATCCTCAGCCTCTGGCATCTTACCCAGCACACAGTAGGTCCCCAAAGCATTAGCACAGATGATCCCAGGAAGCTGAGGGAGAGGCCCAGGAGCCCAACAGCCTTCCTAGGGAGGGAGGGAGACCGGTAGGAGCCCACTTCAGGCAACTTTCTTAATCACTCTGCCTCACTTATCTGTAAAATGAGGCTCATCTGCATGTAAAGTACAAAGTATAATACATGGGAACAGTCACAAGATCCGTCATCTTCATAGCACCTATTATGATCTGAAATTAAATTATTTATTACTTGTTTTCTGATTTATCTTCCCCTTCTAAAATGTAAGCTCCTGACTACCATCTCCACAATGTCCAGAATAATGACCGAATGAATGCATATTTATCAAAAGAATGAATATTACCTGTGACATTTCAACCCCCACCCCCCACTTTTTTTTTTTTTTTTTTGAGATGGAGTCTTGCTCTGTCGCCCAAGTTGGAGTGATCTTGACTCACTGCAACCTCTGCCTCCTGGGTTCCAGTGAGTCTCCTGCCTCAGCCTCCTGAGTAGCTGGGACTACAGGCACACGCCACCACGCCTGGCTAATTTTTATTTTTTAGTAGAAATGGAGTTTCACCATATTGGCCAGGCTGGTCTTGAACTCCTGACCTTGTGATCCGCCCACCTCAGCCTCCCAAAGTGCTGGGATTACAGGTGTGAGCCACCACCCCTGGCTGATATTTCACCCCCTTTTAGGCTGTTACTTTCCTCTTTATTCACTAAGCCTCAAAAATTGGGCTAAAAATCCTCAGTCTACAACTGTGGTTCTGGTTGTTCATTTTACAGGTGGGAACATGGTGGCCTATGGAGTACCTGCCAGGCCCACAGTCCACAGGTTGGAGAGGCAACCAGGCCCTGGACTTTAAGCTTGGGCTCTGACCTTCAACGTTTGCTTTTCACACTACACATCATGTCAATAAATAGTTACTGGACGCCTCTTGAGTGCCAGACCCGAGACGGTGGTTGCATGACTTGACAACAAAAAAGCTTCTTAGTTGGGAGGATAAGTTAGATGATGAGCATTAGTGTAAAATCGCCCAGGGCTCAAATTCCAGCTTCTCCACTTCCTGGCTATGATATTGCTAAGTTTCCTAACCTCTCTAAGGTTCTTTTCTCTTCTATTAAAAGGGAAAAATAAGACCTCCCATCAGGAGAGGTGAAACTAGGCATTGGCTTAACATGTGATGGATGGGAGCCGTGACTGTCTTCACATCTTATTTTTAATGATCTATCTGTGCACATGGTAGTAAATTTCTCTAAATTTCTCGCCCTGGCCCAGGTACCCAGCACCCCTGTTCTCCTGTCCCAGGCAACCACAATTAACAACTTCTTGTGCATCTTGTCAGACAGCTGGCGTGCACACCCGTAGATACCCCCACCCTCATGCGTCCTTCTAGGCAAACGATAGCACCCATCAACGCTGTTTTTTCCGTTCCTTTCTTTTTTCACCTAAGGTATCTTAGAAATCACTCTATATTAGTGCATATTGAACATTCCGTCTTAAAGAGCTACACAACATTCCATTGCATGGATTATTTTTTAATTTGGTTGCCGTTACTGTTATCAGCCAGGGAATTTGAGAGGACCCACAGGGATCCATGGAGCTGCAGAGCTGGAGTCCGGGGATCCAGTTCCAACCCCAGATCTGCCCAGAATTCGCTGTTGCCTCGAGTGTCATCTCCACTGGCGCGATCGTGGGAGGGGGATTTGGGTGCAGGGAGGACCAGCCCCAGTGTCCGAGCGCGGATCAGCGAGCAGCACGCACAGGTGACTCCCGCGGGCGGCTCAATCATTCTGCGCAGCCACTCCTTTATAATAGCAGCACCAAACTCATTAAGCACTCTGGCACAACCGAGATCGGAACCGTTAGCAGGCCCTCTCAGCCTCTACACCCAACCTCCGGGCAGCGACGCTCCGACACAGCTACTTACCCTGGGACGTTTCACCTCTTGTTCCCAAGTACACTCGGCAGGTTGCAGCAGTCCCTGTCCCTTTAAGGGGGTCGAGTCCGGGCTCCGCTACTTCCGCCCCGAAGTAACAGGGCGCTGGCGTAGGGGTGAGAACGGGTGAAGGCTCAGAGAGATTCCCCGCATAAACATGGCGACGCCCTGGCCGCCGCGTTCGCGCCCGGCGGTGACGTCACTTCCGGGGCGGAGGAGCCTGAGTGGTGCAGTGAGGGACAAACAAAAGGAGGCGCCGGAGCAGCGCTGCGGCCGGCGGCGGGACTAAGCGGCCGGGGCCTAGGGCTGCCTGCTGGGCGGCCGGGCGCGGCGAGTCCAGGTGAGTGGATGGGGTGGGGACAGGGGCGCGAGCTGTCACCTCTCGAAACCCACTCACACACTCCCCCGGCCAGTTGCCCGGCCCCGGGCGCCCGGGGCATCTGGGGCTCTGTCTCGGGGCCGGCCCCCTGGGGGCCTCCCGCGGTGTTCGACCTACCTCCGGACTTCCCCGTGCCCGGGGTCTCCGGGGCCCCACCCTCTCCCCGGCTCCGCGGCGCGCGAGCCCCCTCCCAGGCACCCCCGTGCCTCCTTGTGCTCCAGAAACCAGGAGTTTCCGCCTCGGCTCCCCTGTGTCCCCTTGTCATCCCCTGGGTCCCCCCAAATCCTCACCCCTCCACACACACTCTCCCCTTTCTAGAGGTTCCACCTCTGGGCTCTCTCCTTGCCATTTCTTTTTCAAAGATTTCCTTAGCTGTCTTCTCGCAGAGTTCCTGGCCCCCCCTCCTCTTCCCTTGCACCCCTCCTTCGTCTTGTTCCGGTGGGGACAGTGCCCTGACTTGGGGGCAAGATACCCGGTTTGGCCCTTGAGGTCTGTCTGGGATGGGATATCTCGGAAGAGTGGTCCGGAATCTAAGACCCCAGACCCTGTCCCAATCCTGAGCATCCAGGTTGGCCCGAGGGCCAGATCCAGTGAGGTCTGGGCCTGGTCCAGCCCTAGGTGAGCTGGAGACTCAGCAAACTGGGCTCCCAGGCTGAAGGGACATAGCTGGGGCTCTTGGAGTTCATGATGATTCTGCTGCTTTCGCCGACTGCTTCTTCCCCTAGATCTGGACTGGAGTGAACCGAGGTCTGCCGGTTCTCAGCTGATAAGGATTGTTGCCTTTTTTGGGAAGGAGAGCTGGGTCGAGGGTTATCTGGTAGCCGCCTCCTGAATGGTCGGAGACTTGGCTGGAAGGGTGGGTGGTTCCTGGGTGAGCCACAATTCCACTGACTCCTCTTCCCCTGTCCTACCTCAGGAAGCCTTTTGAGAATGAGGTGTGGAGGGAGAGCACCTGGTGACAGGAAGGGAATTGGGGGAGCCCCAAGTTCCCAAGGGCCTCTTCTACCTCTTCTGTTAGTACTCTTTACCCCTGTCAAACTGTATTCTGCCCTTTGGAGCAGACTAACTGGCAGACAGACAGACTGGAGGAAGAGGGAGGAGATCGGCTGTTGCTGATACTTCCTGTGGAGGGGAAGGGGCACTGGGAGTTTGTTCGGAGCAACTGGGCAGTGCTGATTGCTCAGTCTCACTGATGTTGCTTCCATGAAGGTCAGGTCTTCCTCTGGCTCATGAAGGGAGGCAAGGACAGATGATAACCTGTGCTGGAGTACCAGCTGTTGTGGACATGCCAGGGATGAGTGACTGGTCTCTGCTTCCTTGTTTTCCTGGTCTCAGGGCTTCTTTGGATGGGGTCTGATGCTCCCCACCTTCTAGGGACCATGGGGTACAGAGCAGGGGGTGCAGGAAAGGTTTGTGACTTCCCCCGAGAACTTGACTAGATAAGGTGATTCTCCATCCCTTAGGCACACCCACTAGGAAGCCATTTCCTTTGCAAACTTTGAGTGGCTTTTCTGGACTTCAGAGGGTCCTGGGGATCACTCCCGTGGGTCAGAACTCAGGCAAGTGGCCAGACCTTGGGTTGCTGCCTGGCTTGGCCTGGACCTTGCCTATAGGAGTTGGAGGGAAATCAGCCTGGTTCCTGACTTCCTCCCCTTAGAGTAGAGGTAATTCCAGGTTTTCACATGGAGAAACTGAGGCACACACTGATGGGCCAAGACCTCTTGAGGATTCAGGTAGGATGGACATAGGGCTCTAGAGCCCAACACACTATCCCTCCATGCCTTGACTCATTCATTCATTCATTCAGCCATCCTTTAAAAAGTGCCCGTCTTGGGCCTGGAGTGGCTGGGAAAACATAGCCCCGGCCTCCTGAGAACTGCAATCTGGGAGGAGAGGCATACCGGAAGACACATAAGTTCTGATACACTGTGGCCACCATTACAGAGGCAGCCCAGAGGGAGAAGGAATTAGCTCTGGGTGGTTATGTAGGTGATGGTTGGGGTATGCTTCCTGGAAGAGGAGGGACTAGAATTATCAGTGACAGAGAGTCCAGGGGCTCAAGTTCTGGACCTGGCTCTGCCATGGGCAGGTGATTGGACTGCTGAGCCTCAGTGGGTGCCCTATCCTTGACACGGAGGGTAGAGTGAGGTAGAGATTGGCTTGGATGGCCTCTGTGCCTAGATAGCTGTAGGTGCTTTACTGCCTAGTCACCACTACCTTGTGTAGAATTGAGGGGTTATCGACCTACCTCTAGTGGTGGCAGAGACCATCTTCCACGTCTGTCCTCCCAGCACAGGGCTTGGAACTCAGTCAGTGTAGTAAAGACCCAATGGTAGAAATGATGGAAACACAGCTATCCCTCCTAGATCGGTCCAGGTGTCTTTGTGTGCCCCTGCCATCCTCCTTCCTGGATAACTCCTGCCAATCCTTTGGCCCTCTCCGGTGGCTGAGCCACTCTCCCGGCTCCTGGCTCCTGATACCTATGTTGTAGTGATCACACCTCTCTCCCCACCTTGACACTCCCACTCACAGTTCTGCACAGAGTGCCTGGCACGTACGGAGTCGGTGCTCATTGGTGGCTGGCTGACTGTCAGAGATGATGGGTGGATTTGATGTTTGAGTTGGAATCTGGGCAGAGGCTGGACTCTGCTTGTCCCAGCCACCCCACTGTGGCTCATCTCTTGCCACTTCCCCCCTCTGGCTCTGGATCTAGCCATGCCAAGCCCCAAAGCCTTCTCCGGATGCCATGACCTCTCTCCTCCAGGTAAACGTGTGCTGTTTCTCCTGCCTGGAATGCTTTTTCCAGCTCCTACTCTTAGGGGTCCACTCAGACAACTCCTCCTCCAGAAAGCCTTCTCTGACCCTGCTAGTATGGATCTAGTGCTTCTCCTGGCTTCCCTGCAGCAGAGCCCTGAGCTGTCAGACTGTCGCTGTTGACTTGGCACCTCCTCAGTAGACCAGGTTCTGGAGGGAGGTGCTCTGTCAGAGCCTTTTTTTGCTTCCTGGGCACAGTGGCTCACACCTGTAATCCCAGCACTTCGGGAGGCCGAGGCAGGCAGATTGCTGGAGGTCAGGAGTTTGAGAGCAGCCTGGCCAATGTGGTGAAACCCCGTCTCTACTAAAAAGAAAAAAAGTAGCTGGGCCTGGTGGTGCATGCCTGAAATCCCATCTACTCGGAAGGCTGAGGCAGGAGAATCACTTGGACCCGGGAGACTGAGGTTGCAGTGAATTAAGGTTGCACCACTGCACTCCAGCCTGTGACTCTTGTCTCAAAAAAATCCTCTTTTGTCACCCCAGAGCCCAGCCAAGGGCCTGGTACCAAGCAGGCTCTCAGCAGGTGCTGGCAGCGCAGCAGGTAACTGCGACAGTCACACATGTGCCTACTGACAGCAGCTCTCGCTTCCTTGCAGGGAGGCAGCGTCCATGGAGCAAAAGGAATGCCAGGACCCTGCCCAGGCCGACGCAGGCCAGCCTCAGCACCGACAGCCGACGCGCAGATAGCAGAGCCGTCCCTGGGGTAAGGACTGGGTCCCCCTCCATCCAGGCCAGCTCTAGCTCTGGTCAAGTGCCCTTCCCAGCCTGGGGAGCAAAGGGCAACATCTCCATTCCCACAGTCCTTTGCTCTTCTTGCTGTAGGTACAGGGCAGAGGGGCAGACAGCAGAATTACCCTCTTTCTCCTTCTCCCGCTGAGTAATGTCTGCTTGTTGCACTCACTGAATGCTGAGTTGTTTCATTGCAAACCTCTGTTTTGTCTCCTTCACCCCATGTCTTATCAGTCCGGGTTGCTAATGCAGCCTCATGACCACATTTCCCAAAAAGTGTGGACCATGTTTCCCAAGTGTGTTCTGTGAGACACCAGTTTCTTTGGTCACAGAGGTTTGGTAATTCTGGGAAACAAAGACTTCTTGTTATCCTTGCCACAGGACTTATCAGAGCCTTGAATGGATTGAGCTGACCATGATAACAGAACTAGCAAGTCATGTTTCTCCACTTATTTGAACATATAGACATCTTTGGGGACTGGGATTTCTTGGCCTGTGCTTTGGAAAACAGTTCCCAGAGGCAGGAGAGCGCACTGATTAGGAACTGCCGTCGGACCTGGGTTTGAGTTTTGGCTGTCATGTGTTTGCTGAGTGACTGTGGGCCAGTCCTTGTACCTCTCTGAGTCTTGGTTTCCTCCTTTTTTTTTTTTTTTTTTTTTGGAGATAGAGTCTCGCTTTGTCACCTGGGCTGGAGTGCAGTGGCGTGATATTGGTTCATTGCCACCTCTGCCTCCTGGATTCAAGCGTTTCTCCTGCCTCAGCCTCCCAAGTAGCAGGGATGACAGTGCCCACCACCACGCCTGGCTAATTTTTGTATTTTTAGTAGAAACAGCGTTTCACCATAGTGGCCAGGCTGGTCTCAAACTCCCGACCTCAGGTGATCCACCCACCTCAGCTTCCCAAAGTGTTGGGATTACAGGTATGAGTCACCGCGACCGGCCAGTTTCCTCATTCTATAAAAAAGATAATCTTGGCTGGGCATGCTGGTGCACACCTGTAAACCAAGGCGGGCGAATCACCTGAGGTTGGGAGTTGGAGACCAGCCTGACCAACGTGGAGAAACCCCAGCTCTACTAAAAATACAAAATTAGCCAGGCATGGTGGTGCATGCCTGTATTCCCAGCTACTCAGGAGGCTGAGGCAGGAGAATCACTTAAACCAGGGAGGCAGAGGTTGTGGTGAGCCAAGATGGCATCACTGCACTCCAGCCTGGGCAACAAGAGTAAAACTCAGTCTCAAAAAAAAAAAAAAAGTTAATCTTACCACTTACCTCCCTTTAGGACATTTGGAGGATTAAATATGTTGACGTAGAGCAGGTGTTTGGCAGAGCGCATGTCCTAGAAGGCAGTCCCCAGTCCTGGGTGGTGTGTGTATAGACAGCTGTATAATTTGCAAAACACTCAGGTCAGTGATCTCATTTGACCATTCGAGGATGCTTCGGCAGTGGCCATTACCCCTAGTTTACAGATGTGGAAACTGAGGATCAGAGTGGGGAAACAACTTGCCCAGACTTATCTGTAAAGAAAGCAAGGACATTCGGCTTGACTCCAGACTCTGGAATCCTGGGCCAGGGTCCTTTGTTCTCTGCCCTGAGTCCTCCCTGCCTTTGCCTCTCCCCTCAGTTTTTTTGTGAGAAGGAAGGCCTGAGTCTCCCAGCCTGGATTTTAAAAGAAATAGAAATTTTTTTTTGTAATTACCAACATAGTTGCATATTCATCATATGTTTTTATACTTTTGGATATTTCTGGGGGACAGGGTCTCACTCTGTTGCCCAGGCTGGAATGCACTGGCACCATCATGGCTCATTGCAGGATCTTCAAGGCTTCAGCGATCCTCCTGCCTCAGCCTCCCAAGTAGCTGGGACTACAGGCGTGCACCACTGCACCTAGCTAATATTTATTTATTTATTTATTTACTGTAGAGATTGAGCCTCTCTACATTACCCAGGCTGGTCTCAAACTCCTGGGCTCATGAGATCCTCCTACCTGAGCCTCCCAAAGTGCTGGGATTACTGGTGTGAGCCACCATGCCAGGCCTGTTTGGCTTTTTAATGTTACATAGAAAATGAGTCTCCCCTGATATCCATCTTCAGAGGTGTGAATGGGAAGGGGTACATTCTTCCACATCTGTTATTACCATTTGCTTATTTTTATAAAAATCTGGTCATGTTTGAGTTGCTGATTCTCAGCTTGCTTTTGTTTCATTTAACGATACCCCCTGGATCTCTTTCCCATGCAAGAAGTAGAGAGAGCTGTTGTGTGGTCCTGGCAGAATGTGCACCCTTGAGCCCCCGGGCCCCTCCCCATCACATGCTGGGTGTTTTCAGCTGTTTGGCCATTTACAGGCGCGGAGGGAGGTGGGAAATGCCTGGTGTGTGATTGTGTTGACTCTCCCGTTTATGGGATAAGGTCAGCCAGCTCCTGGCTCTGCCCTGTAGGAGTTTCCTGTTGGTTTTGAGGAACTCTGTCCCCTGGAGAGGGGAGGCCTGAGCTGTAGTCCTTCATGCTGGGCAGCACTGAGCAGGAAGCAGCAGGTCCTGCTTGTCAGATCATAATTCCTCTTCTTTGCTAGGGATGGTGTGGAGTGAACCACAGGGGCTGGCCTGAGGGGCTTTGGCCTCCACCTGCCATCTGGGTTTGGGACACACACACGAATTGAGCTGAGTCAAATTGAGTTTGAGCCATTGTGTTCTCCTGAGTTCAGACCTTCCTGATCCCTCAGGAACAAACAGACCCTAACTCAGTTACCCTTGCTGTACCTGGAGGAAGCCTTGGTTGTGGTCCTTTTGGAATGCTCCTTTCAAGTTTTACCCCTGACGGTGGGCAGGTGAGGAGCAGGAGGACGGCCCACCCTGCCCCCTGGGTCCAAAGATGCTCTTTTGGAACATAGCTGAAGGGTTTGGGCAAGGTGACTGTACAGGCATGGCAGCCTTGTTTTGCAGGGCTGCGAAAGCATCTGGCATGATCGCGCTGGGAGCGAGGTCTGTGCTGGAGCTCCTGACGTGTCACCTGTGCTTTTCAGGTGCACTGTCCTGTCGCTCTCCCTCCCCCATGTCACTTCCTCTGTTCTTTCCCGGAAGTCTCTTTTCTCTCCCACATGCCACATGAGAGCCACGGAGCCAGCCCCTCCGCAGATGGTGCCCTGCTCCGCTTCGCAGTAGCACCTTCACAGTCCGTGGTCATCCTCCGCGCCGTGTCTCAATGCCAGGCGGTGTGCTGGGACACTGAACACATTTGCCCATCTTACCTTCGCCACAGCCTTGTGTGTGAGATCACTTTACCATTTTTCAGACCAAGGCCCAGAGGGACGAAGTCTCTGGCCCAGTTATACAATGTACATGTGGCAAAGCTAGGACTTGAACCCAGGTTGGTATTGCTTGGCAGCCAGGGCTCTTTCTACTTCACCCTCTGTTGCTTCCTTTCCTCAAGTTCCCAGGCTTCTGGGGGCCCTCAGAGTCACCTGGGAGCTTGTTTAAAATGCTGTTCCCCTGGGCCCACCACTACAGACCTGCAGAGTCTGCCCTGGAAGGTTGGGCCCAGGAATCTGCACTGTGAAGAAGCTTCCCCAGCAGTTGTGAGGCTTGTGGGCTACAAACCACGCTAAGAAACACTGACCAGAGGCCACTCTTTCGCCTTAGTCCCCGTCGTCTCCTGCAGAACTCATGCCCTCAGTGTGGAAGCAGGGCTGAGCTCCCCACAGGACCGGGGCTGGACAGTTGCTTTTTAGTGGCTTCACTGTGTGTGAGTATGTATGAGTGTGTGTGTGTGTGTGTGTGTGTGTGTGTGTAAGTGTGTGTGTGAGTATGTGTGTTGGGAAGGCGAGGGGCTTAACCTTCTTCCTTAAGGACGTGCGGGGCTGAGGTTTCTAGAAGGGCTTTTACTCCCAGCCACAAATGTTCCCTGCTGTCTTCCAGATGCGCTTCTATTGCGTCTTGCATCTCGCAGCAAGTTCGTCTACATCTAAACGTCTCTTGAGGGCTTAAAACCTCAAAATTAAATTGCTTGCTGCAATCTAAGCCTCACGCCTAGAGCGACGTTCCACCAGAGTAAAAGTGGCTGTAAAATTCCACGGCTTTCACATGCCACCTGGGTGCCCTCAGAGTGCAGCTGCCAAACCCACGCCCTCTGACGGGCAGTATGACAAATGCACTGACCAGCAGCGGGGGCGGCGAGCGGGAATCCTGGCCCTGCAGGAACACCTCGAATCCCCCAGCTGGCTCCATGGGTCAGGATCCCTGGGGACAGCCCCCTTCCAGCCCAGAGAGTGGGGCACCGGTCAGCTCACCCTCTGTCAGACCCCCCAGTCCCCCTGGCCTGCCTAGGGCATGGCCAGTGCCCAGTCCCCTGGGATCTCAGCAGAAGATGCGTCTGCTGCCTCTCTGGGCTGCTGGTGGCCACGTTTCATAACCTGTCTAGGAAGGCAGTGCTAGTGTTCATAACAGGTTAAGACCTGCAAACCGTGTGTGGTTCTGACTCTGTGTGTAAATATGAGTGTTTGTTAGCTGGACGAGACAGTTCCCACCTGTAATCCCAGCACTTTGGGAGGCGGAGGTGGGAGGATTGCTCAAGCCCAGGAGTTTGAGACCACCCTTGGCAACATAGCGATCTGTCTGTACAAAAATTTTAAAAAGTGGCCAGGCACAGTGGCTCATGGCCGTAATCCCAGCACTTTGGGAGGCTGAAGCGTGTGGATCACAAGGTCAGGAGATCAAGACCATTCTGGCTAACATGGTGAAACCCCATCTCTACTTAAAAAAAAAAAAACAGAAAATTAGCCAGGTGTGGTGGCATGTGCCTGTAGTCCCAGCTACTTGGGAGGCTGAGGCAGGAGAATCACTTGAACCTGGGAGGTGGAAGTTGCAGTGAGCGGAGATTGTGTCACTGCACTCCAGCCTAGGT
>NW_022437037.1:3625497-3625918 GCF_009761245.1 Sapajus apella
ACCTGTAATCCCAGCACTTTGGGAGGCCAAGGCCGATGGATCACCTGAGTCAGGAATTCAAAACCAGCCTGGCCAACATAGCGAAGCCCTGTTTCTACTAAAAAATACAAAAATCAGCTGGGTGTGGTGGCACACGCCTATAATCCCAGCTATTCAGGAGGCTGAGGCAGAAGAATCACTTGAACCTCGGAGGTGGAGGTTGCAGTGAGCCCAGATTGTGCCACTGCACTCCAGCCTGGGTGACAGAGTGAGACTCCATCTCAAAAAAAGTAGCCAAATGTGGTAACATGTGCCTGTAGTTCCAGCTACTTAGAGGCTGAGACTAGACGATTGCTTGGGCCCAAGAGTTCAAGGTTGCAGTGAGCCACGATCGCACCATTGTGCTCCAGCCTGGGCAACAGAGCAAGATCCTGTCTCAACA
>NW_022437037.1:3626018-3630261 GCF_009761245.1 Sapajus apella
TAAAAAAAAAAAAATACACTGCCTTCCAGGCCCTTCTGCCCCCAGGGTCCAGACCCAACAATGCCTTCTGGCCCTAAACCCAGAGCTGGGCCCACTTCCAGAGCTTCCTTATAGTGGTACCTGTGAGACCAGAGGCATCTGAGTGTGGCCTGATGGGGTTCCCTGTAGAGCCCCGCTTTCCGTGTACCCCTAAGGCAAAGAGGATGTTATCTCAAGAAGTATCTTCAAGGATCTGGGTCCCAGGGGGTTCCAGGGGGCCCACTTGCCTTTGAGGCAGGTTGGCACAATGGAAAGTCAAGCTTGGAGTGCATCTTCCCAGCCCTTTCTAGCTGTGTGGCCTTGGGCAGGTTACTGAATTTCTCTGGGCCTCAGACATCATACCCATAAAAGAACTGATAAATTCTACCATGATAATAACGTTCCAGAGCCTTACTGTGTGACAGGCATTAGTCCAAAAGCTTTACGTGGACTGCCTCATTCTGTCCTCATCACAATCCTCCGAGGAATAGACTCTTCAGTCCATTTTACAGATGAGGAAACCAGGGCCCAGTGAGGTGAAGGGACTTTCCCACGGTCTCATGGTGGTGGGGTGGGTGCCACCTTGCTGGTTTGCGTGAAGGTTGGGAGATGGGGCAAGGACGTGCTGGGCACTTAGTTGACGTTCAGTAACTGGGTGCTCCTGCTTCAGCCTAGCAGGGCGAGGGCAGGTCCTGAGGCTGCACCTCCAGCCCTACCTGCTGCCTCTCTCTGCTTGGCTCTGGAGCTGCTGGGGGAAGCCCAGGTGGGTGTTCCTCGCCTGTTGCCCTTCTCCCTAGAAGGCAGGCCATGCCCTTTCGAGTTGGGGTGAGGACGAACCTCTTGTTTCTTTTTTTTTTTTCTTTTTTTCTTTTTTTGTTTTTTAATCACTTAGGCACATATTCATCAGGTTGAGGACGAACCTGTTTGGGAGCCCAGCCCAGGTGAGATCAGTTTGGAACTGACCCATGCTCCCCTCCCGCTCCATCCCTGGCGCCCCCTCTTTTCCTCTCCCCAGGAAGTGAGGGTGTGTCCCAAGGCGGGCAGCACCCCCAGCCGGCAGCCTCTGACTCACCCCAGCTGGGTGTGGGGGCCTCCAGGGCAGTGCCCGCCCTGGGGAGAGTGGAGGCTGTGTGTGCCAGACAAGGCTGAGACCTCTCCTCCCCCTCCAGCTCTGGGACAGAGGAAGCACACGACCCATGGACTGTGCTTGGATTCACAGGCTTGGAACCCTCCAGGGACAGGGCCTGTCGAGAGTGGCCCCTTCCTGTTCCCTGGGAGAGCACTGGAGGCCAGCCTTCCCATCCCTGGTACAGGAGGGGTGCCAGCCACCCGCCTCCCCTCCTGCCTGGGAAGTTTTCCCGGCTTGGCCTTGTTTGTGCTTTCACAAAAGGCTCTCTGTGCCCTGTTTACCCGCAGCCCGCCTGCCTGCCGCCCAGGTGTGGAAGCCACGCCAAGTCCCTGAGGGCCCACATGGGGTCTGGAGCGTGCTGGGGGTCTCCCTCTGGGACAGACTGGGCAGCTTGTCATTTCTTGACTCCCTTCCCTGTCTGTGAGAAACATCCAGTGGATGTGGACTGGGGCTGAACCTAAGGACTAGCTCTGAAAGCAGATGGCCCACTCTGCCATCCTGGGGTCCTGGGAGGGTCTCCAGGTGTTCGAGGTTCTTCGAGTCCCAGGGATCCTGGGGGGTCTCTGAGTGGTCTGGCCCTGCTCAGAGACAGTGGTGCTTGAGGCTCGGCCCTCACCCAGGTGAGTCCCCACTGAATTCTGGGAAGGTTGTCTGTGATGGCAGGTGGGACTGTGAAATGGCAGCCTCTGTGTGCCGGGTGCTGTATTGACACATGATGCCTTATGTTATTTTTAATTCTCACGATAACCCGTTTCACAGCTGTAACCCATTTTAGGCTGTAATATTTCCATCTTGCAGTTGAAGACACAAAGGCTCTGAGGCCCCAGTGAGGCAGTGGTGGGGTTGGCATTAGAGTTGCCCAACTCTGGGGCTGAGCTCCTCTCCGCTCTGCTCCCAGGAAGTGAAGACCACAAGCTGCTGAGCATGTGTGTTACGGGGTAGGGCAGGGAGGATGGGGCTGACCTGTTTCTAATATATGGATGGCAGCTACTCATAAATTCTTTTTTTTTTTTTTTTTTTTTTTTTGAGTTGAAGTCTTGCTCTGTCACCTAGGCTGGAGTGCAGTGGTGCAACTTCTGCTCACTGCAACCTCTGCCTCCTGGGTTCAAGCGATTCTCCTGCCTCAGCCTCCCTAGTAGCTGGGACTACAGGTGCCTGCCACCATGCCTGGCTAAGTTTCATATTTTTAGTAGAGATGGGGTTTTACCATATTGGCCAGGCTGGCCTCGAACTCCTGACCTTGTGATCTGCCCACCTTGGCTTCCCAAAGGCTGGGATTACAGACATGAGCCACGGCACCTGACCTCATACATTCTTTTTTTTTGTTTGAGACAGAGTTTCACTTTTGTTACCCAGGCTGGAGTGTAATGGCTGATCTCAGCTCACCGCAACCTCCACTTCCTGGGTTCAAGTGATTCTCCTGCCTCAGCCTCCCTAGTAGTTGGGATTACAGGCATGCACCACCACGCCCGGCTAATTTTCTGTGTGTGTGTGTGTTTTTTTTTTTTTAAGTAGAGATGGGGTTACTCCATGTTGGTCAGGCTGGTCTCAAACTCCCAACCTCAGGTGATCCACCCGCCTTGGCCTCCCAAAGTTCTGGGATTACAGGCCTGAGCCACCGCGCCCGACCTATAAATTCTTTTATTATCCTGAGAAACTACACAGTGAGAAAGGTCTTCTGATTCATTTCCAAGTAGTTTTTCTACTCATAAACATACCAGATATTTTTTTTTTTTTTTTTTTTTAAGACGGGGTTTCACCATGATGGCCAGGCTGGTCTTGAATTCCTGGCCTCAGGTGATCCACCCACCTCGGCCTCCCAAAGTGCTAGGATTACAGGCGTGAGCCACCGCGCCTGGCCAAAATACCAGATTTAAATAATAGAAGAACATATAATGTAGACAGCCTTCTAAAATCTTACCACTAGTAGACTTAATGCTATATAGTGCTGTATATAGCTTTCTAATTTTTTTTCTGTACACATTAATAAGTTTGTTATTGATATAATTTTATTTTTTGGACAGAGCCTTGCTCTGTCGCCCAGGTGGGAATATGCAGCATGGTCTTGGCCCACTGCAACCTATGCCTCCCGGGTTCAAATGATTCTGCTGCCTCAGCCCGCCGAGTAGCTACGATTACAGGCATGTGTTACTATGCCTGGCTAATTTTTTTGTATTTTTAGTAGAGATGGGATTTCGCCATGTTGGCCAGGCTGGTCTCGATCTACTCACCTCAAGTGATCCACTGCCTTGGACACCCAAAGTACTGGGATTACAAGTGTGAGCCACCATGCCCAGCTGTCATTCTTGTTTTTAAAAATTGTATCAGTAACATATCAGGCCAGGCCCGTTGGCTCATGCCTGTAATCTCAGCACTTTATGAGGCCAAGGCGGACAGATCACTTGAGGTCAGGAATTCGAGACCAACCTGCCCAAAACGGCAAAACATTGTCTCTACTAAAAATACAAAAATTAGCCAGGCATGGTAACACATGCCTGTAATCGTAGTACTCAGGAGGCTGAGGCAGGAAAATCGCTTGAACCTGGGAGACGGAGGTTGCAGTGAGCTGAGACCATGCCACTGTACTCCAGCCTGGGTGACAGAGTGAGACTCCACCTCAAAAAATAAAATAAAATAAAATAAAGACATTATACTTTTTTCCTAATTTTGTTATTGTGGTAAAATACACATGACATAAAATGTATCTTCTTAGCCATTTATAAGTGTACACTTCAGTGGTATTAAGTACATTCATACTGTGCATCCGTCAATACCACCCAACCCCTCTCCAGAACTGTTTTCATCTTGCAAAGCTGAAACTCTTCTGCCCGTTAAATGCTCACTCCCATTTCCTACTCCTCCAGGCCTGGTATCCCTTCTGCTTTCTGTCTATTCACTTATGTAAATAAGTGAAATCATATAGCATTTGCCTTTTATAACTGGCTTCTTTCACAGATAACACATTTTTTGTACTGCTCAGCAACATTCTTTTATGCTTAATATCTCTGAGACATCTTTTGGGTCACTGCATACACATCTACAAGGAAGGTGATGTTATTCCTGATTTTTTTTTTTTTTTTCTTTTTTTTGAGACGG
>NW_022437037.1:3630361-3660818 GCF_009761245.1 Sapajus apella
TGTATTTTTAGTAGAGACGGGGTTTCACCATGTTGATCAGGATGGTCTCGATCTCTTGACCTCGTGATCCACCCGCCTCGGCCTCCCAAAGTGCTGGGATTACAGGCGTGAGCCACCGCGCCCGGCCTATTCCTGATTTTAAGTTGTAGAAGGTTGGGAGGCTGAGGTAGGAGAATTGCTTGAACCTGGGAGGTGGAGGTTGCAGTGAGTTGAGACCACACCACTGTGCTCCAGCCTGAGCAACAGAGTGGAGCGAGACTCTGTCTCAAAAAAAAAAAAAAAAAAGCGTTGTAAAAGCAGAGGCTTAGGCTAAACAATTTGCCTGGGGTCACAAAATTATTTCATGTTGGAGCTGGATTTGGACACACATGACCCAGACTGCAAATCTCTTGCTCTTTGTGCTCCCTGAGATCCACCTGTGCCTGAGGGAAGGCTGGGGACTCTCTGGGTTACTCATTTAACCCCCAGGCACAGGGATGTCCTGGCTGTGCGCAGGAACCTGGTCCCATTTGTCCCACCTGCTTGGGCTGCCTTGTGGGAAGTATCTGTTCTACATGATGCCCACTTGTACATCTCCCTGGGGACAGGGCAGAAGCAGATAGGGAATGCTTCTGAGTTCTGCAGGGTCCTAGGGGCTGAAGAGCAGCAGCTAAGAGGAGCCGCCCCTGCTGCTCTGGTAACCTGGTAAGACGCGGTAGCTGCTGCTCCCTGCTGAGCCTTCGCTGGTGTGAGGCTGGGGGAGCGCTGGCTCTGCGGGGTAGGAATGCATGATGGTTTCGGTGAGTTTTGTGTGATTAAATGGTTTAAGAAAAGCATAAAAACTAGAACAGATACATCCGTACCCAGAACTCAGCTTTGTCAGACTTAAGTGTTTTGCGGTAATTGCTTCAGACACACATACACACACACACACACACGCATGCACACACACACATGCAAACACACCCACACTTAAATGTGCATATGCACTTAAGTAAGATATTCCACAATTGAAGCCCCTTCCTCAGTGCCATTTTCTTCCCTCCTTAGATACAATCATTATGTTGGTTTGGAGACTTTCCATGCATGCTTTTGTATCTTCAGTATACTTGGGTATATACATTGTAGAAAACCTTACATAATGTATGCATCATCTACAACTTGTTTTTTGAATCAACATTGTTTTTGAGGTTTATCCATATTGATACATGTTGCTACAGTTCATTAACTTTAATTGATTTAAAGCATTCCATTGTATGAGTAGAACAATTTGTCCTTTCTCCTGTTGATGAATATGTAGGTCTTTGCTGACTTTTTGCTATTCCAAAGATTCTTCAGTGAGCATGGTTGTGTGGTTTCTCACCTATGTGTGGAGCAGCTCTCTAAGATGCATAAATGACCAGGAGAGAAGTTGCTGGGTTGTAGTGTGTACATCCTACCTTCTCTAGGAGTTCACAGTTTTTGCCAGTTGGAGGGAGTGAAATGATACGATATTGTTTTAATTTACATTCCTTGATTACTAACAAGGCTAATAATTATTTCATACATTAGTTCCATTTGCGTGTTTCCCTTGTGAATTGCCTATATGTATATTTTGCCATTTCCCCCATTGGATTGTCTTTTTCTTTTTTTCGCAGGAGAAGTTCTGTGTTTATTCTGTATATTAATATTTTCTTTTTCTTTTTTTTTTTTTTTTTGGCAGAGTCTTCCTCTGTCACCCAGGCTGGAGTGCAGTGGTGCTGTCTCGGCTCACTGCAACCTCTGCCTCCTGCTTTCAAGCGCGTCTCCTGCCTCAGCCTCCTCAGTAACTGGGATTACAGGCGCCTGCCACTACATCTGGTTAATTTTTGTATTTTTAGTAGAGACAGGGTTTTGCCATGTTTCCCAGGCTGGTCTCGAACTCCTTACCTCAGATGATCCACTTGCCTCGGCCTCCCAAAGTGCTGGGATTACAGGCATGAACCACCGCACGTGGCCTGTCTTAGCTATATTTGATCCTTTGAAATAGTGATTTTCAAAAATCTTGGGCGCGGTGGCTCAGGCTGGGCGTGGTGGCTCACACCTGTAATCCTAGCACTTCGGGGGGCTGCGGCGAGCAGGTCATGAGGTCAGGAGATAAAGTCCATGCTGGCTAACATGGTGAAACTCTGTCTCTACTAAAAATACAAAAATTAGCCGGGCGTGGTGGCACAAGCCCGTAGTCCCAGCTACTCGGGAGGCTGAGGCAGGATAATCACTTGGACCTGGGAGACGGAGATTACAGTGAGCCGAGATTGTGCCACTGCACTCCAGCCTGGCGAGAGAGCAAGACAGTTTCATTCTTAATGCCCAGGCTGGAGTGCAATGGCGCAGTCCTGGCTCATTGCAACCTCCACCTCCAGGGTTCAACCGATTCTCCTGCTTCAGCCTTCCAAGTAGCTGGGATTACAGGTACCCACCACTACGTCCAGCTAATTTATTGTATTTAATAGAGACAGGATTTCACCACGTTAGTCAGACTGGTCTCAAACTCCTGACCTCAGGTAATCCACCCGCTTCGGCTTTCCAAAGTGCTGGGAATACAGGCATGCGCCTCTGTGCCCAGCTGAAAAATCTTTTTTCTTAATTACTTGAGTAACAAATGCTTAATGCTTATAATAAAAAATAGAGGCTACGCGTGATGGCTCGCAACACCGTACTCCAGCTTGGGAAGAGAGATACGTTTGGGGTGAAAAAGGAAAATAAACAGCAGTCTAATCTCACTTCTAAGGTTGTTCAGGGTATGTGTGTATGTAATTTATGGCAAAGGGGTTACCTACTTTTTAGATTTGACATACTTTGAACATTTCCTCTTGCTATCATTCAATAAGTCTTTTTTTGTTTTGTTTCTATTTCTGAGATGGAGTCTTGCTCTGTTGCCCAGGCTGGAGTGCGGTAGTGCAGTCTTGGCTCACTGCAACCTCTGCCTCCCAGGTTCAACCCGTTCTCCTGCCTCAGCCTCCTGGGTAGCTGGAATCACAGGCGTATGCTACCATACCCAGCTGATTTTTGTATTTTTAGTAGAGGTGGGGTTTCACCATGTTGGCCAAGCTGGTCTGGAACTCCTGACCTCAAGTGATCTGCCTGCCTCAGCCTCCCAAAGTGCTAGGATTACAGAGTGAGCCACCACGCCCAGCTGTTTATTATTTTGTATCTTGCTTTTTTCCAAAATGGCAGTATATTAAGAACTACTCCATTCCACTGAACCGACCCTGTCACTGCATTCATTTTTATTTTAATTTTTATTTTGTTTTACGTTGGTGCCGTAACTCTGTCCAGGCTGGGCAGAGGCCTGGGCCCACCCACCCCTTGGTCCACTTTTTACACAACGTGGACACATCTTTGACAGTTTTGCTGCTCCTTTCTAGACAGGGAAACAGAGACCCTGGGAGAGAAGCTGTTCCACAGCTCCTGTCGCTGCATTCTAATGGCTTCTTTTTTGTTTTCTTTTTTGAGACAGGATCTCTGTCACCCAGGCTGGAGTGCAGCGGTACAATCATAGCTCACTGCAGCCTTGACCTCCTAGCTCAAGCAATATTCCCCCCTCAGCATCCTGAGACCCTAGAACTACATGCACTGCTAATTTTTTGGTAGAGATGGGAATCTCGATATGTTGCCCAGACTGGTTTTGAACTCCTGAGCTCAAGTGATCCTCCTACCTCCGCTTCCCCAAGTACTGAGATTACAGCTGTGAGCCACTGCATCCGGCTTCTGGTAGCTTCTTTTTAACCAGGGTGTTAAAAAGAAGTGCTTATTGTCCACCTACTGTGTACCAGGCCCCACCTAACTCTGTCTCTTTGCCAGGTGTCCTGGAGCCCTCTGATGATTTTCCTTCTTCCATTTTCAACCTTAACTCTCAAATGCATGTTTCATTTACTCATCAATTGCCTCCTGAATCCGGGTTGCTGTGGCGAGGCCAGGCCGGGCTGAGTTTGCTCTCCACCTCCTGTTCACATCCACCCGAAGGCTGTCGCTGGCCCTGACACACTGCATGTGTTGAGTATTTCAGGCCCTGGCCTTTTAGCAGCCCTCTAAGGCAGGGCCTACCTGTAGCCCCATTCCAAAGATGGGGTAACTAAGGTTCAGAGAGGTGAAGTCACCTGTCCAGCATCACAAGTAGCAGAGCCAGGCTGGCCCTGGCCTGGCCCTTACTTCTAAGCTCATGTAGGGGGCTTGCTTTCTACCCACCAGGGTTCTTAAACAGGTGGTTTGGGAAGCCCCATTTCTGTGATCCTGACAGTCCTGAGATCTCACAGGGCCTTTGGCACATTCCCCCATGTTACGATGGGAACCAAGGTGCTGAGAGGGGAAGGCATCCTGGCTCCTGGATACCACCTCTCCCTCTCTGCCAGCTGGAGGCCGGAACAGTTAGGACAAAGGGTGTCTGTGGTGGTGGCAGCAGCTCTGCACTCACAGCCCAGCCATCTGACCTGGGGGTGGGCGGATGAGGGGGAAGGAGGAGTCCAGGCTGGGCGGAGGCCTGGGCCCACCCACCCCTTGGTCCACTTTTTATACAACATAGGAACATCTTTGACAGTTTTGCTGCTCCTTTCTCTCCCAGGAGACCCTGGGAGAGAAGCTGTTCCATAGCTCCACCAGGACACAATGCCAGCTGGGAGAGCCAAGCACAGGGAGGGTAAGCAGGGGCACTTCCCATACATTGGCACTTCCCTGCCACCCCCCCACCTCAAAAATTCCCTTCCCTTCTGGGGCATTTTTGACCACACCTAGGTACACCCCATGCACGGCTCTAAGGTGGAGTCTGCTCCATCTAAATGGCCCACCCTGGAGGTGCTGCCTGTCTGGGCCCACTGCAAATCAAGGTTCGAAGGCTGCCTCTGTCACTTCCAGGCTGTGTGCGGTTGGGTAGAAGACTTCTGTCTTCGAGCCTGTTTCCCTGGTTAAAAAATGGATACTGGCCGGGCATGGAGGCTCATGCTGGTAATCCTAGCACTTTGGGAGGCTGAGGCGGTTGGATCACGAGGTCAGGAGTTCAAGACCAGCCTGGCCAAGATGGTGAAACCCTATCTCTGCTAAAAAAAAAAAAAAAAAAAAGAAAGAAAATACAGAAATTGGCCAGGTGTCATGGCAGGTGTCTATAATCCCAGCTACTCGGGAGGCTGAGGCAGGAGAATTGCTTGAACCTGGGAGGTGGGAGGTTGTGGTGAGCTGAGATCGCACCACTGCACTCCAACCTGGGCAACAGAGCAAGACCCTGTCTCTCAAAAAAAAAAAAAAAGGACACCGGCCGGGCGTGGTGGCTCACGCCTGTAATCCAAGCACTTTGGAGGCCAAGGTGGGCAGATCACCTGAGGTCGGGAGTTCAAGACCAGCCTGACCAACATGGTGAAACCCTGTCTTATTTAAAAAAAAAAAAAAAAAAAAAAAAGACACCAAGAATATTACTCAACCTTCAAAAAAAGGTGAGGACATTATGTTAAGTGATAGAGCCCATCACAAAAGGACAAATACTGTATGATTCCACTTACATGAGGTCCCTAGGGGAGGCAACGACAGGAATTGGAACGGGGTGCCAGGAGGCAATGGGGGGAAGGGGCATCATGATTAGTGGGTGTGGGGTTTCAGTTTGACAAGATGAACAGAGTTCCATGTATGGTGGTGATGTTTGCACAACAGTGAATGTGCTTTATGCCACTGAACTGTATCCTTAAACATGGGTAAGATGGTAAATTTTAAGTTACATGTGTTTTATGACAGTCTAAAAAAAGGGGAAAAAATGGACCTGGAAACAATGGGCACCTCCTGGCTTGTGGGGAGAATCTGTTCTTGGCCTTGATCATCTGTTTCTTTTTTTTTTTTTTGAGACGGAGTTTCACTCATGTTACCCAGGCTGGAGTGCAATGGCGCGATCTCGGCTTACCGCAACCTCCGCCTCCTGGGTTCAGGCAATTCTCCTGCCTCAGCCTCCTGAGTAGCTGAGATTACAGGCATGCGCCACCATACCCAGCTAATTTTTTGTATTTTTAGTAGAGATGGGGTTTCACCATGTTGACCAGGATGGTCTCGATCTCTTGACCTCGTGATCCACCCGCCTCGGCCTCCCAAAGTGCTGGGATTACAGGCTTGAGCCACCGCGCCCGATCATCTGTTTCTTAACTGGAACTGTTCTCTTGTGGGTGTCTGGTCTTCTGCAGTCCTGAGCTCCTGGGCTGGTCCCTGCACTGGGCCCCTCCCTGTGGGGATTCCTCAGGGCTGGGCAGGGAAAGGAAGGGCCCAGGCTGCTTGGCTTTAGTTCCCTCCCCTCCCCCAGCCCCAACCCACATCCACCTGAAACTGCCTCCGGCCTCCCCACCACACCTGGAGCCCACGCCCTGCAACGCCCCACCCCACCTTGTCCCCTTTCAGGCGCTCTCTGGGAGAGCCTCTGAGTGTATCGAGCCCTTATGTGTGCAGTTGACTCCTGTCCTCAAAGAGAATCTGGCCTCACTAGGAGCTGAGGAGGTGGAGGAAAGATTATTCCAAGCCTGGGCCAACTGTGCCCCACTCTGCACAAAGCGGTTTAAAAGCATTTGGGGGCCAGGCATGGTGGCTCACGCCTGTAATCCCAGCACTTTGGGAGGCCAAGGTGGGTGGATCACCTGAGGTCAGGAGTTCAAGACCATCCTGGCCAACATAGTGAAACCCCGCCTCTACTAAAAATACAAAAAAAATTAGCCAGGCATGATGGCACACACCTGTAATCCCAGCTACTGGGAAGGCTGAGGACAAAGCATCACTTGAACCTGAGAGGCAGAGGTTGCAGTGAGCCAAGATCACGCCATTTCACTCCAGCCTGGGCAACAAAGCAAGACTCCGTCTCAAAAAAAAAAAAAAAAAAAAAGCATTTGGGGAGTCGGTGCAGTGCTCACACCTGTAATCCCAGGACTTTGGGAGGCCAAGGCGGGCGGATAGCTTGAGGTCAGGAGTTCAGGACCAGCCTGACCAACACAGTGAAACCCTGTCTCTACTAAAATATAAAAATTAGCAGGGCATGGTGGTGGGCACCTGTAATCCTAACTACTTGGGAGACTAGTGGAGGAGAATCGCTTGAACCTAGGAGGTGGAGGTTGCAGAGAGCCGAGATTGTGCCGCTGCACTCCAGCCTGGGTGACAGAGTGAGACTCCATCGCAAAGTAAAAATAAAAGCATTTGGTTCCCTAGACTTGCCAGGTGCAGTGGCTCATGCCCATAGTCTTAGCTACTTAGGAAACTGAGATGGAAGGATCACTCAATTCAGGAGTTTGAGGCCAGATAGGCAACATGGCAAGACCCCATCTCTAAAAAAATTTTTTTAATTAGCCCAGTGTGAGGCCAGGCGCGGTGGCTCATGCCTGTAATCTCAGTACTTTGGGAGGCTGAGGTGGGCGGATCACAAGGTCAGGAGTTTGAGACCATCTTGACCAACATGTTAAAATCCCATCTCACTAAAAATACAAAAATTCGCCAGGCATGGTGGTGCACGCCTGTAATCCCAGCTACTCAGGAAACTGAGGCAGGAGAATCGCTTGAACCTGGGAGGCAAAGTTTGCAGTAAGCCGAGATCACACCACTGCACTCTAGCCTGGGCAACAGAGCAAGACTCCGTCTCAAAAAAAAAAAAAAAAAAAAAAAAAAATTAGCCCAGTGTGGTGGTGCACATCTATAGTCCAGCTATGCTGGAGGCTGAGGGAGGAGGATTGCTTGAGGCCAGGAGTTTGAGACCAGCCTGGACAACATAGCAAGACCCCATCCCATTTAATTAAAATAATTCCATGGCCGCCTCCCAGCAGCCCTGCGTGGTATTGTGCCCTTCACGTATGTGAAGAAACTGAGGCTGTAAGCGGCGAGGAGCTTGTCCAAGGTCCCACAGTGAGGCCGCCAGAGTCCAGGCCCACAGCTTGGTGCTGGCTTCCCCACTTCATCCTCTGGAAGAGCTGCATGAGAGGGAGCCCGCTGTGCAGGGGGCAGGCAGGGCCTCTGACCACCAGGCTGGCTCCTGGTGGAGTGGGGCTCCTTTTCCCCACTGCTTTGGGAACTCAACCCTGGATTTGGTGCCTGCACCCTCTTTCCTGATCTCCCCCAAAACCTCATCAGAGAGGGGCAGTGACTTGTCCAGAATCACACAGTAGAGGACGAGGAAATGGGTGCAGCTGGGGGTGACCCCTCCAGACAGGTCACCCTCACAGGGGTAGGCCCAGGTGTCAGCCGGGCCAGGCCCAAGAGACTCCAGTCGAGGCCCTTCTCAGCTCTGCAGTAGGCCTCTCGGAATCCCAGAGCCCTCCTCCCCACCCCACTCACACTCACACTGGAGAGAGGAACTGAAGCCGAAGTCCCACCTTGGTCACTTTTTTTTGCCCCCACTGGACATAGCCAAGGGCTGAACAACGTCCAGATGCGCCCAGACCAAGCGCAGAGTGGGGCGGGTGGTCACAGTCAGACCTGAACAGGACGGGTTTCCTGCCTTGGGCGGGTGGGGTCGTTTGACCTCTGTGAGCCTCGGGTTTTCTCACCTGTGTCTGAGCTGGGAACACTTCCTGCCTCAGAAGCAGGAGTCTGGTTGGTGCAGACATGCCCCAGGGCAGCGGGGCTAGGGCGGTTCCTCATAGAGGAAGCTGGTGTTTCTGTGAGCGAATACTCCCCACTCCCCAAACACGAGGGAGGCGTTGCAGTATCGCTGCCACCACATCCTGCCTGCTCAAGCAGCCGCGCCCACCCTGGCAGTCTCATTCCAGACTCGGGGGCAGGCAGGCTGGGGCAGGCACCAGCCCCTCTCCTCCCGCTTCCGCTCCCCAGTCGTTATGCCCTGGCCCTGGATGGGGACTCCAGGTGTCTGCGTGTCGCAGTGGAGGCAGCTGTGTGATTCAGCAGACCCTCCCAATGCCGCTTTCTTTCCCAGCGGTGTGGGTGTGCGTGGACCCAGCTGGTCATTAGAGGGCCCGGGCCTTCCTGTGGGGTGGTGCTTGCCCGTGCTTGCCCTGGCCCGTAAGTCCTGGCATCGCTAGGAGAGCTGTCTTCTGGGCTGGAGCTGCCCGTCCAGGGCGGGCAGTGGTGTCTGCTGGCCCCTTGGTGACCTGAGTGCTGTGAACGCTGAGGGTGGGGAAGCTGCACTCCTGGGCCCATTTCTTTTGGCACTGCCTGGGTGGGACCTTGGGCAGCTGGAGGGCAAGCCCCACACGGTGGCAAGGATCTGAGCCCAGTGGTGGAGGGACAGGGTTTGTTGAAATCTGGGTTTGTTATTTTTGTTTTGTTTTGAGATGGAGTCTTGCTCTGTTAACCGGGCTGGAGTGCAGTGGCGCAGTGTTGGCTCAGTGCAACCTCTGCCTCCCAGGTTCAAGCAATTCTCCTGCCTCAAGCCCCCTGAAGAGCTGGGACTACAGGCACATGCCACCACACTCAGCTAATTTTAATTTTAAGTAGAAACAGGGTTTCGCCCTGTTAGCCAGGGCTGCGTTTGTTCTTATTCTACTCTGCTGCTCAATAGCAGGGTGACGTTGACAGGTGATGTCACCTCCCTGAGCCTCAGCACCCCCATCTGTGGAATGGGGCTAAAGAGTCCTGGTCTCTTGGGCATCAAAGGGATCCTGGGAGGGCCTGCAGGGAGGCCTGCCTGGTGCCTGGCACACTTCCAGGCCCTCAGCACCGGCTGTGGCCATTGTCACCCTGCTGAGTGTCCCATTCTACCTGCCTCACATAGAGTCTTGCTCTGACTTCCTCCTGCCCTCCCCATCCCAGCAAAGCCTAGAAAGATTAGGGACGGGGAGTGTTTGGCATTTGCAGAGAGATGCTGTTCTTGAAGAGTTCCTTACTAGGCTGGGCACAGTTGCTCAACCCTGTAATCACAGCACTTTGGGAGGCCAAGGTAGATGGATTGGTTGAGGCCGGGAGTTCAAGACCAGTCTGGCCAACATGGTGAAACCCCGTCTCAACTAAAATTACAAAAACTAGCTGAATGTGGTGGCGGGTGCCTGTAATCCCAGCCGCTTGGGAGATGGAGACACGAGAATCGCTTGAACCCAGGAGGCAGAGGTTGCAGTGAGCCAAGATCATGCCACTGCACTTCAGCCTCGGTGACAGAATGAGATTGTCTCAAAAAGGAAAAAAAGAATTTGTTTCTCTTCTGATTATTAATATGATTAGTAATCAAAGAAAGGTGGCCTATTATCTGGGCACTGCTGTTTCTCTCCTAAAAGAAACAGACACATTTGACATAGGCATTTAAAATTTGGTTTAGAAATCTAGGTACTAGGTTACAGTGTAAAGTAAAAATAGACTATAAAGTAAAAGCACAATTTGGCCGGGCAAGGTGACTCATGCCTGTAATTCCAGGACTTTGGGAGGCCGAGGCGGGTGGATCACCTGAGGTCAAGAGTTCAAGACCAGCCTGGCCAATGTGGTGAAATTCTGTTAAAACTAAAAATACAAAAATTAGCTGGGCGTGGTAGTGTGTGCCTATAGTCCCAGCTACTTGGGAGGCTGAGGCAGGAGAACCCAGGAGGTGGAGGCTGCAGTAAGCCAAGATTGCACCACTGCATTCCAGCCTGAGTGACAGTGAGACTGTCTATAAATAAATAAATAAAAGTATAACTTATTTTAATAAATATAGAAACAGCAGGGCGCAGTGACTCACTCCTGTAATCACAGCACTTTGAGACGCCAAGGTGAGGGGATTGCTTGAGGCCAGGAGTTCAAGACGAACTTGTTCAACATAGCGAGATCCTATCTCTACAAAAAATTTTAAAAATTAGCCAGGCATGGTGGCACACACCTGTAGTCCAGCTGGTGGCACCCTCCCCCAGTTACCTGGGGGAGGCTGAGGTAGGAGGATTGCTTGACCAGGAGGTCGAGGCTGCAGTAAGCCATGATCACGCCACCACACTCTAGTTTGGGCAACAGAACAAGATCTGGTCTCTTAAAATAAAAATTTTTAAATTCTAAAAGAATATACAGAAAGGACTGGAAGGTTGTTATTCAGTGAAAAGCTAACAGTGTGTAACCCTGGCAGTGACTGTACACAGGATTCTTTTTTTTTTGTTTGTTTTGCCATTTTGCTTTTTTACAATCTTTCATATGTTTTCCAGGGAACATCTAGTACCTTTTTTCTCCTTGATGGCCTTACAGAACATTGTAAGGAGAACCTGCCTTGGCCACATGATCATGAATGGCCATGGAGAGGTGTTCTCACGGAGATCTTGTTGTGTGCCTCCTGTGTGGCACAGGCTGGGTTTCCTAATGTGGCTTCGCAGCTACTGTTTCCTAAGCTTGGCCATCATTAGAGTCACCAAACTTATGTGTTAAAAATCAGGTTCCCGGCTGGGCACGGTGGCTCACGCCTGTACTCTCAGCACTTTCAGAGGCTGAAGCAGGCGGGCCATGAGGTCAAAAGATCGAGACCAGCCTGGCCTATATGGTGAAACCCCATCTCTACTAAAAAATACAAAAATTAGCTGGGCATGGTGGTGTGCGCCTGTAATCCCAGCTACTCGGGTGACTGAGGCAAGAGAATCACTTGAACCCAGGAAACAGAGGTTGCAATAAGCCTGGATCGCAGCACTGCACTCCAGACTGGCAACAGAGTGAGACTCCATCTCAAAAAAATAAAAAAATCAGCTTCCCAGCTTCTCTCCGTAGTAGTTAAACTGTACTCTTTCAGGGAGGACCTTCTGTTGCTGCTGTTTTTCATTCCTTTATACACATGTAACCAGAGATGATTTTACATTAAGACCTCTCTGTGATCACCCAGTTCATGGGGGAGGAAAGCCTTATCCTTAATCCCCTCTCTCGAGGCCGCTCCCCCAGGAGCCTGTCATTAAGACTCATTGTGTGACCTTTGATCTTCTGTGTGTTTCCGGAATCCTGTACACGCATAACTATACACGCGTGGTGGAATGCTTCTGTTGTTGAGGCAGGGTCTCTGTCACCTAGGCTGGAGTACAGTGATGGGATCACAGCTCACTGTAGCTTCGACCTCCTGGACTCAAGCGATCCTCCCACCCCATCCTCCCAAAGTGCTGGGATTACAGGCTAGGATTACAGGCGTGAGCCACCATTCTAGCCCCCATGTGGATTTTTTTTTTTTTTTTTTTTTTGAGACGGAGTTTCACTCATGTTACCCAGGCTGGAGTGCAATGGCGCGATCTCGGCTCACTGCAACCTCCGCCTCCTGGGTTCAGGCAATTCTCCTGCCTCAGCCTCCTGAGTAGCTGGGATTACAGGCACGCACCACCATGCCCAGCTAATTTTTTTTGTATTTTTAGTAGAGACGGGGTTTCACCGTGTTGACCAGGATGGTCTCAATCTCTTGACCTCGTGATCCACCCGCCTCGGCCTCCCAAAGTGCTGGAATTACAGGCTTGAGCCACCGAGCCCAGCCTCATGTGGAATTTTTAAACCTTGCTCTTTGGTTTATGGGAGTGAGTTCACCTTGCAGCCCCTCTGCCTGTTGCTCTTTCCTCGTGCTTTGCGAGAATCCCTCCAGCTCATAGTTGCAGCTTCACAGCGGCTGGTTCCCAGTGAACTGGGAGGTTTGTTTTGTTTTTTTGAGATGGAGTTTCACCCTTTTTGGCCAGGTTGGAGTATAATGGCATGATCTCGGCTCACCGCAATTTCCACCTCCCGGGTTCAAGCGATTCTCCTGCGTCAGCCTCCTGAGTAGCTGGGATTACAGGCATGCACCCCATTTTGTATTTTTAGTAGAAATGGGGTTTCTCCATGTTGGTCAGGCTGGTTTCAAACTCCCAACCTCAGGTGATCCACCCGCCTTGGCCTCCCAAAGTGCTGGGATTATAGGTGTAAGCCACTGGGCCTCTAGAGAGGCATTCCCTAATGCTCTTACTGGAATGCAAGGGGGTGGGGCAGAGAACCCTGAGGCTCCACTAGGGATCTGTCTCATCTCACTGTGTTCAGTCTTTCTGTGTGTTAAATGAGGAGCCTGCATACCTCCCCAGGGTGGTTTCCCAGCCAAGTGGCCACATGCTTTCTGCAGAAGGGCTAAGTGGGCTTCCCCATGGAGTGGGCAGGCTTTGGCTAGCAGCTAGATTTGAGGTGGAATTTTGGACAATGGTAGAATTTTCTTTGTCTTCTTCCCCTGACCCCTGCATCCTAGGAAAGCCAGGCCAC
Organism: Sapajus apella; assembly: GCF_009761245.1. NCBI lineage: Eukaryota > Metazoa > Chordata > Mammalia > Primates > Cebidae > Sapajus > Sapajus apella. The sequence continues at coordinate 3,643,454 of NW_022437037.1, forward strand.
CCTGTGCTAAACTTCTCCTGTGGGTCCCTTTTAGGTTAAACCATGATTCCGGTGACGGAGCTCCGCTACTTTGCGGACACGCAACCAGCATACCGGATCCTGAAGCCGTGGTGGGATGTGTTCACAGACTACATCTCTATTGTCATGCTGATGATCGCCGTCTTCGGGGGGACACTGCAGGTCACCCAAGACAAGATGATCTGCCTGCCTTGTAAGTGGGTCACCAAGGACTCCTGCAATGACTCGTTCCGGGGCTGGGCAGCCCCTGGCCCGGAGCCCACCTTCCCGAACTCCACCATTCTACCGACCCCTGACACGGGCCCCACAGGCATCAAGTATGACCTGGACCGGCACCAGTACAACTATGTGGACGCCGTGTGCTACGAGAACCGGCTGCACTGGTTCGCCAAGTACTTCCCCTACCTGGTACTCCTGCACACGCTCATCTTCCTGGCCTGCAGCAACTTCTGGTTCAAATTCCCACGCACCAGCTCGAAGCTGGAGCACTTTGTGTCTATCCTGCTGAAGTGCTTCGACTCACCCTGGACCACAAGGGCTCTGTCGGAGACGGTGGTGGAGGAGAGCGACCCCAAGCCGGCCTTCAGCAAGATGAATGGCTCCATGGACAAGAAGTCCTCGACCGTCAGTGAGGATGTGGAGGCCACCGTGCCCATGCTGCAGCGGACCAAGTCACGGATCGAGCAGGGCATCGTGGACCGCTCGGAGACGGGCGTGCTGGACAAGAAGGAGGGGGAGCAGGCCAAGGCGCTGTTTGAGAAGGTGAAGAAGTTCCGGACCCACGTGGAAGAGGGGGACATTGTGTACCGCCTCTACATGCGGCAGACCATCATCAAGGTGATCAAATTCATCCTCATCATCTGCTACACCGTCTACTACGTGCACAACATCAAGTTCGACGTGGACTGCACCGTGGACATTGAGAGCCTGACAGGCTACCGTACCTACCGCTGTGCCCACCCCCTGGCCACGCTCTTCAAGATCCTGGCATCCTTCTACATCAGCCTGGTCATCTTCTATGGCCTCATCTGCATGTATACGCTGTGGTGGATGCTGCGGCGCTCCCTCAAGAAGTACTCGTTCGAGTCGATCCGCGAGGAGAGCAGCTACAGCGACATCCCCGATGTCAAGAACGACTTCGCCTTCATGCTGCACCTCATCGACCAGTACGACCCGCTCTACTCCAAGCGCTTCGCCGTCTTCTTGTCGGAGGTGAGTGAGAACAAGCTGCGGCAGCTGAACCTCAACAACGAGTGGACGCTGGACAAGCTCCGGCAGCGGCTCACCAAGAACGCACAGGACAAGCTGGAGCTGCACCTGTTCATGCTCAGTGGCATCCCCGACACCGTGTTTGACCTGGTGGAGCTGGAGGTCCTGAAGCTGGAGCTGATCCCCGATGTGACCATCCCACCCAGCATCGCCCAGCTCACAGGCCTCAAGGAGCTGTGGCTCTATCACACAGCGGCCAAGATTGAGGCACCCGCACTAGCCTTCCTGCGCGAGAACCTGCGGGCGCTGCACATCAAGTTCACTGACATCAAGGAGATCCCGCTGTGGATCTACAGCCTGAAGACGCTGGAGGAGCTGCACCTGACGGGCAACCTGAGCGCGGAGAACAACCGCTACATCGTCATCGACGGGCTGCGGGAGCTCAAACGCCTCAAGGTCCTGCGGCTCAAGAGCAACCTGAGCAAGCTGCCGCAGGTGGTCACAGATGTGGGCGTGCACCTGCAGAAGCTGTCCATCAACAATGAGGGCACCAAGCTCATCGTCCTCAACAGCCTCAAGAAGATGGCGAACCTTACTGAGCTGGAGCTGATCCGCTGTGACCTGGAGCGCATCCCACACTCCATCTTCAGCCTTCACAACCTGCAGGAGATCGACCTCAAGGACAACAACCTCAAGACCATCGAGGAGATCATCAGCTTCCAGCACCTGCACCGCCTCACCTGCCTTAAGCTGTGGTATAACCACATCGCCTACATCCCCATCCAGATCGGCAACCTCACCAACCTGGAGCGCCTCTACCTGAACCGCAACAAGATCGAGAAAATCCCCACCCAGCTCTTCTACTGCCGCAAGCTGCGCTACCTGGACCTCAGCCACAACAACCTGACCTTCCTCCCCGCCGACATCGGCCTCCTGCAGAACCTCCAGAACCTGGCCATCACGGCCAACCGGGTGAGTGGCCCGGCCACGGCTCGGCATGTGGGCTGGTGGGCGGCCTGGCCGGGGCCTGTGGTGGGATGCTCGGCAGGCCCAGTGTCCTGGGACCAATGCCCCTGAGTGTGGAGTCCTCACTGGGGTTTACGGAACCACCGAGGAGGGAAGCTCTGTTCAAGAGACAGACTCCTGGGGCCCCGTGCCCGGCCTGCCGAATTCCAGTCTCTGGGCCCAGGGGCCTGTCTTCGCTCCAGAATGCTGCAGTTCTCCTGCCTGGAGAGACTGTATGGCCAGGCAGGACCTGTCCCCCTTGAGCCCAGTTCCTCTTTAGCAGGGATGTGTGTGGGCAGGAGGTCCGAGGCCGGGGGTTCTCTCGCAAAGCCGGGTGGTAGGAGTCAAGACTTGTCCTGGAGCTTGTGTGTTCCTCAGCTTGTTCTCAGTCGGATTTGGAGGCCAGGGGCCAGTCCGGGTCTACCTGAGACAGAAACTGTGGGTGTGGCCAGTGCTGGTTGAGGGGAAACCAGATGGTCCCTGCGGCTCCCAGCATCTCTCACACATCTTTCTCCACTCTATTTGGCGGTGTCAAAGGCAGAGTTGGGCTTGGTTGGGGCTAGCTTGTCACTGCCTACCTTTCTGAAAAGGAAATTGTGCAAATCATTGTAACTGGGAGTTTGGGAGGCCACATCCTTGACATACTTTCAAGATGTTGGTGGCCTGTGGGTGCCAGTCCCTTCCTGGCTGGGAAAGCCCCCATCCAAGGGCCCCTTGGTGGAGGCAGTGTGGATGGAGGGCTGGGTACTCCTGTGGCTCTGTGGTCTGGCCTCCAAAGTGGAAACAGAGCTGCTGCCATTGCAGGGATCCTCCCTCATCCACCCCTCCTGGGGACCTGCAGGTCCTCCTGGGCCTCACATTCAAGAGGTTCCTGCAGTGAGGCAGGTGGTAGAGGAAGCCTGAGGCCAGGGCCTGGGAGACAGAAGAGCCAAAACAACCACCACTGCTGCCCCTGACACAGCAGCAGCTGTCATGCCAGGCCCCTAACAACTTCACTAGGGATGACACCAGTTTCAAGAGGCTAAAGAAGAGACCTGGAGTTAACCAGGCACAGTGGGTCACGCCTGTAACCTGAGCACTTAGAGAAGCCAAGGTGCGACGATGACTTGAGCTCAGGAGTTCGAGACCAGCCTGGGCAGCATAGGGAAACCTCATCTCTATCAAAAATATAGAAATTATCCAGGCATGGTGGCATGTGCCTGTAGTCCCAGCTACTTGGGAGGCTGAGGCAGGATCGCTTCAGCCTAGGCGTTCGAGACTGCAGTGAGTTATGATTTTACCACTGGTACTCCAGCCTGGGCAATAGAGTGAGACCCAGTCTCTCTTTTTTTTTTAACCTTGAGACAGAGTCTCGCACTGTTGCCTGAGCTAGAGTGCAATGGCATGATCTCGGCTCAGTGCAACCTCTGCCTCCCAGGTTCAAGCGATTCTCCTGCCTCAGCCTCCCAAGTAGCTAGGATTACAGGCACCCACCACCATGACCGGCTAATTTTTTGCATTTTCAGTAGAGATAGAGTTTCACCATGTTGGCCAGGCTGGTCTCGAACTCCTGGCCTCATGATCCACCTGCCTCAGCCTCCTATAGTGCTGGGATTACAGGCATGAGTCATGCCCAGCTGAGACCCAGTCTCAAAATAAAAAAAAGAAGAACCCTGGAACCAGCAAATGAAACCTGGGGTGTATTTGGGGAACTTACCAGTTAGCACAGAGCATAGGAGCTCTGCTGGAGCACCAGGTCCCTGGGAACACAGAGAAACAGGCCCCTGAAGGACGAGGAGGAGGAAGCCAGGTGGAGGGGAAAGGGAGAGTCCAGGAGGTTCTGGTGGGCCAGCAGCAGTGAGCCAAAGAGCAAAACAGCTCCTGCTCATATAAAGCATGCAGTTTCTAGAGCATTTTCACTTAGCCCCCTCCCCTCCGCAGCCTCCGTGTGGCAACCCACATTTCTTAGTAGGCTTGTTGCTGTTGGGTGCATCTGCCATGCAGCGCAAGGCGAAGTCCCTGTTGGTTTAGTGAGCACCTGCTCTGTGTTCACCCTGTGCTGGCATGACATGCCTGTCCTCTTCCCACCAACCCACTGAGTCCTCCCAACAGAATCTGTCTCTACATCCCTGGGCAGGGAGGGAGGTGGCTCCTGGAATGCCCTGTCTGTCCTCCCCAGCCCCAGGACAGGACACACCTTCTCCAGTATTACTCAGACTGGAGGCTTCGGGCCCTCCAGATGCCTGCTGGCCTGGCAGCTTCCCTCCCCTCCTCCCCAGGGCTCTCTTACTACACAGCGGCCTGCAACTCACATGTATCAGGAATGTTGACAAGTCCATCTCCTGCCACCCCATATGATGACTTGAGCACAGCGGGAGAGTGTACCAGGGCAGGGTTTTCTCTTGCAGTTCTGGGGCAGGCCCACTGAATAGAAAAATTGGAGTCCCCTGGGGAGAAGCCACATGTGGGAAGCACAGAACAAACCCAGCCCTTCTTTATGGAGAGGGACCCCGTGGCTTCCCCATGGCATAGTGTTGCCCTTGATGAGCTCGGGCTTTCCCCACAGCTCCTGTTGCGCCTGCTCTGTCCCGGGCGCTGTGTGCTAGGGCTGTCCTGGCTGCAGGAGGGTGCGAGCCTCCAGCCTGGCTCCGCATCCTGTCCCTCATCCCCTGCTCATCCCACTAGCCTTGGCTGTTAGTGTCATGCCTGTTGGCTGAGGTCACCCCTCAGGAAAGGAGCTGGCGGCAGGCATGCTGTCCCAGAGGAAGGAGACCCTCTGGACACCCTGTTTAGCACACAGCTTAATCACATCCTGTCCCCACCCCCTGGAACTCCAGAGCCTTAATAGGGAAAACAGTTTCCTTGGGCCAGTCCCAGGCAGGACCCTCATTTTTTTTTTTTTTTTTTTTTTTTGAGACGGAGTTTCACTCATGTTACCCAGGCTAGAGTGCAATGGCGCGATCTCGGCTCACCGCAACCTCTGCCTCCTGGGTTCAGGCAATTCTCCTGCCTCAGCCTCCTGAGTAGCTGGGATTACAGGCACGCACCACCATGCCCAGCTAATTTTTTGTATTTTTGGTAGAGACGGGGTTTCACCGTGTTGACCAGGATGGTCTCGATCTCTTGACCTCGTGATCCACCCGCCTCGGCCTCCCAAAGTGCTGGGATTACAGGCTTGAGCCACCGCGCCCGGCCAGGCCCCTCATTTTAAGTGGGAGGCCTGAGTCCATCTTCCTCCCCACTCAGGCTCCACAGCTCCTCAGCCCTCTTGGCCTGTGGTGAGCAGGAGGGGTGGGTGTGGCCTGACCAGGCCCTTGGGTGCTGTTTCTCCAGATTTAAATTCTTGGTAATGAAAGCCTTGACAAAACAGGTATTCATTCACTCACTTGTTTACTGATTCGTGCAAATTGGGTGCTTTTTTTTTTTTTTAAGAGTCCGGGTCTCACTGTGTTTTCTAGGCTGGTCTTAAACTCCTGGTGTCAAAGCCTTCCACCTTGGCCTCCCAAAGTGCTGGTATTATAGGCATGAGCGACTGCGCCTGGCCTTTGTGCAAATGTTTTTTGAGCCCTTCTAGAATCCAGCTTTGGAGTGAGGCGCTGGGGACACAGGGATGAAGGCCAAGTCACCAGGCAGTTAGCACAGTGCATAGGAGCTCTGCTGGAGCACCAGGTCCCTGGGAACACAGAGGAACACGCCCCTGAAGGACGAGGAGGAGGAAGCCAGGTGGAGGGGAAAGAGAGAGTCCAGGAGGCTCTGGTGAGGAGGAGCCCTGAGATGGGCTGCCCAGGAATGTGGGCATCTTGGAGAGCAGAGGCGGGGCTGTGGTAGGGGTGTTGGCCGGCAGGAGGGTCCATCCTCCACCTCAGTTTCAGTTGTCTCTTCATTTAATAGCCGGTCCCTTAGGCAGGGCACGATGGCTCACCCTGTAATCCCAGCACTTTGGGAAGCTGAGGTGGGCAGATCATGAGGTCAGGAGTTCGAGACCAGCCTGACCAATATGGTGAAACCCCATCTCTACTAAAAATACAAAAATCAGCCCAGGCATGGTAGCGGGCATCTGTAATCCCAGCTATTCAGGAGGCTGAGGCAGGAGAATTGCTTGAACCCGGGAGATGGAGGTTGCAGTGAGCCGAGATTGCACCACTACACTCCAGCCTGGGTGACAGAACAAGACTCTGCCTTGGAAAAAAAAAAAGAAAGAGAAAAACAGCTGGTCCCTTGCCAGCCCATAGGCTTTGATGACTAAGACCTAGCTTTTTTGTTCAAAGTCAGACGAATAGCAAATGTTTACCACATTCCTAGTGATTGAGTGGGTGAAGGAATGAGCTGGCTTGCAACGTGAGCTTCCTCTTGCTGTAGTGTGTGGGGTGGGTAAGAGGTGGCAGAGTGGAAGAGAACTGTTAGGAGGCTGTGATTAACCATCAGGTGAGGCTGTGAGGCCTGGCGTGGCCATGGCCATGGCTGGTAGGGATGGAGAGGCGTGGACGGATCTGGAAGACGCTGGCGGAGGGGGCATCCAAAGGGACGGGGTTGATGGTGGAGGTGGTCTGAGTGACTGAGGTCTTTTGCATGGATTGTTGAGACTGGAGCAGGCAGGTTTTCAGAGGCCAAGGTGTGTCTCATGTCAGGTGTCTGGGGCCCGGGATGTCCAGGGGACCATACTGAATCCACCTGAAGCCCTACCCTTTCCAGGCTCATGGGTGAAGAGGGGTCATTGACATGGTCACTGTGGAGAGCAGAGAGGGAGGAGGACAGGAGTCTGCAGAAGAGGAGGGCAAGGCCAGAGCTGGGTTAGGAACTGGTGATTTTGGCAAGAGTTAAGGGTGGACGAGGTCAGAAGCCGGGTGATGCAGGTGGAGTGAGGAGACAGACAGCAGCTTGAAAGGTGGTTGGTCGGGAAGGCCAGAGAGCCAAGGATAGTGGAGGGGCCCTGGAAGCCTCCTGGGAAAGTTGTCTTTTTCAAAGATCAGGTAGAGTTGAGGCCTTTCAGTGCTGATGGGGACCCATTGAAGTCCCTGGGGAAGTAAGAGGGGGTGCAATTGAGGGATTGGGAACCAACTTCAAGCCTCCAGGGGCAGGCAACACTTCGGCAGAGAAGGATAGGTCCAGAGGATGGGTGTGGCTGTGGTGGGAGCCAAGCAACTGAAAGTACCTCCCATTTCCTCTGTGGGGCCTGGAGAGGGCTCCCTGCCTCAGAGCAGGGCATGTTCCGGGGAGGAAGCCTTTAAGGGAGGGGACTCTAGAGCCAGACTCCATGCAGACCTAAGCTCTGCCACTTGCTGGCCGGAGCTTTCCTGCTGTCCCTTACCACTGAGTGTGTCAGCAGAGGAGATCACAGGGTGGGAGTGGGGCTTTTCTGGGAAGGTTCTGGGCCCTGGGTTCCGCAGATCCCACTTCCCGTCTGCCCTCTGACCTTCAGCCCTGGTGACCTCAAAGCCAACCCCAAACACATTCCCAATCCCGGGCCACAATGGTGGCAGTGTAGGATCCCCAGGCCAGGAGCCTCCTTGAAAGCACCTGCTGCACCCAGGCCAGGCGTGGTGGCTCACACCTGTCATCCCAGCATGTTGGGAGGTCAAGGCAGGTGGATCACCTGAGGTCAGGAGTTCGAGACCAGCCTGGCCGACATGGTGATACCCCACCTCTATAAGCAATACAAAAATTAGCCAGGCATGGTGTCGTGTACCTGTAATCCTAGCTACTCAGGAAGCTGAGGCAGGAGAATTGCTTGAACTCGGGAGGCGGAGGTTACAGTGAGCCAGGATTGCGCCACTGCACTCTCTGGGTGACAGAGTGAGACTCCGTTCCCACCCACACACACACACACGAAAAGAAAGCACTCTGCTGGGCCTTGGCCATGCTTATTTCCCTGCTGGGAAAGCCAGGTTCCTACCCGGGAACTGAGGTCCTCCTCCAAAAATGGCCAGAGAGAGTGCCTGTGAGGTTGAGATCAAGTCTACAAAAAGGTCCTAAGCCACTGAATGTCCAAGCTCAGAGACATTTCTAGTCCAAACTGTGCCTTTTACAGACGGGGAAACTGAGGCCCAGAGAGGGAGGGGACTTCCAGGGTTACCCGGTAACTGGGTGTCGTATTTGGCAGGAGGAGCATATAGCATGGGCTGTGAGTGGGAGGAAGGATGCAAGGCATACATCCTGTCTTGGCCCTTTCGGAGAGGCAACAACCTCAGACGAGTGGCATGTCATCTCTCCCAGCCTCAGTCTCCTTGGCAGGAAAATGGGGGCAGTGACAGAGCAACCTCAGAAAGGCTGCTGTGCAGTCTCCCCATCATCCTCACTTGGGACTGGGGCCCAGGATTCCTAACTCCTGCCCTCCTCCCCGCTCCCATCTGAAGGAGGCAGCTTTGGGACAGTCAGGCTCAATAAGAACTCACAGCCCCAGCTGATTCATCGCAGCAGGGCAAGGAAGAAGCTGGCATACATGAGGCTCTTCCTGTGTGCCAGGAGACACAACACCAACCCACTGCGGCCCCACTGTTTGCTTCTTGCTCCATGCATGGGCTGATGAACCAGGTTGAAATCCTGGCTCCACCACTTACCAGCTGAACCTCTGGAAAAGTCGGTGTCTTTGGGGCCTCAGTTACCCCATCTGTAAAATGGGAAGAGTATGGACAGAGTATTTCTAGGTAGTTTGCTGGTTAAATAAGTTAATAGTATCAGTGCTCAGCGTGAACCTGCCATGCATTAAGCGGCATACAGGTGTCGTCTGTTAACAGCAGTTGCTCCACAGCTGCAGGGAATGCGGTCCGCCATGGATGTCTGACACTGCAGGTAGTGCAGAACCCTGTATATTCTGTTCGTTCCTATTCACCTATACCTATGGTAAAGTTTAACTTATAAATTAAATACAGTATGCTGAGGCTTTGAGGCCATTACTAAGTAAAGTAAGGGCTGCCTGAGCATAAGCCCTGTGAGACTGTGATGATCCATCTGGTCACGGATGTGGCTACTGAATGACCGACATGGATAGCAGATGCAGTGTAGGTGCGCTGGACTAAGGGACCACTTGCATCCTGGATGGGACAGATTTCATCATGCTACTCAGAGTGACATGCAATTTAAAACTTATGGAATATTGGCTGGGTGCAGTGGCTCATGTCTGTAATCTCAGCACTTGGGGAGGTGGAGGTGGATGGATCACCTGAGGCCAGGAGTTCAAGACCAGCCTGGGCAACATGGTGAAACACTGTCTCTACTAAAAATACAAAAATTAGCCAGGTGTAGTGGTGGGCACCTGTAATCCCAGCTACTTGGAAGGCTGAGGCAGGAGAGTTGCTTGAACCTGGCAGGCAGAGGTTACAGTGAGCTGTGATTGTGCCACCACACTCCAGCCTGGGCAACAGAGTGAGACTCCTACAGAATTTAGGCTGGGTGTAGTATCTCACTCCTATAATCCTAGCACTTTGGGAGGCTGAGGTGAGAGGATCACTTGAACCCAGGAGTTTGAGACCAGCCTGGGCAACAGAGTGAGACCTCATCTCTCCAAAAAAAAAAAAAGAAAAAGGATGGAATTTCCATTTAATATTTTTGAACTGCAGGTGATCGTGGGTAACTGGAACCACAGACAGCAAAACTGTGGCTAAGGGGGGACTACTGCGTTCATGTTTGGCAAAATCGGAGGGCAGAGCTCCAGATGGCCAGGACGAAGCTCCCTGTACTCATCCCACCCTGTGACTTAACAGATGAGGAAACTGGGGCCGGGGAAGGGGCAGTGACACAGCTGGGATCCTCGCCCCTATCGGTGAACTCTCCTAACTTCTCAGGAAGAGTTAACGGGGTGGGTTTTCTCAGCATGCTGTTTTGCTTTCCGCAAGTCATTCTTAAGCTGGGCAGAACCAACAGCCTGGCTCCTGGTGAACCCTGGGATGGAGGTGGGAGCAGCTGGCCAGTGCGATGTACTTCCGAGGGTGCCAGGTGCTGGAAGACAGTGGAAATCGAGCCAGGCAGGTCTCATCCTTAGAGCCTGTGTCTAGGGGGTAACAGATGGAAGGATAAGAACTGCGAGTGGGGATGTGGCAGCCATGAGACCCAGGAGGTCAGGGAAGGCTTCCTGGAGGAAGTGACTGCAGAGCTGAGACCTGGTGCACAGGCAGATATTGGCCAGACTTTGGCCCAGATTATGCTGGTGCTGGGTTGGGGGCCTGGGGATCAGAAAAGATGCTGAGATCTGGCGGAGAGAGGGAAGGGAAGCCCAGAGGTCCCATCCCAGCCACACCCACCTCACCCTTGCCCCTGCTTTCTGCCCGCCAGATCGAGATGCTCCCTCCGGAACTCTTCCAGTGCCGAAAGCTGCGGGCCCTACACCTGGGCAACAACGTGCTGCAGTCACTGCCCTCGAGGGTGGGTGAGCTGACCAACCTGACGCAGATCGAGCTGCGGGGCAACCGGCTGGAGTGCCTGCCCGTGGAGCTGGGCGAGTGCCCACTGCTCAAGCGCAGCGGCCTGGTGGTGGAGGAGGACCTGTTCAACACGCTGCCGCCTGAGGTGAAAGAGCGGCTCTGGAGGGCTGACAAGGAGCAGGCCTGAGCGCGGCCGGCCCAGCACAGCCAGCAGCGGGACCGCCAGCCAGTCCTCAGGCCCAGAGGGCCAGGCCCAGCTTCTCCCAGGGCTCCCGACAGCCAGGCCAGCCTTGCAGCCGGGCAGGAGCCCGGGGCCGGTTGTGAGTCGGGCCAGAGTGAGAGGACAGTATCTGCGGGGCTGGCCCTTTTCTCCCTGAGACTCACGCCCCCCGGGGCAAGCGGCTGTGGAGGAAAGCAAGTCTCAGTGCAGTATTTGGATAATCAGGGTCTCCTCCCTGGAGGCCGTCTCTGCTCCAGGGGCTGAGTTGCCCAGAGGTCCTGGGACCCTCACTTTAGTTCTTGGTATTTATTTTTCTCCGCCTCCTGCCTCCTTCATCCAGTTAACTTATACATTCCCAAGAAAGTTCAGCCCAGATAGAAGGTGTTCAAGGAAGGGTGGGCTGCGTTTTCCCTTGTCCTTATTTAGCGATGCCACCAGGCATTTAGTGCCCACCCAAACTGAGCAGAGTGGTCCGGGGCAAACCAGCCGTGGGGCGGTCACCCAGAGGGGCCGGGCTGAGCTCTGGCAGTGCGGTCCGTGGGAAAGCAGGCCTCCAGCTGGAAAGGCCAGGCCTGGGGCTTGCCTCTTCAGTTTTTGTGGCAGTTTTAGATTTTTTTTTTTTAATCAAAAAACAATTTTTTTAAAAAAAGCTTTGAAAATGGATGGTTTGGGTATTAAAAAGAAAAAAACACTTAAAAAAAAAAAAAAAAAAAAAACACTAATGGCCAGTGAGTTGGAGTCTCAGGGTGGGGTGGCAGTTTTTCTTGAGCAATGCAGCCAGACGTTGAATTGTGTTTCCTTTCCCTGGGGCGCAGGGTGCAGAGTGTCTTCCGAATCTCATGTGACCTTGGTCCAGGGGTTCTGTTTGTTCCTGGGGCAGGGAGGGTTTTTTTTGTTTGTTTTTTGGGTTTTTTTGGTGTCTTGTTTTCTTTCTCCTCCATGTGTCTTGGCAGGCACTCATTGCTGTGGCTGTCAGCCAAAGGGAATGTTCTGGAGCTGCCAAGGAGGGAGGAGACTCGGGTTGGCTAATCCCTGGATGAACGGTGCTCCATTCCCACCTCCCCTCCTCGAGCCTGCCCTGCCTCTCCACGCAGAGTGTTAAGGAGCCACTTTACCCAGACTCTGTTTCCCCACCTCCTGTGGCATGGGTGTGCCCAGTGCCGCTGCTGGCCTCCGCTGCTTCCATCAGCCCTGTCGCCACCTGGTCCTTCATGAAGAGCAGACACTTAGAGGCCGGTCGGGCACGGGGAGGTCACCCCTGGGAGTATAGGCTCCCTGACTTTGGTTCCAAGCCAGTTTCCGTCCCCGGCGCCTGGAGTGCACACAGCCCAGTCTGCGCCTGGTGGCAGGAAGCCACCCTGCTTTAGATCAATCACTCGGGTCCCCACCTTAGAAGGGTCCCTGCCTTAGATCAATCACGTGGACACTAAGGCACGTTTTAGCGTCTCTTGTCTTAATGATTATGTCCGTCCGTCTGTCCATTGCGTTTTCTGCGTCATGTCATTGGGTATAATCCTCAGAAATAATGCACACTAGCCTCTGACAACCGTGAAGCAATCCGTTACACGTGGGTCTGAACTTGTAGACTCGGTTTCCAGTATCAAATAAATCTATAACAGAAAGTGGCCTTTGGAGGTCTTTGTGTCCTGGGAGGACCCTTCCCTCACCTCTCTGAAACCTGCTGGGCCGTGTGGACCATTGCTTGGGCACCCACAGGAGAGTTTACTCTGCTCATCTCTCTGCCCCATGAGACTGTGTGCCTTTGGAGGCACTTACTGGAGATTGTAAGCCGGACGGAGCACCTGCTAGGTAACAGGCTGAGACCGGGGCCAGGGATCCCAGAGCCAGCACATTCTGCCATCCTAGTCACCTGTGGTTGGGCCCTCATGAGGGTTTTTTGTTTTTTGACAGGGTCTCATTCTGTCACCGAGAGTGCACTGCTGGAATGTAGTGGCGCGATCACAGCTCACTGCAGCTTCGACCTCCCCAGGCTCAGGTGGTCTTCTCATTCAGCCTCCCAAGAAGCTGGAACCACAGGGGCATGCTGGCTAATTTTTGTATTTTTTGTAGGGACGGGGTTTTGCCATGTTGCCCAGGTTGGTCTCAAACTCCTGAGTTCAAGAGATCTACCCACCTCAGCCTCCTAAAGTGCTGGGATTATAGGCATGAGCCACTTTGCCTGGCCCCTCATGAGTTTTGATGGGTGGGGATGGGAGAGGAGGTCACTGGAATGGAACCATTAGTCCTGGGCCTCTGTCCCAGCATGGGACAGGACATGCATGAAGCTAGGCAGATCGCTTCTCTCCAGTGGCCTCCATATCCCCATGTGTACAGTGGGAATTTCCACTCTGTGTTCTCAGAGGTCTCTTGCAGTTCCAACGGCGAGTCCCAAGTGTTCTACAGATGTGGGGCTGAGAGTCACTGTGGGGAGGCCTGCCTCAGCTCCCAGCCCCTTTGGGAGCCTTTGGGAGGTACTGGCGTCCCAGGCAGAGGCTCTGAGACAGCTGCTTCCAGATCGCAGTTCTGCCACGTTTGATGTGGGGCTTCAGTTTTCTCATTTGTAAAATGAAGAAGGGAATGGCAGACTCACAGGACTGTTCCGAGGGACAATGGCGATTGTATAGGTTTTTAGTGGAGGGCTGGCTCCTAGGACCCAGTAAATGGCCTTGTATCTTCCTTCCAGACCAAGGATCCTTGTGGGCCAATGGGGGCGCCCTGCAGCAGGAGTCTTTGGGTGAGGAAGAAAGGCCATCATATCTGACTTTGGCCTCAGTGATGAGGCCTGGGTGGCTGCCTGGGCACCTCCTTTGCAACTGGCCAGAGTCTATCCTTTCTCCCTCCACGGGGACTCTGACCTCCCCAGGTGAACTCAGGCCTGAGCCAAGATGCCCTCCCTCTTTTGCCTCTGCCATGGGCTTTCTGACAGGCTGAGTTGCTGGACTGTGACCCCCTGCGGAGGCTCTCTTTTTCTGTCTCCTTGGCGGCGGTCTCTCCCCGAGTCTGGTACCCTTCCCACCACCCACCAACCTCCACCCCCAACCCCACTCCCACCCCACCCCAGCCTTGATGCTGTCCAGTGCCCAGAGCAGAAGAGTTGGATCTGGAGCTGGTTAGCTTTTGGAAAAAACAGCTATGTGGAAACACCGCCCACCCACTTCCCAAAGCTGAGCAGAATGAACAGTTAGTGGGAAGCTGGGCCTCTCCCGTCCCCCTCCCCCACCCGCCTAGGGCTCTCCACTCTGCCTAAAACCACCGTGGTGGTGGTCTCTCTGATTGTAACAACAATTTCGGAAGCTCAGAACAATTTTCTTTACATCATATTCCACCCAGAAGAGCCCCTGCTAACATTTGATGAACAAGTTTTTCACCAGTTGGTTGGCACTTACTCAGTGCCGGGCCAGGTGCCAAGCTCTTTATCAGTCGTGAAGCATTCATCTGATTTACCACTCACAGGGGAGCCTTCTGCTAGCCCCAAATTACAGACTGGGAAAGTAAGGCCTGAACATCTGGGATGCAAACGCAGTCTGCCTCACTGAGCCTCCTCTGTAAGCTTTCTGTGGGGGCTCCCGGGGTGGCTGGCCCAGCCTAAAGGGACTTCAGTGTTCCTGGCACATGGTAGGCATCTGTCTTTGTTGGGCAGTTGAATCAGAAGGGCTGAGGACAGCTGGGAACATACCCTGTCTCCAGCAAACCTCGTGGTTCTGTCATCTGCCTGCCCCTCACGCAGCCTAACCTTTCTGAACCGGAAGCTTGGGCTGCACTCACTGCTTACCCTCCCCTTACCGCACCCCATGACCTGGCCCAAGCAGCAGCTCCCAGAGCGGTGGCCCAGCAAATACAGCTTGACTCGGGGCCAAGGCTCTTGAGGGCTGAGCAATGTTCCCATGCTCACTCCTGAAACACTGTCCCTTCGCCATTCAGAAGGCATCATTTTGGGGAAGGCAGTGGTTGGTTTTTCAGAGCCAGAGAGTGGCCCTGCCAGCTGCTGGGCAGGGCAGGCTGAGAAGGGTGGTATGCAGGTGTTGTTCTGACCTCACCTCCACTGTGCCAGCCTGACTTGGGATGCCAAGTATCTTAGGCTTGAGGGTGGGTAACAGGAGGCATCTCTCTCACTCCAGCCCCTTCCTCTTCCTAAGACACCCGTGTCTTCTACCTTCCTGTGGTAGAAGAGTGGATGGGTTAATTCCCTTCCATAATCCTCCCAGGACCTAGAGGCTTTCAGATCAGGGCTGGGAGGGGCCCAGACAGTTCTCCCCAGGACCTCTTCTACCTTTGGAATGCCTATCACCTGGGGGAGGGGGGTGTCAGACATCCCCCAGACCCATCCTGCATTCCACTGTATCCAGATTGAGGCCTAGAGAGGGGCGGAAGTCCCTTAGAGTCACAGGGAATGGCAGCGCCTGGACTGATACTCTGCCCAGCTGCTTTGCCTGACCCTCTCAGAGCATAACTTCCGGGCACCTGGTAAGCAGTGGTGGGGGGTGGTTTCCAGAAAGAAACGCAGAGGGAGCAGACGAAAACCTTGGAGATGGGAAAGGGCAAATCCTGGATTCGTTGTGGGGGTGGGGGAGATTAGATTGGAGGTCACAGGCTGATCTGGCAGTGTCTCGGGGAAGAGGGTTGGGTGGTGGGATCGGGTTTTCTCCGGGTAGGGAAGGGTTAAGTCCTCCCAAGCTCCTAAACTTTCTCCTCCCCACCCGGAGGCAGCACCTAGAAGCCGCCCAGTGCCCCGAGCTGTCTCCATGGCCTGCCTGAGCTCCTCGCAGCTCCAGAAGGTAGGAGCCTGCAGGTGGGGGCTGGGAGGATCATGGGGGGCTGGAGGGGTCACCGCGGTAGTCCCGTGCTCAACCCACCCCTTGCCCCATTTTACCGAGGAGGAAACTGAAGTCCAGAGGAGCGTGTTCTCAACCACAACCCCTGACTTCACACACAGCCCGGGGTGTCCAGATCACAGGACGCAGGGTGGGGTGGGGTAGGGACGTGTGTGTTAGACCAAAACAAGAATAAAGCCTCGGAAACCACCAGTTCGGCCCCAGGCTGGAATCGGCAACGAGGGGGGCGGGGACAGCACCCAGGAGGGGCGGGGCTCGCGAGAAGGGCCCAGGTTCTTCCAATCACAAAAGGCTACCACGTGGGAATTAGCACAGCATATTAAAAAAATCACTCAAACATTCCTACGCTGAGACTTAATATTTTCGTATACAGCTCTAGAAATTTTCTTCCATTATAGCAGCTACCACGAATCAAGTGCTGGACAAGTTTTTTTTTTGAGGTGGTGGGGAGGAGACAGGGTCTTACTACAGGCACACCCCCTCCCCTGACAGAGTTCATTTTTAAATTTTATTTTTATTTTTTGCACGATATCGGCTCAGTGCAATCTCCACCTCCCGGGTTCAAGCACTTCTCCTGCCTCAGCCTCCTGAGTAGCTGGGAGTATAGGTGTGCACCACCATACCCAGCTAATTTTTTTTGTATTTTTAGTAGAGATGGGTTTTCACCATGTTGGTCAGGATGGTCTCGATCTCCTGACCTCGTGATCCACCCGCCTCGGCTTCCCAAAGTGCTGGGATTATAGGCGTGAGCCACTGCGCCTGGCTATTTTTATTTTTTTTGAGACGGAGCCTCTATCGCCCAGGCTGGAGTGCAGTGGCATGATCTTGGCTCATTGCAACCTCCACCTCCCGGGTTCAAGGGATTCTCCTGCCTCAGCCTCCCATATAGCTGGGAGAAGCACACCACCATGCCTGGCTAATTTTTGTTTTTAGTAAAGACGGTGTTTCACCATATTGGCCAGGCTGGTTTCGAACTCCTGACCTCAAGTGATCTGCCCGCCTTGGCCTCCCAAAGTGCTAGGATTATAGGTGTGAGCCACTGTGTCCAGACTGGAACCTGACTTTTTTTTTTTTTTTGAGACAGAGTTTCATTTTCATCACCCAGGCTGGAGTACAATGGGCCCAGGTTCTCCACTCACTGCAACCTCTGCCTCCTGGGTTTTTAGTAGAGACAGGGTTTCACCATGTTGGCCAGGCTGGTCTTGAACTCCTAACCTCAAATGATCCGCCTCCCTCAGCCTCTCAAAGTGCTGGGATTACAGGTGTGAGCCACTGCGCCAGCCCTATTTTAATTTTTGTAGAGATGGGGTCCCATCACTATGTTGCCCAGGCTGGTCCTGAGCTCCTGAGCTAAAGCGATTCTCTTGCCTCGGCCTTCCAAAATGCTGGGACAACAAGGCATGAGCTGCCGCGCCCAGCCTGCCAGGTTCAATAAAAGAGGCTGTACTGTCATCCCCATTTGGTAGCCTGAGGGCCAGAAAGAGGAGGGAACTTACTTGGCCAAGTTCTCACAGTGGCCAGGTAATCATTTATAGCCAATCTTTTTTTTTTTTTTTTTTTTGATTTTTCATCTCACAGTATATCAGGTTCATTCCCATGAGAGTAAATATGTTTTGGCCGGGCATAGTGGCTCACGCCTATAATCCAAGCACTTTGGAGGCCAAGGTGGGCAGATCACCTGAGGTCTGGAGTTCAAGACCAGCCTGACCAACATGGTGAAATCTCATCTTTATTAAAAAAAAAAA
>NW_022437037.1:3660918-3661205 GCF_009761245.1 Sapajus apella
CAAGCCTGTAATCCCAGCACTTTGGGAGGCCGAGGCGGGTGGATCACTAGGTCAAGAGATCGAGATCATCCTGGTCAACATGGTGAAACCCCGTCTCTACTAAAAATACAAAAAATTAGCTGGGCATGGTGGCGCGTGCCTGTAATCCCAGCTACTCAGGAGGCTGAGGCGGGAGAATTGCCTGAACCCAGGAGGCGGAGGTTGCAGTGAGCCGAGATCGCACCATTGCACTCCAGCCTGGGTAACATGAGTGAAACTCCGTCTCAAAAAAAAAAAAAAAAAAAAAA